>NC_137791.1:60275959-60875959 GCF_963383645.1 Muscardinus avellanarius | reverse complement strand
CCCTTTATGTTTATATTGAACATGGTCTCTTTCCCTTCAGATGCTAATATTTACTCTTCCAGGCTCAGCCTTGTTTGGCTCATATCACAAGAACCTCTTTAAAAGAGTCCATCTTGATTACATCATTCTTTTCTCTGGTTTCTTTTATGTTAAGCCACATTATTCTTATTTTTGTGTTGACTTTCTTACAGTGAAAGATAAATATTACCATTTGGGAAGAAAGGGTTACTATTTGGGGATACAGTCTCCAGGGACCTTTGTTCGGCCCCCAGAAACAATTCCCCTCAAATAAGCTATGGGTTCTTGTCCTGAGATGACCGGCCAGCCCGTCAGCGGTGGGGCTGAGGGGAATGATGAGTGCCAACAGCCCAAACAGAAGCACACTCTGCTGGGAGTCGAGTCAAGCAGGATCTTGTTTATTTTTTCTCAGGCAACCAAATTTAAACCAAAGAAGCACAAGGGGGATTTCCAACAAGAAACTATTCTAACCTAACATGCTAAAGGTCACTCTTGCATCCACAAAGCACATAACTTGCAGCCAATCATTATCCAATGCACGAGGGGTTCACAAGCACAGAAGCATTATATGAGCCAATAAGGCTCAACATTACCAAATTGGGCTAGCGGGGGCAAGGGAGTAGTTACGCCCTCCCCATATCTGCTTGGCGCTACCTGTTGCTAATTCATTTTCATTGTGGAAGTTCTAGTGGTTTTGTCAGACTGCGGTTGTGCAGACCCCAACACTGAGATAAGGATAAATATGCAATATCCCAGACTCTTACTGAAGATTTAAAGGCATTCATTAAAAAGATAGAAATACAAAAGACATTTACAGTCCCATGCCATTCAGGAGTGGCATGGAGGGTGTTTCAAATTAATTCACCAAAATATAAAACCCAGAATAGTTTTTATAGACATAAGGCCCTCCATCTTGTTCTACAGAACTCTGACATAGGTAAACTCCATCACCTTGATTTTCCTGCCAAACTTTGGTCTATGCTCAGGTTTCTCCTTTCCTGAAGGTCAATCCCCTCCTCCCATCCTAACTAGATTATCAATTCTTATGTAAACCTGTCTTTAGAATGAGGAAGTCCTAGCTCCCCTTTTCTTTCCACTTGTTAATTACCTCTAGTTAAGTTCATTTATGTTACAATAGTTGCTTGCTTCCTGGCAGAAACCAATTCCTTCCTCAGGTCTGTCCACAAAATGCTTTTTGAAATATATTTATTAATAATCAGAGCTTTTTCAAATCTTCCTAGCCCATTCCCAATACTGGTACAGACTTGTTGCCTAATTTTGAATAATATTAGATTACTCTGTTATATATTGTTGAGTAATTCTTTTGTGTGCATATATTTTGATTTATTTTTAAAATATATTTTTATAGGGTTGCACAAATGTCATCTTATTTTTTGTTTTCCATGATTGCTTTCAAAGGTAGAATTAGGGTGGTTGATGTTCTTATGAAATATTTATATATGGAATCATTATTGTGTCAATTTTCAAAATGTCTTAAATTAATCAAGTAATGATGAGTAAATAGTTTTAAGCTAATTTTTTTAGTGTTTTGAAAGAGTTTTTGCCTTTAATTTATAGGAAAATAAATAGATGCATTAAAAGAGAATGATCCTACACATTTTTCTTAGTACATTTAGAAAATCATCAAAGAGAAGTCAACCATACAAAATCAAAATATATCCAACATTATTAGAGCAGCAGGTCCAAATCAGCTAGAATAATAAAGCAGTTGGTATTAGCAATGTGTGAATAATTTACGTAGGATGGAGAGGCAATTAAAAAAGTTAAAAAATTTTGTGTATGGTACTAAGCATGGAACCCACATGGCCTTGAACATTCCAAACAAGTACTCTATGACTGAGTTATATCTCAAACCCAAGCCAAAAGATTTTTGGAAGTTATTTCAATATCAGCTTTTTAATATGAAATATTTCCAAATTAGTGATGATAATGTTCTTGTGACTGTGGCATTAAAAATAATATAATATTTGGCTTAGTCTTTTTTCTGATTCTGTAACAAAATACCTGAGTACCTAATTTAAAAAGGGATTTATTTATATTATAGTTCTGGAAGTTAAAGAGCATGGTTTTGGCATCTACCAGGCTTTTGTGAAGGACTAAGAGCAGATGGTATTAAAATGGCAGGATCACATATGAAAGAGTAAATTGTGATTGTGGAAAATAATTCAGGAGAGGTGGAATGCCTCCCTTATAAATATTCATTTTCTAGTATTAATAAATTTTGAGGACGCCGGGCGTGGTGGCGCACACTTGTAATCTCCACGTTTGGGGGGCAGAGACAGGAGGATCCCGCTGGTTCGAAGCCAGCCCTGCTGGCTTAAGAGACTCTGTTTCCAAAAATAAAAAAGTATAAAATAGGTCTGGGAGTGTAGCCTGGAGGTAGAAGGACTCCAGGAACCCCAGTACCACCAAAAATAAATATAATTAAATAAATAAATAAATAAATAAATAAATAAATAAATAAATTTTGAGGGCAAAGCTCCCATGACTTGATCATCTTTCATGGGGCCTCACCTTTAAAGGTCCTATCACCTCAATGTTACCACACTTTGGTCCAGACTTCCAACATAGGTAACTCTGAGAGGCATACTCAAATCATTCCCAAATCATGACAATATTATTTTTGTATATTTATTCTTGAAAATGTGAAAGTTGTGATTAAAGTAAAAATAACTATATCCTTGTATTCAATTGTAACAACATGCCAAAATATCTCATTTTTTTCAAAATAATTTTAAAGTAGGCCTTATTGATATGAAGAAAAATATAGGCATCATTATGAACCTGATAATTACACTTTTGTTGAGTAAAAATAGGTGTAAAGAACCCATAATATTTTCTATTATCCAGGTGTTACAGTTTTGGAGAGAAGATGATGCGGTTTTGGAAACTGTCCCCGGGGATCCCTGTTAGGCTCCCAGACACAATTTCCCTCAAAACACACAAAAAATTTTTTAAAAAGTGCGGGTTCTTGTCCTGAGCCAAGGATAGATATGCAATAGCCCGGACTCTTACTGAAGATTTAAAGAAGTTTATTAAAAAGATAGAAATACAGAAGACAGTTGGAGCCTTATGTTACCCAAGGGTAACATGAGGGGGTGCTTTAAACGAAATCTCCGAAGTACAAAACACAAAACAGACATTTTATAAACGACATTCTCTATCTTGTTTCATGTAATTCTGATGTAGTAAAAGTCCCTGTAAAGTTCGTCCCCTTAATTTCCAGCCAAGGTGTCTCCTTTCTTGAAGGTTGACCCTCCTGCTCCCATCCTAGCTAGATTATTCAATTATGTAAACCTGTCTTTAGAAAGAGGATGAAGAAGTCCTAGTTCCCTTCTCCTATTGACTTGATAATTACCTTTCACTAGGTTAATTTACATTGGAATAGTTGCCTGCTTCTAGGCAGAAACCAAGTCCTTTCACAGATCTGTCCCTCACCCAATTTTTTAACTACATTTATTAATAATTAGAGCTTCCTCAAATCTTCCTAGGCCTTTCCTAATACTGGTCCACCAATGAATCCTATTTTAAAGATAATGCCACAGATAATGCAGGTGCTTAATTTCTAGAGAATGCTTGTTCTTGTCCTTTCATCAGAATAGCTGCACCCTACTTGCATATCAGTATTTTATTAGTTTGTTTTGTAGTGCTGGGCATCAACCCCAGGACCTAATGTGGGGCTAGCCAACATCTCTACCACTAAGCTATATTTCCATCTCAACTATCAGTTTCTAAAAATATAAATTTTATGCTATGGAAAATACCAAGATTTAGGATTTTGGAAGTGCTTACTGAGTCCTTCCATTCATGCTATATTCAAAAGAGAAAAAGAAGAGTCAAGAAGAAAAAAAATATCTAAAGGCCCTATACAAGAGTATGAGCTATATTCTGGCCACCAGAAAGCCTGCAGTGTAGCTGAAGACACAAATGATCTACTTGGGAAAATAATGGCAAAGTGTATGCCACACTATGCTAATATAATACATACATACACACACATAAACACACACACACACACACACACACACACACACACACACACACATACATATACATAATATATACACACAGGCACTGGACACATTCTACCTCTGAGCTACACCCCCAGCCCTATTTTATTCTGTTATTTTGAAAAAGTTCTATACACTAAGTTGCTGAGGTGGCTTGTGAAACTGTCTCAGCCTCCCAATTACTGGGATTACAAGAGTGTAAGGAATTGAAGTGCAATTCACCATGCCCAGCTAGTGATAAATATTTTAATGTGATCTGAACTCATCAAGAGTGAGAACTATTTGTTTTTCATCCTTTGATTCACTCTTTCAGTTTCTTAGTGAATATTTTGTCAAGAAATTAATAAATATGAACATAATATATTCAAAGTTGGGTCAGAACACTCAGAAAGAGCTCTGTAACTGGAGCAGATTCTAAAAGAAGTTTTGAAGGGTATATAGAGTCTGGTTAGTTTATAGAGTGACCTTCCACAATTTACTACTCCTGTCCTATTCAGATCTTCACTATCTAGGTCGACAGTCATTTTAGCTCTGTGGAGTAATTTTGTTATGATTCCACACAAAATTATTCACACCCCTTCCTTCCATTTTGCAACCACTCTAGCATTTTCAAATTTATCAACCTTTCTAGCTGTGTGCACTTGGACAGTTACTTAAATTCTACGCCTCAATGTTCTCATTAGTAGCATAATAATAGCTTGTGCTTCATAGAGTTATTTTATTGCATCAGTTTCTATATCTGAAGCATTTTGAACAGTGCTTGGCACATAGTAATTGATTAAAACTGACTAATTTTTATTATAATAGTATCTTATTCATAAGGAGCAGATACTATGAAATACACATTTGTTAAAAGCAAAATATAGCTTATTTTCACAAAAGCAAATATAATCTTTCTGAATATAGATAACTAATAGTTCTTTTTGGTAGGACTATATAAAGAAAGGAAATGTTTGAGACAAAAGTACAGAAGAAATTACCACAGAGGATAATAAATAATTTTGAGGTTATTTTTAGACATATGTTATAGTTGAACTTTCATACCAGAGCTCTTGTTTGTAAGCTGATTGTTATAATCCAGAGTTCCCCTCACCAAAAGTGATTACCAAGTACACAAAAGAGTTGTAGCCCAGGGCCTTCATATTTTAAAGGCAAGTTTACATAATAAATATCTAGAAGATAGTCTAAAACTCAGCAAGGACTCAGAAGGTTGGTAATGGCCTTCCTCAAAGAGGGCATATACCTTGTGACCACTGACTTTGTTAATCAAGTAACATATCTTGATCAAAACAAAAGCTTGCACTGGAGATAATGGGCTGGCCCACACCTGCATCAGGGCAGGAGCAGATAAAAAAGGCTTTTGGTCTAGCAGGATGGGAGATAGTGATTCCTCATAATTATACCAAAAGGCTTATCCTAGAGATAATAGCCAGGCCCACACCTACATCAGGAGCAGATATAAAGACTATCTGTTGTTTAAGCAGGATGGAAGATAATGAATCCTTGTAAAAATTGTTCTATGTTTAAAAAATCATCAGTGTCTTATTTTCAAAGCACTATACTGTGTTTATCTCTGTAATGCAGTGCTTTATTATTCTGTCCCTTCATTCTACCTTTGTAATAACATAATTGTTAAGCTTGCAAAAAAAAGAATCAAAGTTTAATATTATTAATATCAGTTTAATCATGTATGATCAAATTATAATTCAACTTTAATTGGGCATGCATGACTTAAATATGGCTCCAGAAAATATGCATATATGAAGAATATATAGCAAGTTATAAATTATAGATTAAGAAATTTTGTGTCTAATTATTATAATTTAAATTAGGAATAGTAGAAGAGCCAGTGAATTTCAAATATATTTATTTAGGAGAAAGATCATTGATGTGTTTGAGTGAACTTGCCTTACTTCATTTTTTTTTTCAAATTTAGATCTAATAGGGATCTTAAACATTTCTATCTTGAAAATTTAAATTGAAGAAAATACTTTTGATTTAGTGTCCTGGTAGGAAAAATTTGATAGGTAAAACAATTTAAATTTATATTTTGAAAAATAATGGCTTCATTTGTTAGATTACTTACCATATGCTGGTTACTAAGCATGCTACATTTTTTTGAGTTTTATGAATGAGCCACTCTTGTAAGTAATGTAGATAACTCATTTTAACCCTACTACACTCATATAAGTAGCTGTTCTTATTATCCCCATTTTCTTGATGTAGCACTGAGTCACAGTCTATGCGTGTCTCTGTATTACACAGTAATCAAAAGATATAAGTTTAACCTGGGTGTGGTGACACATGCTTGTAATCCTAGCATTTGGGAGGCTGAGACAGGAGGATAGTGGTTCTCAGACAGCCTCAGGTACTAAGTGAGGCCCTTTGCAACTCATTGAGACCCTCTTTCAAAATAAAGAATAAACAAATAGGGCTAGGGGTGTTGCTTGGTGGTAGAATGCCCCCAGATTCCATCCCAAGTACCACAATAAATAAATAAATAAATAAATAAATAAATAAATAAATAAATACATAAATAAATGCATAAATAAATTAAAAAATGTAAGTTTAACATTGGTTTTCTATGAAGGATCAAAAACACAAGAACAGCAAGGCATGGTGGCCACACTTGAAATCCCAGCATTTGGGAGACTGAGATGGGAAGATCACGGTTCCAGGACAGCCTCAGCTACTACTTAGGCTCTTTACAACTCAGTGAGACCCTGTTTCAAAATAAAAAAGAAAAGTCAGGCATGGTGGTGCACACTTATAATCTCCGCACTTGGGAAGCAAAGAGAGGAGGCTTGTGCAGGCACTGTTTCCAAATAAAAAAGTATAAAAAAATAGGTCTGGAAGTGTAGCCCAGAGGTAGAAGAGTTTCCAGGAACCCCAGTACCACCAAAAAAACAAAAAAAAAAAAAAGAAAGAAAGAAAGAAAGAAAAAGAAAGAAAAAATAGGGCTGGGTGTGTAGCTCGGAGGTAGAATGCCCCTGAGTTCCATCCCCAGTACCACACACAAAACACACACACACACACACACACACACACACACACACACACACACACCAACAACAACAACATTATATTTATGAAATGAATATATACCTCCACTGGATCTTTTAAAATTAAACAAATTTATGAACTCAAGACTCCAAGAGTACAAACTGAATAAAATTTCTCAACAACCTATTCTGCTGTGGACGTGTGTAAAAAATATAAGAAATATTCACTTTTGTCTTTGTGTTATTCTCTTAGTATATAACATTGTGTAGGGTGTTTTTTTTTAAAGCTTGCATTTGAACCTTCTTACCTCTCAATTGAGAAAGTGTAAACCTAAATCTAAATGAGATTCTCTGTTGAGCATATTCTATTATAACAAGTTGGTCGTCCATTTGAGGACTCAATTCTCCTTTCTGTAAAATGGCTCTATTAGACTGAATAAATTCTTTTTACTGGGTATTGAAACCAGGGGCATTCTACCTCTGAGCTATGCCCCTATGCTCAGCTTAAACTGAACAAATTCTAAAGTGGCTTTAGAAGCTCAGTTTAAGATATATAGAGGAAGCACCACAGAAGAATAGAAAACAACTGCAGGTTCTGCAGGGAACAAAACATATTCTGACTTCTTTTTTAGTGTAGAATATTGATAATGTCACTGATTTACTAAATATCAGGTTTTACCATGACAAAATGGAAATAATTTAACATTTCTTAAAGAATGGTTAAATAAACACAACTAGCTGATGAGTGCTCAATAAATATTAGCTGTTATTCTTATAAAAATTTCTTTTATTTACCATAAATTTTTATATTTTATTGAGTGCTCAAAAAAGCTGTTTTTCTTATAAAATAGTATAATTAATTTATTTTCTGTAAATATCTATATTCCTTAACCCAATAATAAATGACTATTTTCCATGGAGTTTATTAGGTAAAGTTTGTTTAAAATTATTGACAAGGAATTTTAAATATTTTAATGAGATTTTGGTTAATATATTTTTAATTATCTTCAATGAAAGTATTGGCATACAAATATAAGTACCATGTTGGGATGTAATGTTAATTTAGCTCCTAATGCAAAGTCCCACCGGTCCTGTAAGTGATACGCATCATAAAAGAGTGGAAAGGTGACCCTATACTCATTTTCAATCCAACTTGAAGTTCTGTTTTATTGTTTTCTAATGAAATTGGATTTGGTGATACTTGACACCTGATAAGATTTTGTTTATCTTGCTATAAAAACAAGTTAATAAAGTAGATTTCCACAGAGCTTATGTTCTTGACTACTGCATTTTAGAGCCACATAAAAATGTATATCCAGCCACTTACAATATTCTTTCTTTATAGTTTTTCATAAGCAAAATTGCTTTCTGTTTGGTACTGGCTTTAGATAAACTAAAATAAGATTTTTTACCTGCTGTCCTTTTTATAATAAAATTGGGTTAAATACAATAGCTTATACTACAATTACAAAAATGGACTAGTGGACAAATTAAAGTCTTTAAAGTAATAAGTAATATAAATATCTTGTTAGTGGAAAATTAAACATTCTAACATTTATGCCCTTTGATAATTAGTATTACAAAGTTTTAAACAGGAATTAACCTGGGCATATTGAAACTACAATACTTAGGAGACTGAGACAGGAGAACTGCAGGTTTGTACCCAGCCTCAGCAACTTAGCAAGACTCTTTTACAGAATATAAAATAGAATAGACCTGGGGGTATAACTCAGAGGTATCATGCCTGGATTCAATTCCCAGTTCTCCCTACAAACACACTAAAACAAAATAAAATAAAATATTGAACTACCCTTGCCCTCATCTGTCATCCCTGCTGGCCCAGGTGCAGTTTCACTAAATTTTCTTAATCAACTCCCACTTTCATATTTCTTATCAAATTCTCTTACCATTTATTTCTATCTCACCTTTTCTGCTTTATACATATTGATAAATAATATGCTATTCTCTCATTTGTTCTTATTATGTTTTCCAGATTTATATGTGCTGATAATATCTCTTTCCCTTGGTCTCATTATTGTATTTTATTCTGGAATGCCATATTGTAAAAAACATATCATTAATAATCACTCTATTGTCAATTTATTATTTTTTAAATCTTTTTAAGTACAAGCAATATTATAATCAAACGTATACCTATATGGCAGTTTTACATGTGTAAGTTTTTCTGTATTTCTGAGAAAATAAAGAGCAAATTAAGTTTGAAGAAAATGTATTACCAACCAGAGATACATAAATGTAAATTAATTTATGTTCATTCAAAATAGTTATTGATAATATTGATATTATTATGATTAAGAGACTCTTCTTTACCAATCTATTATTATATTTGTACATACATTTCAGAGTAAATTTAAAACTTCTGGATTTATTTCACATCTTTTAGAGATATAATTTCAGATGTTTTAGGCTTGGCATTATACAATATCTTCTATATATATTTTTCTAATTTAAATACATTGGAATGATTTACAAAATTATAACTGGTATGATGGGACAATTATATTTTAGTATTTCAAAAGGTAGTTAAGAGAGTTCTTTAATCATATTTGGCTACTGACCTTGCTTGTGATGTACATAAAATGTCAATTGACCCCAAAATAAAAATGTGTTAAGAATTTATGATGTGCCAAATTCTGTGATACCATTTGTTTTATCTATTCACCTAACTGTACTAGTCATTTGAATCAATATAGTCCTACTAGAAAGAATAAGGAGCTTAAATTAAAATAAGTAAAAAATTTAAAAAAGTTGAGAGAAATTTTTGAAAGCCGAATTCTTAATCCTCAGGCTTTTGTTGATTTTCATTAATAAGTCTACAAACTTTACTAATGTTTATGCACATGATAAAAATACTAAAATCAATCTTTATACTAAGATGATTAGCAATAAATCTTAAGAATAAGAAAGTTATATTTTCATCAGAAAATTAATTATTATTGAGCTAGATTCTATTGTTCATGTCTTAGCTGTATGCACCTCGCCTGAACTGACAGTTTTCATGATTTTCAAAAGTAATTATAATAGCTATAATCTATAGCATAACATTTGTATCATGATGTAATATTCTGAAGTAGAAAGAATAAATTGTCATATTTCAGTTGTGCATCCTATTCTTACCTGTACTTTTATTCACTATCAGTTTACTTATCACTGTGAAACATATTTTTTAATAATTTAGATTTTGTTGTTTTAAATTTTTACATATATACTTTTGTTTAAAAATAACTGAGGATGAGAAGGCAACATTTATCATTCAAAGACTCATTTTTGTTTGTACACTTCTTATATATGTACACATATATGCACATAAACATATGCCACATATGTGTTCAATAAATATGGATTTTCACAAAATGTGTGAAAATGGACATTTGATATGATGGAAAAGTATCATTTAACTAAGTTGAAAATTATATTACAAAATTAAAAGCAACTTGAATTTTTTATTTGTTTTATGAACTGTCTTCTTTTCCTACTGATTTTAGTGTGTCCCATTATTTATTTTTGAAAATTTATATATTAGGGAAATTCATTCTTCATTGTGATATAAATTATATTTCCCTTAGGTTTAAAATTTTTGATTATATATTTTTAGTTTGTGTTATTATATATATATATATATTTATTTATTTATTTATTATTTTGTGTAACTGGGATTGAAACCAGGAGCCTTCTATCTCTAAGCTAAATTTCCAGATGTATTTTTTATTCTTTATTCTGTTTTTTTAATTTCATCTTATTTTTAAAAAATATTGTTCTTTATGTCATTCCTACATTAATTTAGTACTTTCATACAAATATATTTTTCAGATAATGAAAACTTTCTGAGACTATTTATAAAGTTACCATATTTTTTAATAAAATAGAATAAGGAAACTAATTCTCTAACTTTTTGTTGTCTTGGACACTTTCTCTAATTTTATGAGAAAATGATGATTCCTCTCTTCAAGGAGGCAAGGTTTTGGAACAATGATGCATAATTAACAATAATTACCAGTGGAACTCCATGGCCTTGTCAATCAAAAAAGTGAAACAATCACATTATTTTTGGAGGGGTGAAAGAATGAGTGTATGAATAATGTCCCAGGTATCTCAGATTAGAAAACACATCCTTCTTTCTAAGTGGATTGGTAACACCTGAATAGCAAAATATGTATTAATATAACAGTATTAAACTTGGTCAGAAACTCTGAATGATAGTAAAATAAACACCTAGAGAATGTAGTAAAACTCTTGTTCTTTACCATGTATCTATATCAGAGGTTTATTTGAAACAGAATCTCATGAAGTCATAAAAAACCTTACCAAGTTGCTGGGGTTGGCCGCAAACCTTCCATCCTTCTGTCTCAGCCTCCCAAGCACTGGAATTACAAGTATGCACTATCATGCCCAGCTATATTTTCTCTTATTACTTCTTGATTTGAGATAAGTTTCTCCCACTCTGAGAATGTGAAATTAAGGTAATGTATATTAGGGCATAATTTATGCAAGGTACTCTATCAGTTTAATCAGATATTATAAAATCTCACATTTGAGGAGGGTAATTCATGTGTAAATTACTGAAAAAATGCAGAGCTAAACAAAATAAATGGTGTGGTACAAGTATAAATCACATTAATTTAATTATTACTATATTAATTAAAGATTATATTAACCATTCATAATTTTTACTTATGTAATCAAATGTCTTATTAGTATGTCTTTTCTGTCATCCTCTATATCTATCTTATCATATTGTCCCTGGAATCTGGCTCAAAACCTAGAAAAGAGTAGGCACTTAAACATTTGTTTAGTAGATAATGAATGGATGTTAACTACAGTGCCTAACACTGCAAACTCAAACTCTACTGAAAAAAACTCATGTGCAAACCAGTCTTCTTATTAATGGATTCTGAGAAGTAAGATGGATAGGACAGAACACTGAGGCCTGTTGAGAAAAAAAAAACCTCATGAGTCTGGTAAGAGGACAATTTCTGAAGGAAGTATTATCAGTTAGATATGAAATCTTGAATTTTGGCTCTCCAGTTGCAGAAAATATTAAGGAAGATTAAGAGTTTTGGTAAAGTCTCAAACAATCAGGTGATATTTTCTTTTTTTTTTCCCTTTGGTGCATTGTAGTCATACATCTTAACGGAGTACAAGCATACATGCATGCATCACCCTTCCCCAATACCCACCTTCCTTCCCACTTCCTCCTTCTCATGTTTGGCTTAGTGATTGACTTTTGATATGTTTGTGGATGTACATCATGTACATTAGGGAATTTCTCTCATCCCTACTTCCATTCTCTGCAATTGGGTTGCTTTATTTGCTCATCTATAGTTTCCTCTTCTTTTTTAAAAATATAGATGTGAAAATAATCAGAAGTGATTAAGATAAGCCAATGAATCTTAAGCCATTAAAATAAAGATGTATGAAAATATTTTGAGGCCCAGTGACTTCACACTTTCACATGTGCTGCCTTCCCAGCATTTAAACATAAGATACAAACAGCAGATCTGCTGAAACTTATCCTACTCGCCTGCTGAATCTAGTTGGTCACACATGAGCTATCAAAGCCCTGGATATTATCTTCATTCACTCTCCCACTATTTGTTAGGAATGGTAGAGGGTTTGCTAATATTCTCACCTTTGCATTCAAGTTAAGATTCAGACATTGAGAGAGAAAAGAAGATACCATAAATAAATGTCTGAGTATATTAACAGGCCAAGAATAAAACTTGTGTTCTTGATCCATTTCTAAAGATTTTATAATACAGGGCCCTTGAATAAGGATTTAATGTATCTCACAACTTCACAGAAGCAGATCTGTTTAGAATGTAGATTATTTGACCCAAAATAAATTTAAACTGTTATGGGATGGACTTGTATAAAACCACAAAACTCTGGAGAAGAAGTGATGTGATAAAATGAGGAAAATATTGAGGAGACATCCTGCAGTTTGCAGCTACCTAATTATAGGCCGAAATAGCTCTAATAATAAACTACAAAAGCATTATAATTTCATAATTGATGCTTAAAATAAGAGCAACCAAGAAAACAATAAAAAAGTATACAGATACATAATTTTTCTTAGATAAAAATTCTAAGCAAAGAATGGGGATTTCAGTTATACTTCTAAACATTGAACATCCAAATGTATAGCTATTTAACGACTCAGAATAATTTGTTTCCCAAAGTACCTGAAGTGACAGAGGTCAGAATTATACCCCAAATGAGTGAGATATACTTAATGAAATTATGTGTCATGGCTTTAGAACAGGTGTCTAAGGAAAAAAAGATGAGATAAAACACACAAAGTAGATAAGGTGTGAGAAGAGTGGTAGCCACTAAACATTCAGTACAATTCAATGTATTGTGCTCTAAGACAGTGTTTGGCAGATACTTTCTAGTAGAGGTATGTTGTTAAAAGCAAAGAGAAATTACAAATACATCTACTTTACACTGTGAAGATATTGCTGAAAAAAAAATACAGATTCCTTAAGAAGTATTTTCTCCCTTATCTACTTTGTGTGTTAGAGGCTTTTCTGCCCTCAAGTCACCCCTATAAGATGATAATCTCCCTTCTGCTTCAACACAAAGTAATACACTTGGTTTTTTCCACTCTTTATTTCACACTGGCCTTTCAAGAATTTTTATAGAGTTGAAATTTTTAAGAGATTTCATCTATTTTTATAACTTTACGATATGATGGTATTGTCAAGAATTTTACTCACATTTTGCAACTATTCTTATATTGGATGAAAAAAGGAAAGTGAGATTTTCGTATGTTTATGGTGAAGAACACTAAATTCATTTTTTCCTAAGTGTAGTTAACTTATCCTTTTACCTTACTCTCCCATCCAAGAGCAAAGGGATTTTCTCTAAAAAGTTCCCATGGGACTATCTTAGTGTCCTAAAGAATGAGAGACATGTTCAGAACAAAGATGATACATTTTAAATTTTATGAAAATGTGAAGGTGAAATACTCTTGTAGTCAAAATCAAGCTTTATTACCCTCACCCACTCCACTCCTCATTTTCTTTTATCTATTTACCTATCTTCTGTCTTTTAATTTAATTATCCACCCATCACTTAAAATGTTACCCTAACATTTAAAGGCTACTTTCACTTAAGTTGGTGAAGAATAAAGGCCAGTTACTTCTAATAATCCAAAACATGGTAGTTTTTAGTAATACATGGTTTACAATTGATAGTAATCTTTCCCAAAATTTTGCATTACCAATTTTTTTGTGTGTGGTGGTACCGGGGTTCCTGGAAGCCCTTCTACCTCCGGGCTACACTCCCAGACCTATTTTATACTTTTTTATTTTTTGGAAACAGGGTTGAACCTGCACGATCCTCCTGTCTCCGCCACCTAAGCGCGGGGATTACAAGCCTGTGCCACCACACCTGGTGCTGCATTACCAATTTTTTGAGAAAATAAAGATTAGTCAGTTACATTCCCGATGATGTATATATTGTTATGATATGTTCTAGATATCCTATATTATTTGTTTCTATGCTATAAAAATTATGTATGTTCATTATGGAAGCTTAAAACCTTTTGTAAAAGCTTTAGGCATTTTTAAATCTATCAGCTTCACTTACTAGATATCAGATAATGAAATTCTGATACGTTTAATCATTTGTGGCATGTGTATATATGTGTGTGCCCTTTTATATAAAATATATTATATACATGCATATATATAATGTGTTATTTGAATACATATATATTCCTAAAGTAGTTCAGCATCATTTTCACTTGATATGGTACTTTTAAAATTTTTTATTCTGAAAAATTTTGGATAGCATAATTTTACATTACTATGATAAGTTGTATAATATATCTTCTTATTGTTACATATTGATATTTATGATATGAAAATATGAAGTCTACAGCAGATATTTATTTATTTATTTATTTATTTATTTATTTATAGTACTAAGGATTGAACTCAGAGCCATTCTTCCTCCAAGCTAAACACTCAGACCTTTTTATTTTTTTGTTTGGAAACAAGGTCTTGGTAAGTTGCTGAGGCTTTCCTCAAACCTGGGAACCTCCTGTCTTAACCTTCCAAATACATGGATTGTAGGCAGAAGCTACCTGCCCCGGCTTCCAGCACATTTTTATTATTACATATTTTTGAAAATCCATTGAGTTTTTTAAATTGATATTTACTATTTTCTTAGTTCAACGCAGCTCATGGAGGTGGGAGACAGTGACAAGGGTCACAGGGCTACAGTGGCTGTTGAGTGTCTAGCACAGGACATTTGCTTCCAGCCAATGCTTGACATGTGGCATCAGGGCTTTCTCATGTCTTCCTATTTCCCATTCATTTTCCTGAGTTCAGATGTTTTATTCAGTTAGGAAACCTTCTGAGGTGAGGAAAGCAAGTTGGAGTGTTATGGGGATCAGTGTCTTCTGAGGCAATGTGTAATATTGCAGTGCCAGGAGTTGTCAGCTTGGTGACATATAGCAAATGCATTGTTCCTTCTTTTACTCTCATAGTCAGTTCTCTAATTTTCCTCTGTCAATGACAAGTGCTTTTGTCTTTGGCTTCTTGCTCTGTCACTCTTTATAATGTTGGCTCTGTCACTTATTATTTTACCTCCAAACCGGTTATTTCTCTTTTACTCTCCATCTTGATTGGTGGCTCAGATGTCTCCTTCCTGTGAAGCTGCTCCTGAAACAGCATAAACAGAATAAATCATGTCCTCTTGGAAGTGGCAGGCACTTCTATTCTGGCAATGCTACACAAAACAATGGTGTGCAAGTCTAGGCTGAAAATTAGTTTGTTTATTTACAACAGAAAAATGAAGATCAATTTATAAAAGGTTGAAATATTTTTACATATTATATTTTCCTACTATTGTTGATGTTACAATACCATTTTCTTTATGCAATGATGATATCAAAAGGCAAAATGAAAACTGTTTTTGATTTATGTCTTTATTAAAATCACACTAGTTTATAAAATTTAAATAAATATATTTAAATAAAATAAATTCAAAATACAGACAGTAATATAGCACCTGTCTGGAAATAGTTATTTGTTTAAACATGCAAAACCACCAGTTTCTGAGCCTAATAAACATGATGGTTTCTTGATCATTTTCTTATTCACATTTCTTGCCTCATAAAGGGTAGTTTCTAGAAAGTGAAATAATACACACCTGTAAGTCCAGTACTTGGGAAGCTGATACAGGAGAATCATAGGTTCAAAGCCTGACTCAGCAACTTAGATCCTCAGCAATTTAGAAATATTAGATCTCATTTCAAAATAAACAATAAAAAGGGCTAGTGCAGCTTGGAGGTAGTAAAAATAAAAACGTGTTCACTAACTGTTAGATGTTCATATGTGCTTAATATATTATTTATTTTATAATTTTATAATTACTGAGTATAATTACCAATGTTAGAGATAACATGCTACTTCATAAGGTATTGATTTACATCAAGATAAAATCATGGCCTAATATTAGGACATTTTTTGCATTCTTGTAAAACTATCTAATTTTTATTAATTATAACTTTTAAAAAATAAAAGTTTTATTATTATTTGTTTCAATATTGAATATGTCTATATGTCAGACTCATATTTATCTTAGTTTCTCAGTAAATTTAATTTTCATTTCAGACTTAAACATTAATTTTTATACTTTCTAAAAGTTGTCCTATTCATTTCTCAGTATATCAAGTTTGATTCTATATCTTCAAGAACTTTCACTTAATAAAACATCAAATTATTGAGCTCAGTAAGCCATCAAATTATTTAAAGTAAATATAATTTTGAATGGCTTAAATATACTTTGTCAATAACAACCAATTATATATTTGGTTTGGTTTACTTTATTTAGAGGTACTATTTTAAATTAATCCAAATTTATTCAATTTATGGTGTTAGGTAGAGTTCTGTATTTTGAATGGCAAAATAATTATATCTGATTTCATATAATTTTCATATATAACCAGGTAGAAAATCAAGGTTCTTGGGAGTATTCACTGTCTTAGATTAATAGAAACAAAATAATACTATGATAATGACAATGATTATTAGTAATTTGAACAATTGTGTCTCAAACATAATTTTGGACAATAATATTCAATATTATGAATATTAATATTTTTTCTTTTACTTTTTCAATGTATTTGTTTGAATTAGGCTCACGAACACAATACATTAAATTTGGTTAATTCGTTTTTACTTAATGGAAAGTTTCTCTCTTCCTTTTTATTTATTATTTTTTACAACTCAGTTCTTTTTTAATTTTTTATTTATTTTTAATTTTTTATTGGTGCACAGTATTCATACATCATAGTGAGATACAAAAAACTTTTGTAGACATACATGCACACATCGCCCAGTCAGCCCCCACCCGATCCCCACCCCATTCCCTCCCCATCCCTCTTTCCCATGCTTGGCTTAGTGGTTGACATCTAGTATTATAGCGAATATTAATATTAATTCATCCATAACATGCTAAAGTATCTACTATGTGCCAAATACCATTGTAGGAATTGGTAGTACCGTAGTGGGAAACATGCATAAAGCCTTTGCCTTTGTAGAGCTTGTATTCTAGTGAAGAAAAGCAGACAACGAATAAATAAAAGTGAATATATAGAACTTCAGGCTATAATTAAAACTTTGACAAAGTTAAAATAGAAGAGAGTGAGGAGAGAATAGATGAGGATGAGGTGAGTAATATAAGAATGGTTTACTCTTGTTCAGAGGGCAACCATGGGAGGACACAGTAGTGATGGAGTCATGATGGGACGTACACTTGGAGAATGCTAGAATGGGGGAAGTCAGTCAAGTAGCTGTGTGGGGAAAGAGTGATCCATGAAAGAAACAACAAACCCCAAACCCTGAGAAGGCAACATGTTTTGCTTTATAAATATATTTTTTTGATGAAAAGAAGAGAGAGAGGGAAAGTGAAACACTCAGCAGAAGTTCTGTTTTCTGTTCTTATTGTCCCCAAGGTTAAAGTGTATTTAATGTGTGTTTCTACTTGAAAATATTAAATATGTAAGTTTTATGTCTTTATGTGTGAAATATCATCCTTCTTTGAATCTGGTTCTAGCACAGAATATGTCTATGCTTCTGGAGTATATGTGGGAATATTTTTCAGGACATTAATCCAACTGCCATTGCAATTGGTCTGTAATAGAGTTCACACTATGGAAATTCAGAAAACCAGTGTTAATTTAGAAGCCCAGATTGATGATTTATTTTGAAGTAAAAGGTAAAATATAAAGTCCAGATGTCTGAATTATTTGGCATCAAAGATAACACTGGTTTAAAGTGTATCACATTTTTAGTGTTAAGTAGACACCTTAGTTCATCATTAGTATAATAAAAGTTAAATATATATTTATTAATTTATAAGTATATTAGGGGATTGAAAGTGATTAATAATTCAACTTAGTTGGACATTTATAAATTTATGAAAGTCTTAAACTACCTTTTTGAAAACAGTTTATCATTGTTAAATTAAAAAATAATATTTTAATGCTATTAGCTATTTTTACTTGGAAGAGTTAGATAATGACTTCTAACACTGAAGTGCTACATTTATAAAGCATTGGTTAACCTTCTATATTACCATTTTTTCTTTTTATTATTTCTGGGGGTGAGTAACCAAATCTTAATCTACAGATTAAATTTTTTTATTTGCTAAGTAACTGTGATTAAGGTATATGACAACTAACACAATGCACTATAATAGCTAGGGCTTCTTTAATATTTTTAAACATTGAGAATGGGTCAGCATGATGTCCAATTGGAGAATTTTCTTATTTTACATCCCAACCAGAATAATTCTTCCCACTAAAGAGTTTTTTTAATTTCCTCCTCACAGACAGAAGATTATGAATTTCTCTCTTCCTCACTTCCCTTTCTTTCTTCCTCCCTCCCTTCCTTCCTTTCTTCCTTTCTCCTTCTTCCTCTCTTCCCTCCCTTCTTTCTTTTCTTCTTTCTTTTATTTTTGTAATGGGGAATAAACCCAATTCAGAGGGTACTCCACCTCTGAAGTACACCCTCAGCCCTATTTTATCTTTTATTTTAAAACAAAGTCTCATGCTGGGCGTGGTGGTGCACGCTTGTAATCCCCGCACTTGGGAGCCAGAGACAGGAGGATCACGCAGGTTTGAAGCCAGCTGCGCACACTGGCTTAGGAGACCCTGTTTCCAAATAAAAATGTAAAAATAGGTCTGGGAGTGTAGGCCGGAGGTAGAAGGGCTTCCAGGAACCCCAGTACCACCAGAAAAAAAAAAAAAGAAAAAAAAGGTTGCCAGGCGTGGTGGCACACGCTTGTAATCCCCGCGCTTGGGAGGCAGAGACAGGAGGATCGCGCAGGTTCAAAGCCAGCCGCGCTGGCGTAAGAGACCCTGTTTCAGAAATATAAAATAGGTCTGGGAGTGTAGCCCGGAGGTAGAAGGGCTTCCAGGAACCCCAGTACCACAAAAAAAAAAAAAAAGGTCTCACTAAGTAGTTGAAACTAGACATTAATCTGTGATCCTCCTGCCTCAGCCTCCCACATAATGGAATTATAAGCATGCACCATTGTGATGAACTTCATAAATTTTTTCAAGCATCATTTAGAAACACAGTACCGAAGCGTTCTTCATTCATGAAAAAACTAGCTCACATAAAAAATGACTGAATTAAACATCTGTTTATAAAATGTCAAGAAGGACTTCCACTTATCAGTTATGATGGAGTAACAGGACTATAGTCTTAAGTAAAAATCTGCATAAAATCTATAACATGATAACTTTCAATAGTAAATTACTATTACTTTAGACAATAGTAACTTTGAATTGATTAGAAGCAAATAAAGGAAGTAAGTCCTATACTGAACCAAATTCCTGTCTGCAGATTTTCAGGCTGCACTGCACAGAGAAGGAACCAAAACAGAGCTCAGTGGCCCCCTGTGCTAAAGAGACAGTATTGGGGAGGTCAAGGTGGCTAAAATTGACAAGGTCATGATGTTGAGGGGAAAGGACTGCAGAGAGCTCAGAGATCTTCAGTAGGTTCTTTCAGTCTTCTTCTCAATACTAATCAGTGCATTTCTGTAAGAAAAATGAGAAAAGGCTACCAAAAAGGAATCATAAAAGAGTCCTCAGAGCCAGACATGGTGGCCCACGCTTGTAATCCCCATGCTTGGGAGGCTGATACAGGAGGATCACACTGGTTAGAAGCCAGCCTCAGTTACTGAATGAGGCTCTCAGCAACTTAGTGAGACCCTGTTTCCAAATAAAGTATAAAATAGATCTGGGAATATAGCCTGGAGGTAGGAAAGCCCCTAGGTTCCACCCCCAATACCAACACACACAAAAAAGAGTCCTCAGAGATCATACAAGGCAAAGAGTAATTCACATTCTCAAAAACCAGAGTGGAGCCAGGCATGGTCGTGCACGCTTGTAATCCGCGCACTTGGGAGGCTGAGACAGGAGGATCGCACAAGTTCGAAGCCAGCCTCAGCTATTTAGTGAGGCTCTCAGCAACTTAGTGAGACTCTTTCAGAAAAAAACCAGAGTGGAGAAAACTTGTAATACTTAAGAGGGTAGGGTCTCAAGTAGAAGAGTATTTCTTCAGTAGTCAAAATGCTATGAGAGTTCTCATAGTTATGGAATCCAAGAAGTTAAATACCAAGGAACTAGCATATTCTGTGCATGATGAATGTGAGTTTCCTAGTTCATAGATTGCATCTTCTAGCTATGGGCTTGCAGGGCATAAGAGGTGAACAAGATTACTAGGGCCTATTTTATCACAGCAAGAAGCTCATTCATGAAGACTCCCTCCTCATGACCTAAGCATTCTACTTCCTAATATCATCTCCTCAGGGGTTAGAATTTCAAAATACAGTCAATTAGGGGAAAAATATTAAGACTATGTCATGTGCTAAATTAGACTTAAAGGCTTCTAAGGACCCAGTTAATGGATTTTTTTTTTTTTTTTTTTTTTTTTTGCGGGTCTAAGGATAGAACCCAGGGACATTTGACCTCCGAGCTACACCTCCTGCCCAATTTTTTAATTCTTTATTTTGAAACAGGGTCTCACTGAGTTGCAGAGGGCCTCACTAAGTAGCTGAGGCTGTCCACAAACTGTCATCCTCCAGTCTCAGCCTCCCAAATGCTGGGATTACAAGTGTGTGCAACCATGCCCAGCCCAGTTAATGGAATTTTAAAAGCCAAACTGCACAGAATGGCAATGCTTCAAAGTAGTCTAGATACAGCCCATAATAAATTTTAAAAAATAATTTAAAGGCCGCGTGTGGTGGCACACGCTTTTAATCCCCGTGCTTGGGGGGCGGAGACAGGAGGATCCCGCAGGTTCAAAGCCAGCTGTGCTGGCTTAAGAAACTCTGTTTCCAAATAAAAAAGTATAAAATAAGGTCTGGGAGTGTAGCTCGGAGGTAGAAGGGTTTCCAGGAACCCCAATACCACCAAAAAAAAAAGTAATTAAAGGATTATTCTTTCAACACTCAGCAACATTTTAACAAAAATTACTGGGCACACCATAAAGTTAAAAAAAAAAAAACAGGACCCAGAAGACAAAATATCAATCAATAGAAACATAGCTAGAAGAAATACAAAATATAGAATAAGTAGAAAAAGGCATTAAAAGAACAATGACATTCTCCAAATTATCAAGGGACCAGAGAGAAACATTAGTATGTTCAAAGATAAGACTAGTATAAAATGAACCAAAACTGTACTGAAGGTGAAAAATCAAATGTCTGACATGAAAAGCACATTGGATGAGATTAACAATAGATTATACACTATAGGACAAAACACTATAGATCTCGAACATGAATCTTCAAAAGTAAATACTTGAAGTACAAAAGCAAAGTCCCAGTTTAGTACTTAATATAAGTAATGAGTACTAGTACTGACAAGAAGCAAATATTTCTGATCAGCTTGGGTGGAGACTGCAGAATGTAATATAAAGAAGATACTTTGGAACAGACCGCTATCGATGTATTCAGAAGGCTTACCACCATTTTATTAATGATGATTTGCATTCAAGCAGTCCTTACATGCTATAAGCTCAGTAAGTATTTATCCCTTATTATAAACTGTGGGCTCAGCTGTACTCAGTAGATCTTGACAAGTAGTTTCTATTGCTGGAGTCCCCAAATGGTTATCTACATGCACAGGAAAAAACCTAGTATATAGCCATCCACTCTTTTTCTAGAACAATTAAAACTGAATTTGAATGCCTTCAACTGGAGCATGTCTTCATCTTGCTACAGATGTCATAATACCCAGCCTCTAAAATAATTTGAACTTCTGACTTCAGCCTTAGGAGAATATTTTCCAAAGTTTCTGAACTGTGTGAACCCCACTTGACTGTAAGCATTCAAGGCAAAATCAGGTCAGCTTTGCCTTTCATGTCATTTGCCCTTAATAAGCCTAATTTGTAACAGGTATACTGCATCATACCTGAAGAGTGCCAGAAATGTTAAAAAATGCTTATATGGCTGTTTATTGGCAAAACATATATGCCAAGCAAATCTAAGTGTATATATTTCCACTCCTTTGAAAACATTTCCAGAAATTATGCATCCGTATGACAACAAAACAAAAAAAAAATTGCACAATTTTTGCAATGATGCTGAGGTACTATAGAAGTTCAACTTAGAAAATAAAATTTATACTTAAAGTAACTGAATGAATTTCTTCATTCTTTAGCCACAGCAGGCTTGATGTTTGACCTGTAAAACTAATAAAGACCCAAGACCTCACTTTGTTCCTTACAAGCACTGTTGAGCTTTCTGGTTGCAGTTCAAGCTGAAGAACGTGTCTAATAAGATTTTTTTCTAGCTCATTTTCTTGCCAATGAAATTTCTGCCTTACTATGTCCTTAGTTATAGAAAATAAGATCGCTAACCTTAGGCAACTGCTGCTTGATGAAATAAAGACCTAATTGTTCACATACACCTGGAACTTTCACATATTCTGAATTTGAGAAACATTTGGATTATTCTCTTTTCACATGAAATTACTTGATTTCATTATCTGTCATCTCACTGGGTTTCACATTTTATGGTGACATTACTGTCCTGGAAATTAGAAGAGTCAAGAATATATCCTCAATCAACTTTCTAACATAGGCTACTTGGGAAAGGCATCGTGTTCATTTATAGATGATTTGTTTTACTGCATTGTATTTACGTTCCACTTTCAGCCAGGTAGTTTGTTTGTCAAGCCAGAGATGGTCTTTCAAGATTGCTGCATATGAAGTTGAGTGGCTCCTTTTTATTTCTCTGTTAAAATTGCTTATTTTTTCCAGAGGACTTCTTTTCTTCTAAAAAAAACTTCAAATCTATTTAAATGTCTTGCCACCTCTCCTTTGCCAGGCTTATTGACTTTTAAACCTAAGCATTGGGAGCATATAAAATCAGTGATGTGTAATGAGTTTTCTATCTATTCCAGATAAATTGCATCCACAACTTCCCCTTTGCCTGCCTGCCCAGTACTATCCTCCAAAGAACCCAAGCATATCCGACTGATGTTATAGATCTTGGCTGAATTTTTAGACTAGGTTTGGAAGAAATTAAAGAAATCATATGGAGAATCGTATGTGGGCCTTTATCGTTATGGCAGGTGGCAGGTTATTTATGAAAGTAAAAACTCCTGGGTATGCAAAATGGGTGTGTGAATAGAAGAAAATAATCAAATAATTAATGAGCATATATTCAGTGTTTAATACTGTAGCTAGATGTGTTTGCAATTTCTGACAGATGTATATAGGAATAAGCATGACCAAAATAGCTTTTTATACTGTTTCATAACCTGACATCTATTGATTCCAGGACTTACATATCCGTTATTTAACATTCACAGCTTACAAGAATGATAAAATATATTAAATAGTGCTTGTATAAGTTTCCTGTGACTGTTATAAAAATTAGCACAAACTAAGTGGCATAAAACAACACATGTTTACTTTCTCATTGGTCTGTAGGTCAGAGTCTGAAATCAGTTTCACTGGAACAAGTCAAAGGATCTATAGGACTGTTCTCCCTCCAGAGCTCTGAGGGGGGAAATCAGCTTACTGGTGCTCTTCAGCTTTTAGAGCTGGTTCCTAATACCTGGCTTCCTCATTTTTCAAACCAACAGTATCTTGTCTGGCTTCTGCCTTTACTCTGTGGTGATATTTCCCTGTGTCTTGCTCATGGGAGGACAGACATTTGTTTACACTTAAGGTATACTGAGAGAATCCAGGATTATTTCTCCATCTCAAAACCTTTAATATCAACTTCAAAGACTTTTGTCAAAATGCATCTCTTTGATCCTCATAATGAAATATAATTATAATGCACCAAAATTATTTTTTAAAAAGTTAATATTCACAATTTCAAGGGATTAGCATCTGGATTTCCAGGGGGTTCTTAATAAGTCCACTACAGCATCTAAAGCAGTTTCTTAACTCAGTATTTTATTTCACTTTTAAATAAATCCATGAATTGTGAATGACTGTTTATACTGTGAAACAACAGTTTAAGAGTTAATCTAAACAAGAGTATTACAAGTCTAAAGTCTGCCTCAGTAATTTAGCAAGGTCTTTTCTTAATTTAATGAAATCTTGTTTCCAAATAAAAATAAAATAGAGCCAAGGATGCAGCTGAGAGGGATAACACCCCTAAATTTAATCCCAAGTACCGCACACAACAAAGGAATTAATTTAAACATATTTATATATGTCAACTATTATCATTAAATAAAATGTTCTGGTGTTACCCTTAACCTCTGCATTCTGAGAATGTTTTCCTACTTTCCTACACTAATATTCATCCTGTGTCACCAACCATGGGATCTGACTTCCAGAACACTTTATTAGAAGTCCCCTCATCTTTCTGTGCTACTTTTTATACTGGGGTCACTTATTTTTCTCCTTGCTATAATCTGAGGGTTTCTGTCTCCCTGAAATTCACATGTTAAAACCTGATATCCAGTGTGAAAGCATTAAGAGATGGTGCCTTTGGGGAAGAGATGAATCCCTGAAGATTATACTCTCATGAATGAGATTAGTGTCCTTATTAAAGAAGTTGAAGAAAATACCTTTCTCTTCTCCCTTGAAAGGAGACAGTGACAAGGCACCATTTTAGGAGCAGAATGCAAGCCCTTGCTACATGCTAAATCTGCTGAGGTCTTGATCTTAGACACACTAGCTTCCGAAAGTATGAAAAATAAACATCCATTGCTTATAAGTGATCCAGTCTAAGCTAGGCTTGGTGGTACACGCTTGTAAACCCAGTTCTTGGGAGGCTGAGACAGGAGAATTGCAAAGGTTCAAAGCCAGCCTCAGCTACTTAGTAAGACTCTCAGCAACTTAGTGAAATCCTGTTTCTGAATAAAATATAAAAATAGGTATGGGAGTATAGCCCGGAGGTAGAAAGCCTCTGGGTTCCACCCCAAGTACCAAAAAAAAAAAAAAAAAAATCTAAAAGATCTAGCTTAACCTATTTTTCTGTATCAAGCTGGATGGAGTGAAATATCTCCGACAGCCAGGCGTGGTGGCGCATGCTTGTAATCCCCGCACTTGGGAGGCTGAGACAGGAGGATTGCACATGTTCGAAGCCAGCCTCAGCTACCTGGTAGGGCTCTCAGCAACTTAGTGAGACCCTGTTTCCAAATAAAATATGAAAAAGGACTGGGAGTAGAGCCTGGAGGTAGAAAGCCTCTGAGTTCCACCCCCAGTACCACCAAAAAAAAGAAAGAAATATCTCTGACAAAACTGAAGGCATGATTCTGCCTTTTCTTTACAGTTCTAATTCCCAGTAGTATGACTGGCGTATAAATGGAGAGCAAATGTTCATACCCAGTTGAAACCTTTGTATTGGATTGAAAATAAGGATGAGAGATGTGAAGTTGATTAGAGTGAGAATTCATTTCAGGCGAGAAATGAGAGGAAAGCATATAATAACAAGAAAGCTCACATTATTAAGATTCTTTAAGGCCAAAAGGAAAACTTTTATCTGTAAACTTTATTAATAATGAACAGTAAGAGAAAGTGTAGAGACAAGGAAAGAAACTAGAAAATCTATTTCTGTAATTCTGATCTAAGATAATGAGAATTTGAGTCTTGATATTCTTAGACAGTCTGGAAAGCTCTAACAAAATTTCTTATACTGGATTACTTATAAACAACAGAAAATGGTTTCTCATCATTCTGGCTGCTAGAAATCTAGGATCAGATGCCAGAATGTCAGGCTCTGGTGAGGACTCTCTTGTGGTTTAAAATTACTGAATTCTTATTATCACATGCATAGTGGAAAGAAAGTAGCTCTCTGGTCTCAGATTAGAGGGGTAATAATAATACTAGTCATATGAGGGGCTCCATATCATGAAATTATTATCGTCCAATAGCCCCATGTGCAAGTGTCATCACATGAAGACTAGAATGTCAACACATAAATTTGGGCAGGGAGCGTGCATTCAGTCCATTGCAATGGCTATATCAGTTAATATAAAGGAAAAGAAAAAGGAAAGCCAGGTGGGGAGAAGAGAAGGGAATTTTCAAAAGAGAAATTGCTAGGGTAGCATTGCCAACTGGATCTTTTAATGTGCTTGCTTGCAAGCTTATTATGCATTTTCTAACTGTGCTTTTTATTCAGCTTGGATGTAACATTTGTAATATTATTACTTTCAGTTTTGAAATTTTCCCATGTCTTAAGGTAGCCATTCTAAAAACTGGGGTTTCAAAATCACATTTCACCATTTCAAATAATTTTCTCATCACTTTCTGTATTTCTAGGAAAATGATTCCAATTTACCAGGTGCAAGTCATCATTTAGTCACTGCTTCCACATTTGGAAATTGTATTGCTAATAATATTTTCCTCTGTTGTTTCAGGAATAGAATTAATGTGTCCAAGAATCAGATCCACTCAAATACTAAGCCTGGCATTTTTTTTATTGTATCCTTCATAAATTCTCCCTCATTTCCTAATCTGGATAAATTAGATTTTCCAATCTCTACCAATCTCATTCTGTAAGAATGCCAATATATTAACTTAGCTAGTCTTTGCTTGGTCCCAGTCAGTCTTTCTTGTTATTCATCTCCATCATAATCTCTGTACTAAAATCAACTTATAGATGAATCACTCAGGTCTTTAACTCATGAAGTATTTGATAAGAACCAACTGTGCACATAAAATTGAAAGGAGTACATGATGCATGTATTATAATATTTTTATATTCATCTGATTTTTATAGTGTCCCAAATCCACCTTCCCTAAAGAATGTCTATATGCCTGCCTTCTCTCTCCTACCACATCTAAATATCAATTGTAAAGTCCTATTGCTTATTTTCACTTTTCACAGTTAACTGTGAAGAAATTTTATAACTAAATTATTCAAATATATTTAATCAATTTTTATTTTATTTTGACCTAAAATATGTGTTTTCTCATTACAAAACTTTTTTTCCAATTCGGATTTTCATAGTTTGGAAATATCTTCAAGTTCTATTTTCCTTTTATTTTGACCCAGAAAACATGCACTTTTAAAACATTTGATTTAAGAGTTTTATGACATGTTAATTTAAAGAAATCAATTATTTTAAGCTTGGTTTCAACCAAAAGCCAAAAATGAGAAGGAGGGAGCAGGTAGGGATAGTGCTGGAATTGGGTAAGAGATATTAGGGGGATGTGTACATGCATGCCTCCACCATCTTGTACCCCATTAGGATGTATGACTAAAATGCACCAATAAAAATTTTTAAAAAGGACAGTTTTTTAAGCAACCTTCAATATCCAAATGATTCTATATTTAAGAATAACACATTAATTCATAAATTATTTGTTGAATATTAGTAAAATCTAAAATATGATATGAAATAGTCTATATTAGATACCAGTGGATGGTTTAGGATGTCAGACTATGTATAGGGCAAACATAATGTACTGATCGATTTTTAAAGATGTTAAACTTTTGAGATTGTTTTTTTAAATGTCAATTTAAAAAAATGGTGTAAGCTGGGTGTGGTGGCACAAACCTGTAATCTCAATATTTGGGGGGCTGAGACAAGAGAAGTACGAGTTCAAGGACAGTCTTAGCAAATAGTGAGACTCTCATAAACCTAGTGAGACTTTTTTCAAAATAAAAATAATTCAGGATTAGAAGTATAACTCAGAGGTATAGCACTCCTAGGTTTTATTTCCAGTACCATAAAAATAAAACTAAAAATAAATTAATATACATTATACCTTCTTTCTAACTTCAATTAACTTTATGAAGTTATCATAAATATTTGTGCAAAATATTGGAATAGACACAATTTTGCTAAGAGTTTCTTATGGAACGGAATATATATTGCTTCATATATTTAATGTAAAGATTTAAAATAATAAATTTTATTAATTAATTGAAAAATTCTGTTTAACAAACTACTTCATATCAATTTGTTTATAAAATCCTATTCTTTTACAAAGTTTTTTTTAAAACAAAAATGCCTTCATTTTAAAATTGAATCTGGAGATTCAAATGTAGGGTTGTAGTTACTTTTTTATGCAGTCCTTTGTTGTTAAATATTGTGTGAAATGTACATTCAAGGAGTTATGTAAGCAGTCCTTATTAAAAATTTGCCATATGCTTAATAGGACCGGGTATGTGTATGTTTGTGCCTTTTTGCATAATTGTCTTGGGAAGAGGATGGATATAAATGCAATTGATTCTAAAAGGCAATATCAGTGCACTTACCAAGAGGGAAGTGAAAACTAACTCAGGTGTGCAGAGACTATCATACAATACAAAATTAGAAGATCATAGAACTGTAATATCCTTGGAAAAGAATCTCTGATGCATCTCCTATCATTATTATTATGAGTTAGGAGGGTGGCGCAATAGACACTTTGATAAGTATTCGGACATTGTAGTAACTTGGCTGCTGGACCCTGGCTTCTAGCAGTAGTTCACAATCAAAAGTTTTTAAAGAGAAATACTGCCATCCTTCTGCTTCTCGAGAGTGTACACAATTTCTAATGTCTAAGTAACAGAGTAAATCTTGCTCTTGTATTTGTGATCTTAAAAACCAGATTTTATTTCAAGACCTGCCCTTTACACTTAACACCAGTCTTAATTTTTTTCATGGCAGTTATTCCAGCTTGTAACATACCATTGTTTACTAGCTTACTTGATATTTTACACCTCAACATAATAACCATCCTTCGGTTGAAAAACAGCTCCTCACCTTGCTTGTTACTTACGATTGCCATTGACTGAGAAAAGAGCCTCAGGATAAAAGTTCCACAGCAGCTCTGACTCTGGCAGTGTGAGAGAGTGCTTGAAGGACAGTGTGCTTGAAGGTGTTAGGTATCCACTGGGGGCTTTTGTATGTACCCATCACAGATAAGAGAGAACTGCTGTACTTCTATAACATGATGCTTAACTCCATTCCTGACCCTAGCCTACATCTTTCTGGGTCTCTAAACCTATGAAAGGAGTTGACAATTGAATGCAATAATGTAATAATCTAGTTTTCAGATTTTTAAAATATTCATAAGGGTAATGACAGGGGTGTTGGCACATGCTTGTAATCCCAGTATTTTGGGAAGATGAGACAGGAGGATTGCAGGTTCAAGACCGGCCTCAGCAATATAGCAAGACCTTCAGCAACTTAGCAAGATCCTGTTTCAAAATAAAAAATAAATTTAAAAGAGTGGGGTTGTAGATCAGAAATAGAATGCCCCTGAATGCAATCCTCAGTACCACAATATATCAATAGTAAAAAGTTTACGTTTTTGTTCTTTAGATGAATGAAATATAAATGACTGAAATGTTTAAATGTATTTTCCATAAGTAATAAGAGATATGAAAAGCAATGCCTTAGAACACATTTACCTTTAAATGCTGTTATGGGGTTAAATAAAATAATCACACCCATATAAAATGGGTCATACTATATACTTCTACACTCCATAAATGGCCCTTTACTCCTCTCTTGTAAAGAAAAGTGAACTAGAAAACCCCACAATGTGGGAAAGGCCAGCCTAGCACTTAGACTGATGTTCAGTTGGATGGAATATAGGAAGTATATAAGAAAGTTTAAAGAAAATAGCGAATCATCATATATAAAGAGCTGAAGAATAGCAGGAAGGAGCAATAACGTTGGGCAGTTGCATTTTGTAAATTTTGCAAGTTGCACCCCCACTTTCTGTCCCTTTTTTCTTCGTCTTCATACATGTCCTACCTGCAAAATCTCTATTACCTGTCTCTCCTTCGCTTTTTGTCTAGAAAAATGACTGGTTACCTGAAATGTTTGGAAAGGAAAAAATAAAACATGCCCCATTCTCCCTTTTCTAAGCACTCACAGCTGAGTCATTGGTAATGATTAAAACTCAATATTTGCATTAACATAGGTCAGTTTCTATCTCGCATAATAAAAATTGTGGAGTCTTATTACCACAAAAGGTTTCTTTCTATTTACATCTAAGAATAATATAGATCAGTGGAATCGTATGGAAGAATAGCTGCTTCCATCTACTGGCTCCATTAACATGTAAGCTCTTCAAGTTCCTTGCTGGATTTTCTGTATCTGACAAGCAGGTAATTGAAGCTTATATAGGTAGAGAACTTAAGTTTATTGAACCAGGCAATGGCAATCACTTTGCTCAGATCCCATTGGTGGAAATTCAGTTGCATATCTGCATTAATGTGCAACAAAAGTTGGAAAATATAGTCTAGACCTGTGTGTCTAGCATCTAGATTAGAAGCTCTGTCCTGATGATAGTGATAAGATATTAATGCTGCAGCTCATGATAATTACTGCTGTCTTTTGAATAATCATCTTTATCGATTTTATTCTAAAAGCATAGCCAACTGGTTCTGAGTCAGAGAAAAGTTAATAATTAACTTTTAAATAACCCATAATAACATTGCTAATTCCCTTTTCCCCATTGTTTGCTCCTAAACCACAATGAAGGTCAGGTGGTAATATCTGCTATGTGGGTGACCTCACAGTCTATGGGTGAGGGGTGAATTAAGATAGATTTTCTTTGCCCTGTACACTATAGAAAAGGGCAACTGCCTTCAGTACAAATCTCAAAAGGAGAAAGGAAAATTTCTGTTCTTTGGAGATGGAGAGAAAAGGACAAGGTTAGAATTTTATTCTAACCTTTTGGAGTATAAATCTCTCCAAAGGACCCGTAAAGCTCATTGTTTTTGCCTTTTATGAAGAGAGATGTCTCCAAGGGGTCTCAATCTCTCCTGAAATGTAAACACACTCCTCCTTGAGTTAGGTAAATCTCTCTTTAGTTCCCTCACCCTCTATGCAGTTGCAAATTTACTCCAAAACACTCTCTCATGGCCCATAAACCTAAGTTTTCAGAATAATTGATTTAGCCCTGCCACTGCTGGAAAACTGAAATATTTCCTTAACACTCCACAATGCCAATGATGGAGACAATAGCAAGATGTATCCAGCCCTTGCCATTAGTAGAAACTATATTCAGTGTTTCACTTAGAATTATAGTGTCTCATTAATCCACTACCTAGTGAGGTTACTAGTGCATAAATCTCCTTTTACAGATAAAAAAAAAGACACAAAAAAGTCAGTAAGGAACCTTTGATCATAACAGGCAGACAGTGGCACAGGTGGAATTTGAATGCAGATAGTTTGATCCCAGAGTGTGCTAACTATAGAGCTATATAGGCTTTATTAAGAGAGGGAGAGAAAAATTATAGTACTGCTATCACAAATGACCATTCCATTGTTAAAGTCCTTACTAGGAAGAACTATCAACTCTATTCATAGAAAGCAGAAACGATGAAGATTACAGGTCCTTTGGGCCATCATTACACTTGCACTAGGATTCTTTTTTCTTTTTCTTAGAACTATAGATTGAACTCAGGTGTATTCTACAGCTGAGATACACACTTATCCCACATTTACTTTATTTTTTATTTTGAAACAGTGTCTTAGTGAGTTGCTGAGGATAGCCTTGAACCTATGATCCTTCTCTCTCAGCTTCCTAAATCCTAGTATTACAAACTTGTTCCACCATGTCCAGCTTGTACTAGGATTCTTGATCAACCCTAACTCTCTTGTAAATTAGCCACATTTCTCTAAATATCTGTGAAGCTCTTTATTTTATTTTAATTGATCTTTCTTACTGCATCTTTTTTACTGATCTTTTTTTACTTTTTTACTGCAGAGGTTGTTTTTGCACTAGACCATGCACACATCTTTATTAGATAGATATATAATTAGGAGAGAAGTACTATACCTGTGAGCCAGAGGTTTTATCGGGTTACTTTTTAGTCCCCTAAAGCCCAACATGGTCATGTTCAAAACAGAAGCTCTGGATGTGAACAAATAATTAAGAACATATTCTCAGCAAGCATGTAGAAGACCTTTTAATAAATAGTAAATGTATTCTTTCCTCCCAGAGAGCACAGGCTATCTGTGGAGAAAATTAAAGAAGAAATAGTAACTGGTGAAAGTACATTCATTATTAATAACTTGAGAGCTTTTCAATATATTTTTAATTTGCTTAAACATAAAGTACAATTTTAAGTTCCTTTTGATGCATACTGAAACAATAGCATACTGCTAATAAAGGCTAAAGAGATACAGAGGTGAGTTGACTGCATTTAAGAGTGAAACTTTTCTTAAGAGATATAATATGTGTAAACTTCAATCTTGTCATTGCTCTAATAGCCATGTATTTTGAATTAATAAAAATCCTGAATAAATGAGATCTTTCACCCTGAGATTGAAAGTGATAGTTTTCAGCTGACCTACTTTACTTCTCATCAGATAGTTTATATCCATTTTTATTCATAATATTTTATTCAAATATAAGTCATTATATTTTATACATATATCAGATATTAAAATCCTGTTCTGAAACTTTATATATTACTTCTGCTAAACATTTTTATAGAATAAAAACAATCAATGTACTAACATAGTATTTATGAATATAGAAGTAGTTAATTTGAGGGAATGGAAGCAATCATGTAAATTTTGTTAATTTGAAAAGTGAAGATTTTTTTAGAAAATATTGATTTTTTATGTCATCATGATATTGTAAAGGTTTTTAAGCTAATTTTAATTCCATTATTAATTTTTATATTAAATTAGAAGCTTAATTCTATAATTGAAAATGGAATAAATCAGTTTACCTGGGAAGATGCAGCTAGGCTCCAGATACTAGAAACATCAGAAAAATAAAAGATTTTATTGAAGTAGTTATATATTACAAGTACAAATCAAATGCAAATAATTGAATCTTATACCAATGGTAATACTAGGGCTATTATAATAAATATTTTTATAAAATTTACTAAGTCAAGGCCGGGCGTGGTGGCGCACACTTGTAATCCCCACGCTTGGGAGGTTGGACAGGAGGATCACGCAGGTTTGAAGCCAGCCTCAGCTACTTAGAGAGGCTCTCAGCAACTTAGTGAGACCCTGTTTCCAAATAAAATATAAAATGGGTCTGAGGAGTATAGCCCGGAAGTAGAAAGCCTCTGGGTTCCACCCCCAGTACCACCGGAAAAAAAAAATTACTGAGTAAAAATTCAGTCCCTTATTTAAATAAATTATCCAATCTTAGAAGTTTTTGTAATATGTCTTAAAGTTTACTATTCAAAATAGTTTATCATTATAAATGTCAAAAGAAGTAATAAAAATAAATTTCTAGTGTAAAAGGTTCAATAAAGATGTATCTAATTGGTACAGTACAAATTTCAAATCTTTGAAAAGCTACCCATGTCTTTAGGCAAGATAAACTTTATATCATGGGAATCCTAATTATAAACCTGACATTTCAGTTGTGAAATCCCACTGGCTTACTATAAAATAAGGTAACATTAAGACATGGAATACTTTAAAAATCACTTCAATAGAATATAGCCTTTAAAAAATGTTATGACTGTAGGATAAAAGTAGATTGCATATAATATTTTATCAAATGATGTCTTTAAGAAAAGCTGTGGTTAAGCCCTCATAATATTTTGGAAACCTATGGACCATTGTATTCATTTTGTTTCTTGTGTTGGTGTACCTAGAAATGTTTTTCTTCACAGCAGCTTAAATGCTCAGTGTCTTTAAAAGGTCAGTGTTAAAGAGAGCCATGCCACTCTAGACTAGACTGAGATGTGAAGAACTTTTTGAAGTTGACCCAGATCAAATTCTCAACACTGTGTATATAAATGCTTAACTAGCTATGACTCCCTTTCATGGATTGGCTCAAAAATGAACACTGGTTGTTGAAACCAATACCCATTAAATCTGTGATGTTTATCAAGGATGTATATCTAGAAATTATAATAAGCAAGAAAAGATTAGGTTTGCATGATTTAGAAGAGAGTTAAAAATTCCTCAATGACTTTTACTGTATGGTGCAATGCCAGAAAAAGTGTAGTAAGACCATGAATTAGCTTGATTGTTGAATTTGAAGTGAGATTATGAACTGTTCATTTTAAGTTACATATAAATTACAAATATTCAGAATTCTATTTCACTGATTACAGATATTCCAAATGATAATATGAAAGGGATGTAAACCCTATGTAGTTAAAAATAAATAACTCTCTTCCTTTCATACTCTTCTTCAATTAAAAAATGATTCTCATTTTAACATTGTCCATTGTAGGATGCTAAAATGGTAAACAAAATATAAAAACAAAAAAGATCACCCCCAGTGCTCTTTCATAAATAGTAGATAAAAGACAGCAAATAGATTTATCTCTCAGGATTTCTTGGATAGATTGGTAATGGTTATTCAGGGAGCTCTGTAAGGAGAAATCTTAGGTTTAATATGAAATTGGAAGAGAGAATAATTAATAAAATCTATCTGCTATGGGTTTTTGGTATTTACCAGCTTTCAGAAAATCTCTGTTTTTTTTTTTACAAGGGATAGTCATAAGATTCTGCAAATTTTTATATTTATATAAAAAACACAATTCTTGACAGGTGTGTTGGCGCACGTTTGTAATACCCGCACTTGGGAAGTGGAGACAGGAGGATCGCGCTGGTTCAAAGCCAGCCTCTCTGGCTTAAGAGACCCTGTTTCCAAATAAAAATATAAAATAGGTCTGGGAGTGTAGCCTGGAAGTAGAAGAGTTTCCAGGAACCCCAGTACCACCAAAAAAGAATAATAATTCCCTTTTTTTCCCCACCAAAGCATATATACACAAAGAATAAGTAGTACTGGTATATGAATATTAGATCTTCTTTCTCATCTACCAGCTAAAATTCTTGCCTCTGCCTATTCTAATAAATATGAGTCAAATGAAATTCTCAGGAAGATTTTCAACTTACCTTTATGAATTTTGAGGTTAAAAGTACAACTGCTATATATGATGGTTGCTATAAAATCTAGGAATTGTACTGCTATATGACCCAGCTATACCACTCCTTAGTTTCTTCCCCAGAAAACCACAATTAGAATATTATAGGGATACATGTATACCTATGTTCATAGTTGTGCAATTTATAATACTAATATTATGGAACCAAACTAGGTATCCATCAACAGATAAATGAATACAGAAAAAATGTGGCATATATAAACAATGGCATTTTACTCAGCCATAAAGAAGAACAAAATTATGTCATTTCAGAAACATGTCTGAAACTAGAGAATATCATCTAAATGAGAGCAGCCAGTCTCAGAAAGGCAATGGTCATATTTTTTTTTTATCATGTGTGGAAGTTAGAGAGGAAATAGGAAACAAAAGGGACCTTATGAAAATAGAGAGAGACTATTATAATAGTGGGAAAGAATTAGAAGAGGTAGGAGAAGAAGGGGAAAAAGGGGACTTGAGGAAGGAAAGAGGAAACAGCCCAAATAATGTTATTACATGGATACAGTGCTAACCACTTTTAACTCGTGTGTATGGGGAGAGATGTGGGGTACAGAGGGAACCTCACAATGACCTGTTGTATGCATATATGAAAGTGTCACGTTGAATCTAACTATAATGTATAGTTAAAAATGCACCGATACATTTTTTGAAAAAAGAAAGCACAATTTGTAAATCTGTACGTGCAAAAAAATCTACTTTTATAACTAATGCTATGGGGTAGAACTTTATTTTAATATTTTGTCCAATCCAATAATATTTAAGGGCTAAATGAGCTAGATATTCCAAATGAGCTATATATTCCAAATTAGAAAAAAATGTATATTTTTCTTACATAAATTGGGAGAATCATTCTACTGTATAACGAGGTGACTAGTAGTATTAAGTACTGAGGATGAAGGTCAGATATAATGTGAGCCTCATCATTGATTCTGAAGAGTAATAACATCAATAAAAGGAAAGACTATGTTGTAACAACCCTGTTCAAAAGTCTTTATCAACAGTAAAATCTACCCAGATGAGTTACTGGATTCAGACCATGCACAGAGGGCTGAAGCAGCTAGATCCACACCTAAGGATGAGATAATTCAGGTTCAAGACTATCCAGCCAGCGCAGCTAATCTGGATGTGCTGTGCTCACAGTTGTCATGAGGTAATATAGAGAGGCCATTAAGAAAGCAGTGATGTTCCACTCCCCAGAGCCATGGTCCACTTGCTTTGCTGCATGGAATAAACAGCTCTCTTACTAGAACTGGCAGCACGGCTGGTGATATTCTTCTTTCTTCAAAGTGATTTAGGAAGCTTTCAGAGGCACCCTCTGCATTAAGCAGGCTTTTTGTATAGTTGTTATCATTTTTTGCGTGCGGCATAAGGATAGATTGTTGTCATGTTGCTGTAAAAGGACCTAAGATATTATTTAACTAGGTCTTCAATAAGAAAATTAAGAGATTTCTATATTTTAGCATTCTATTGGCATACATGAAAGCAGTGGCCTGCACTTCATTGTTTTTTAAATTACCAGGAGCTTCTGTTTACCTGGTGAATTCCAATTTGCTTTCTACTTTATCAATCTGTGACTTTGCCAACTAGTGAGCTTACACTTTCTGGCTTTGCTGAAATGAGCTATCATGATTGCATCTCTAAGTGGTGCAATATGACAAGCTTCCCAGACGGTAAAACAATTAAAACTGCGGCACAAATGTCTTGGCTGGGATTGATATTAACATGAGCAGAGGAAACCCTGAGTCTAAAACGTTCCCACTGGAGTGCAAAACATTACTTGGTAAAGATTGTAGATTTTTTTTCTAAAATCAATTTTTTTTCAAAGATCAATTGAGAGTGACTCCTTAATCCTTCTGGTTAATTTTGGACCCGTTATATTTCCAATCCTTATTTGTAGATGTGTCATAAGATATAATTTTAATAAGAAATATGGTTGCTCATAATTAAATGTGACACATTTTTGTGTTTGAATGAAAATCTTTTTTTCTATAACAACCAGTAACATCTCTGTATTGTCATTTTTGTACCAGGACCAAGACAGTCTCATGGGCACAATCTGCTCACCTGGCACTACTCTGGCCTTTGAGGCCTTGGAATAACATGAAAACAGAGAGATATGTAATTGACAGAATCTTAACAGTCTTTTTTGACCACTTCCTTTAGCAGTGTTACGGAGGAAGGTCATAACCTATGGCAAACCTTGATTAGAGCAGAACATGTTCACAAAAATTCATTAGATGGATACTTTCCCTGAACATTATTTCTCCTGGAAACTGCCCTTTCTTCTTTATCTGTCATCATAACAGTTTATATCACATAATAGTCAGTTAGAACCATCACTACAGGGCAGACAGGTGGATTACTGATGAATACATTTTCTAAAATTTTATTTCTGTGTGTGACACTCTGTGATCTATTCTATCCTCGCTTAGGTTGTGGATACCATGAACTTCAAATTCTTCTGTCTTTAGTGTTATTTTATATTCCTATGTGTTCTGCCAATGCACGGTATTATATGAGAGACATAACTCTCTCAGTATTAGGAGAAACATAATTCTTTGCTTCAACCACCTCCAGACAAAATCCAAAGAGCCTCTCTCTGAGATGAGGAAACATATGGAATGTGGGGAAAGTTATTCTTCATCATAAACATTTTTAACTAGTGGAAAAAGATAACTTTAAAAGGCCATATGCTTTGAGAAAACACTTTTCATTATTGATGCTTCTGGGTAGGGCATACAAAGGCAAAAAAAAAAAAAAAGAATTAAAACCCTAGTGATTCCCAGGATGCTTGGCACAAGTGAAACCATTCTCATACAGTATTCTCTTTAAAGTACTTCTCAGTAGAAATCACAACAGAGTAGAAATTGAGGCTTGTCTATGCAGTCAATAGTTGTGGATTTGTGCCTCATTGGTCTGAGATATTGCAGTCCATTTTTAGAAGGACCATGTTAAAAGTGGAACAGACAGGATTTTGGGAGTCCATGAGTCTATATTAAAATATTTTTTTTCAAATTTTAGACAACTTAGTATTTGATTTGCCTTTTTTATTTTTAACCTATGAAACTGAGCTCATGATGCCTATTTCTGTGACTTGTGAGAACAAATAGAAGATGTGTTTGGGGAACGTGGCCCAGTGGCAAGCAGAGTTAGCACTTAGTAAACCAGGCTATGAATTTAAATGTCAGCAGAGACTCAGAAACTAGGTATATTTTGCATGTGGATCTTTTCGAGAGAGCTGACCAGTTGGCTGCAGCCTCCAGTTATCTTTTAATCAACTTCATAATGTCTCTTTCTTTGTTAGTCGACTTCAAAGAGACTATTCTGGAAAGCAGGAATTATTCTCTCAAATGACATATCCAACCCACTCTTTTTCATTATCGTATTTTACTGGTGCACTGTAATTATAACTCACAGATTCAAATGATACGAACACACACTACACACAGCACTCATTTTCTGCATCCCACCCTGCTCCCTCTTTCTTTCTCCCTATATTTGTTAGTGAGTCTACTATAAACATAGCATTGTTTGAACTGTATCCTTACTCAATTTTCCTTTTTCTCCTTCTCACCTCTCTCCTAATCCTCTTCCACTATTCTACGGGTTTCTTTCCTCATTTTCCTTTTTGTTTCTTATTTTATCTCTAGCTTCCAAATATAAGAGAAAACATGGGACCCTTGACTTTCTCAGACTGGCTGGTGTCACTTAACATAATATTTCCTAGTTTATCCATTTTTCTGCAAATGATATAATTTTGTTGTTCTTCATGACTGAATAATATTGTGTGTATATAGCACATTGTTCTTTATCCACCCATCTGTTGACAGACACAGCGTTTAGTTCCATAATTTGGCCACACCAAACGACTTTTATAAATTATGATTCATATGTTAGTACTAAAATAAGGTTTTTGTACCTTGTGTTAAGTTGCTAGGTTTTCAGAGTAATGTATAACAAATGCTCTAATGCATTACTTTGCATGTTCAATAAAATTTTCTTAAGAAACTCATCATAAATAGAGGGATATTTGCATAGTAAATCTGGGGTCAGGAACCATACACTAGGATTAGGATTCAATTCACTATTGGAAGATTTTATTTCCTTCTATAACATGTTTTTATTTTTAAACATAATGAAGCAAAATGAATTGACATTTTTGTTTAAATCATATAAATTGCAAAAATCCTTTTAGATTGGAAATAAAAATAAATAAATAATGGATAGTCAATTATTATAACTACATATATAATATTTAAAATATTTAAGGTAATTTTATATTCAAGGTTTGTAGTAAACTATGTATTAAAGAGATTTGAAAAAAAATATGTGATTTTAGAGCAGGTGATTTCAGACCTTAAGATGATATAAATGAAACCATTTTAATTTGGGAGTCAAAGAGTCCTTGTTCATTTTATTCAACTCATACTTAACTTTGGTTTTCTCATTAATAAAATGAGAGCAATATTTTTAATAGTGTTACATATACATAAAGATTTTTGCAAAAAGCAATATAATTTTATTCTCACTTAATATTTTTTCATCCATCAGAGCGACAGTTTTTTTTTTTTTTGTATTGGTGCACCGTAATCATACGTCTCAATGAAGTACAAGATAGTAGAAGCATACATGCACACATCGCCCATTTAGTCCTTCCCAAGTTACGACCCCATTTGGCTAAGTGATTGACTTTGATATGCTTATGAATGTAAATCATGTACATTAGGGAATTTACCTCTTCCCCCTTCCCATCCCTCTCCATTAGGTCGCCTTACTTGCTCATATATGGTTTCTCCTTCTTCATCTAGAGTTCCTCCTATGATCCATTTTCTCCCTAGCTTCTGCATATTAGAAGACACATCTGATTTTTTACTTTTTGTACTGACTAATCTCAGTTATCATAATGTTCTCAAGTTCCATCCATTTCCCTGCAAATGACATAATTTTGTTCTTTACAGCTGAGTAAAATCTCATTGTGGGAAATCATATACCAGTTCTAGGTATCTACCCAAAAGGAAGAAAGCAAACTGCCAAACTAATGAATGCATATCTATTTTTATAGTTGCACAATCACATTTGCCAAACTATGAAACCAGTCAAGATGTCCATCAACAGATGAATGAATCACAAAGATATATATACATATAGTTTTAAATAAAATGTATGGACATAGTGCCTTGAACATGTTTAGTAAAACATCTGTTTCTCCTATATTTTTCCAGTGTTTGTTTTAGGGATGTTTATTATTTTAGCCTATACTAGCAAACTTTCTATTTTAAATAATGCCAAAATATTAAATAAATCAATTAAATTAATAGCAAATATCTAATTTACAGAAAAGTAAAAGAGAATTATTGATAGTGCTTAAAAACAGACGGTATAATAAATATAACATAGAAAGAGAAGTATTAAATACTTTTTCTCTTTTTATTTTCTAAGGAAAGATTAAACACGATTTCCTTTACAGTGGCCCTTATGTTTAATAATATACTAGCCTATAAGTGAATCTTCTAGATATTTATCATGTGCCTTCCCCCTTATTTGTTAATTTATGGTCATGACTCTAAATAATCAAAAGGTTGAATAAGTAGTTGAAGCAATTAAAACAGAATTTGTTTTAAGTTATTAAAAAGAATTTTTGTAACAATTTCTCAATTTTGCTTAACATTTATGTTTTTCCTCCCCTTCTAACTTTCCAAGAGCAAGAGAAAAAAATTATAAAAATCCTTCATTATCAATGCCACTTAAAAGAGAAGTAACAATAAGTCAGTGGTGACTTTGATAATATATATGTATCTGATTTTTCATGTGACATTATTGAACTAGTAGGCTTATGTGTCTTCTTTTATTAATTTTTTATTGGTGCATTGTAGTCATACATCTTAATGGGGTACAAGATGGTAGAGGCATACACGCACACATGACTCATGTAGCCCCTCCCCATTTCTTCCTTCTTTCCCCCTCCCTCCTCATGTTTGGCTTAGTGATTGATATGTTTGTGAATGTATATCATGTACATTAGGGCTTATGTGTCTTCTTTCTTTTATAAATATAAAAGAAAGTCAAAAGCTCAGACAGTAAATGAATAATTCAGTATCACAGGGTGAAGAATTACAACTATATTTCAGTTTTTATCCAAATTATGTTTATTGCTTTAAAAGTTTGTAGTAGCTACTTGTAATCTTAAAAGGAATTTAGGTCACTGTGTAATGCTCCCTGAGAACTATTTTGCCAAAACCTTTCTCACCTGAAGCTTCTTCATATCTAACATGCTGGACTAACTGTCTTCAGTGACTTCTATAAAATATAATGAGTGGTTATTCCTGAAGACTGAACTCAGCTATTCAGCTATACTTTATCCATTAGTCAATTATATTTTTTGTCAATGAAATCATTTACTAATCAAGAATCAGGTTTTATTATACCTAAATATACGAAATACCATTGTACTTATTATATAAAATGTCATTAAATATCAAATAAAACTGCTTAACTAGTATAAGAAGTTAACTTTTATCAAAATTAGGTTGAATTTTTTTTTTTTTTTTTTTTTTTTTTTTTTTTGGTGGTACTGGGGTTCCTGGAAGCCCTTCTTCCTCCGGGCTACACTCTCAGACCTATTTTATATTTTGAAACAGGGTCTCTTACGCCAGCACGGCTGGCTTCGAACCTGCGCGATCCTCCTGTCTCCGCCTCCCAAGCACGGGGATTACAAGCGTGCGCCACCACGCCCGGCTAGGTTGAATATTTTTGATAGTTGCTATAAATATTAATCACTGAAAGGATTAAAGAAAAAATTATAAAATTCTAAAATGATTCTATATTCAGTTTGCTATATAAATAAAATTCTGGCTCTATTTAAATGTAAAAAAATTGAACAGGAGTTCAATTTTTATAATTTTATACACAATAAAGTATAATTAAACATTATTTTCTTAAAATCATTTTTTTGGGGTGGTACTGGGGTTCCTGGAAGCACTTCTACCTCTGGGCTACACTCCCAGAGTTATACTTTTTTACTTTTGGAAACAGGGTCTCTAAGCCAGCAAGACTGCTTCAAACCAGCGCGATCCTCCTGTCTCCGTCTCCCAAGCGCGGGGATTACAAGCGTGTGCCACCACTCCCAGCGTTAAAATCAAATTTTTAAATGATATAACTTTGAGGAAATTTTTAAAAATATACGTGGTTGCATTAACCATCTATATGATATCACATGCATTTCTAAGCTTATTTTATATATACTATGAAAGATTGGCTTATTTTTAATTTAATTCAATTTCTGGAAATTATATTTAATATAAAATTATAATAGCTATGAAATATATTTTAGAATTAAATTTTTTCTATTCAGTTTTGCATATTTTTATTTATATGTTATGAAATATATAATTGAGTAATATAAATTACATTATTATTAGTCCAAATACACTTTGGGAATATATGCTTGTGACTTTATTACTATTGTGATTATGAAAATAATGGGTAAATTTTATGTAGTTGCACAACAGTAAATATAAAGTTTCACTGGTCATTAGAGGGAAAAGTTGTTATCATACACAAAAGTGTAAAAGAATTAAAATACTCCTGTAATATAAGGATACATTGATAAATAATAAAATCGATACCTACAAAATAAAAACTTTATGGAATGTTTTCTAACATTCCTTGCTTGGCCATGGCCACGTGAATGCCATCAAGACTGACAAAGGTATTTGATTCTTTTTAACCTTTTTGTGTATTGTAGCATACATCTTAATGAGATGCAAGATGATAGAGACATTCACGCACACATCACTTGTTTAGCCCATCCCCAGTGTCCACCCCATTCCCTCCCCCTTCCTCCTTCTCTTGTTTAGCTTATTGATTGACTTTGATACGTTTGTGATTTTGCATCATGTGCATTAGGAAATTTCCCTCTTCCCCCTTCCACACCCTCAGTTAGGTCACCTTATTTGCTTATCTATGGTTTCTCCTTCTTTGTCTAGAGTTTGATTAGTCAGTCATGGTCTTTGCTTTTGTCTCTGCTCTGTGTGCTAAGACAGAAATGCTTCATGTTTATGTACTATGTTTTGCAGGATCGCTTCACAAATCCTTACCCAATTCCAGAGGATTACTAAGCAGCAGAAAACTGAAGTCAGATTTTTAAAATATTTTTAAATGTCACATAAGTTTAAAGGATATTTTTGCCATGTTGGAAACTATAGTCCAGAGCACAACTGTTTTAAAATGACATTCATAATTCTGAATGATAGAATTGGACACATCTTACTTCTAACACAATTGTTAATGTTACAAATGTCCCAATCGTCATTAAATTCAAAACAGATATTCAATCTGTATAACATTGTCTAGTAGAAGTACATTTTTAGGTGATTATTTTTTCTTTTTTAGGTTGTGTGTGTGTGTGTGTGTGTGTGTGTGTGTGTGTGTGTGTGAGAGAGAGAGAGAGAGAGAGAGACATCATCTCTCTGATTTTATTTCTATTTTATAAGAGGAAATTGCATTAATTGGCCTCTTATCTCTTGCACTCTTTCTTTCCATCTCCTTTCTGACAAAGAACCATTTTACAGACTCAAAATATTATCAACCATTATAACATATGGTGCTTTAATGATTTCACAGTCAGAAACAATGGGGTATGTGAATTTTCCAGAGATGCCATAACAATGTACCACATGCTGTGGGGCTAAAATCGAAATATGTTTTCTCACTGTCCTGGTAATTACAAGAGCAGAACCAAAGTGTTAGCTGGATTGACTTCTCTTAGGTTTCTCTCTTTGGATCATCAATGGTCATATACTCTGTGTTTTCATTTGGTTTTTCCTCTGCTTTCATGCATACTTAGTGTCTTCTATGTGTTCAAATTTTCTTTTCTTGTAAATATAAAAATCATATTGATCAGGGCTTACTGTAATCGCCTTACTTTAACTTAATCACTTCATTAAAGACCTGGTCTCCAAATACTGTAACATTCTGAGCATTGAGAGCTAGAGTTTCAGCATTTGCATTTGAGGGCCTCACAATTTACCCCATTACATGGCAGCTACTAATTATTTCACAAAAAGAATTAGGCAGCACTCTAAAATATAAAATTACTAAAAATTGTAATAGGAGTAGGGCATGGTGGTGCACATCTATTATTCCAATAGTTGGGGGGCTGAGACAGGAGGATTGTGGTTTTGAGGCCACTCTCAGCATCTTAGGGAAACCGTGCTTCAAAATAAAAGTTAAAAATGTCTGTGGGTGTAGCTTGGAAGTAGAATTTCTCAGGGTTTAAGCCCCAGTTCCCTCCCCCCAAAAAAATTATAAGGGGAAAACTAAGCTATTACTATCTAGGCAGCCACATCCTAAAACATGTGGTAAGCGAAAGAATTTGGAAACACCTAAAGAGCACATTAGAGGGACCAAGGAAGTGTTTTAGGAAAGCGACACTTTATTAGTAAATTTTAAGCTTAAATAATTGGCTCATGCTCCATCTGCTCAAGAAAATAAATATGTTGACAGAAAAATAGACAAAGGGTCAGAACATGGTGTTAAATTTCCAGCATGTTCTATTCTAAGGTCAGTTTGAAGGGACTATTAAACTCTGCAACTACCATAACAATATGTCCTCTCCTGTGAGTCTGACTTGATTCATAAGTGCTCACAGATGTCAGTTGGATTGCAATATCATTGTCCCCTTTTATTTTACTCTGATTCCATTTTTGTCAAGAGTAATTTATTCTGAAATTCAGCTTCTCATACATTTCAACAATGAGAATTTCATAGAGAGCAAACATAAATATTCCAGTTCTAAGGAAAGAAATTTCCTATATGTAAATGAACCTACTGGCTTTCTGTTGTATTTAACAGTCACGCGAATTCCCACATCTTCTTGACTAAGCAGTCAGCCTGTCTCTTTGGACATATCTTCATGTGCTTGTGACATTACATGGACACATTAATTTAATAAAAGCTATTGAGTCTCATTCTTCCTATTCTGTGAAAAAAAATTTGTACCATTGAATATATAAATTTTGCCAGGTACTTTTAATTGATTTTCACTTGGAATCCAGTTTGATCTTAGTCAAATTGCATTTGGTACTTCATTTTCTATGAACAGGAAAACCTTTGTCAATGAGTCAGTCTTGTATTTTATAGAATATTTGATGAATGGACAATAGAAATACATTTTATAAAATATTATAATTGTTCAAGTTTTAAGTAAATATTATCTATAAGTTTTATATAGTCAATGAGAAGAAATTGTCCTATAGTGTATGTAATTTATGAGTTCTGTCTTCTATCTGAATACATGTGATTTCTAGCTTTAAAACAGTTAATTTGTCAATGATTTACTTTGGTGAAGTGTAGGGTCTAGAACAGCAGAATCAGTATCATCTAGAAAATGATTAGAAATACAGGTTTGTGACTCTTTTCACAAACTCCTCTGGAAGTGAGATTCAGTTGTCTGTCATTTGGTCACTTCTCAGGTGACTCTTGTCAACCACTGGTTTATCTGATCAAACATGTCACTGTCAACACAATTTACATTATGATGCAAGACTATAACACACCAATAGAAGTATATTTTAAAAATTTTAAACTTGCCGTGCGTGCTGGCGCACGCTTGTAATCCCTGTGCCTGAGAGCTGGAGACAAGAGGATCACACAGGTTCAAAGCCAGCCTTGCTGGCTTAAGAAACCCTATTTTGTCTGGTGTGGTGGCGCACGCTTGTAATCCCCGCGCTTGGGAGGCAGAAACAGGAGGATCACACAGGTTTGAAGCCAGCTGTGCTGGCTTTAAGAGACCCTGTTTCCAAATAAAAATATAAAAATAGGTCTGGGAGTGTCGCCCGTAGCCTGGAGGTAGAAGGGTTTCCAGAAACCCCAGTATCACCAAAACAAACAAAAAAACAAACAAACAAAAAATCCTATTTCCAAATATATATATGGTCTGGGAGTATAGCCCAGAGGTCGAAGGGTTTCATCCCCCATACCACAAAAAAAAATTAAATTAAAAAATTAAAAATAAAAGTTAAAATATCTAAATCAATATTTATAGGTATTAAAACAACATCATTGCATTTAAATATATTTGGATTTACTCATTAAATTTGTAACAGACCAATATATTTATAAAAATTCAATCTTTTATACCTTCTGATTTATAAGTTCCTTCATGGACTTTGCACCTCAGACTGATCCTAGAGCCCTAGGCCTAATTTCTCAGCTAAAAGTCAATGTGGATTTGGGTTCATTTCCCACTACATGGATAAAATACTATTTCTCACTACATTTCTTTAATATGAGACAGAAAAAAATGAATAGGAAATGACAATAACCCAGCACCAATCTATCAACCTTACTGTCATTTCTTAAATATCATTTTTGCAAATATGTTATCACAGAGCTTGGGTAGAGGACAAAGCAATGATTTGGCATGCTTCAAAAAGACTCCCAAATGTCGGAGAAAATATTTTGTTCCAAAATTATGATAGATTTATTCTATGAATACATGTTTGAAATTCAGAAAATATATGTCACCCTTCTTTTGTGGCACAAAGATAATAGAATTATAAGAGAGGGGCTTCATTGTTTTTACACCATGACAAAAATATGAGCTTGTTTTTCTGCAAAAGAAAAAAATAACATGTATTATTGAGGGAGCAGGAGGGAGTGATTGAATACCCTCCTGCTTTTTATCTCCACCTGCACTGAACTCACTTGTATGCTTCCTGCCCTACAAACAGTACTGCAATCTACAATGCAATTACTACCTAACCTTTGCAAGCTGTCTGCGTTGTCACAACATTGTTCCTCAGTAGCACACTATGGGCGAAGGAGGTAGTTACTGCCACATGCAGGCACATCTTTCTCATTTAGGCATAAATCCTTTATTTGTGAAACGGTACATTATTTTCATTTCCTTACTTTGAGCATATATTAACCTTCTAATGGAAATGAAAAAAATCAAAGCAATAATGATTAAAATTATTTGGAGATCTTATGAGCAACAGTGCATACAAAGACTAATAATTTTCTTTTGGATATAAATATTGCATAAAATATGTAAATATAGACAAAAATTTCTTCTTGTATATGAGCATATATACAGTTAGAGAGACCTCTACATATGCTATATTTTTAATAGATTGAGTTCACTATCTTGGTATGTAGAAAAACAGAATTTATGTAAAAGAATAGAATTATATTATTTTTAAATTTTAGAAAATAAGCTCATCCTTTTAGACCACATTGTGTATAACCCAATTTTTTCAACATAATTATTGAGAATTCACTGAATTATCCTAGAAATGTATTGTAATATTAATAACATATAGTAGAAGCATATTTACTACAAAAATTATTTTAGATTTTTTGTTAGGCACTTTGTTATATCCATTGCATCCAATTAAAATACACACACACACACACACACACACACACACACACACACACATATGATTTTTATCGGTACATTGTAGTCATACATCTTAATGGATAAACTGACTTTGTTCCATATTCCCAGGTAGTCAGTCTTCAGGTCAACCTCAGGTCTGAAGACCAAGCTCTCTACTTGATACTCTGCATTGTATCTTTGGGTAAACCCAGCAACACAGAGACTTAGGCTTTTTGAATAACAAGTCCACAAAGATCTTTGCTTTGAGGTGATAAGTTGGCCTAAACTAAGTACTACTATATAAGAATCAGCCCATTATTAAAACTACAATAAAGATGTTGAAGATTTATGTTGTGAGAATTATCAGGGGCAATTTCTCTATCGTCTTAGGTTTCTCATAAACAATTTTTTTGATGGAAGGAAGAGAGGAAAATCTTCACAGAAGTAGTGATCTTTGAACTCAGCCATTTCATGTCAGGTTATTTTATAGGATCATTTCAGAGAAGGGAAATTTATAGATTTGAGAAAATACATGGAAAATGTAGAGGACAGGAAGTGATTTTGTTTTCTACTAGCACTGGATGTTTGAAATAGCATGCTAAGAAATAGTGCTTGATACATGAGATCTAATTCTACATAGTGTAGACTTTATTTTGTATGTATCATTAGAACCGTTTCAGAAGCAAACTCATAATCATTCAAATCGTTGAAAGCAATGTAAAACATTCAGAAATATTGCCTTTAAGAAGTATATACATTTTTTGGTAAAATGTTTTGAGAGAAATAAACATAATTAAATATAGAAAGTCTGACAAATGTGAGCCTTTGAATGATTTTATTAGCCTAATAGAGCACTATATTCTTATATCAGTTATGCCAGACTTATAAGTATATTTAAAATACATTAGCATATTAAAATATATTATTTTCCTGTGTCACCTTCTGAAAATAGAATTGAGCTCATCTATCACCTAGTAAAGAATACAATGATAAAGAATTAAACCTATAGTTGAAAGTCAAATATTTATATGTACTATCAAATAAAGGGTAGTTTGGTATAAATTATTTTAATTACCTGAAATCTACATGTTCAAGTGCTAAAATGAGTTTAAAATAAAATAAAATTTTACAAGTATCCTCTAAAATTAATTGCTCATTAATATGTGACTTTTGCTACTTTCCATTTATGGTTAAAAAGGCAATAGTTAGCCGATGTGAACAATCATGCTGAGACAGAGGATCACAGGTTTGGAACCAGGCTTAGCAACTTAGAGACTCTCATCAACTTAATAGAACCTTGTTTCCAAACAAAAATGAATAAATATATAAATATAAATAAATAATAAATAAATAAATAAATAAATAGACTGGGAATGTGAAGGGGTCTTTAAGTTGTGATTAAGTCATAAGAATAGAACCCTGAGGTGTGGGAATAGTGCTATTATAAAAAAAAGTTGAAGAGAGTACCTGTTGTACTGGCAAATGTCCCCCCCCCAATTTCTTGTGTTAGAACACACAGCAATAATCAGAGGTGGAAAAAATTGGAATATAGGGATTCTTATCTCATTAGTAGATAAATCCTTAAATTAATTAATAATCTGAATAGATTACTAGGTGAAAACTGTAAGCAGTTGAGAAATGACTAGTAGAAGTAGTAGGTCACTTGGTGTGTGGTCTTAGGGAACAAAAAAGGCCTTGGGCCATTCTTTCCCTCTCTCTCCTTCTCTCTCTGATTCCCAGCTGTCATGAGCAGAGCATCCTTCCTCCACTATGTCTTCCCACCATGATGTTTCTTCCTTGGAGCCAGCTGACCATAAACTAAAACTCTGGAACTGTGACACCCTCCCCCCAATTTTTTCTCTTATAGGTTGTTCTTATCAGATATTTTTGTCCCAGTGACAAAAGCTAATACAGAACCTTGTGCCCATTTTGTTTATCTACTTTCTGCTATGTGAGGGCACAGCAACAAGGCACCATCTTGAAAGAAGAGATCAGCCCTTAGCAGACATCAAATATTCTTGGTATGTCTGATCTTTGACTTTCTATTCTATAGAACTAAGAGAAATCAATTTTTATCCTTTTTAAATTACACATTCTCAGCTATTTTTTATGTTTCTGGAAAAAATATACAAAGACAATATAAAAAGATAAAATACTATAGTTAACTCAGATGAACAATAAAACAATATTTTCCACTAATTTTCTAATAAAATATATCACTAAATTATCTGCTAGTAAGTTTAAAAGTGATTTCTAATGAGTATCATGTAATACATATTTAAAGCTTCTATGACTTTGGTTCATGTAAATGAGAACTTTTGCCCAAATTTACACTAAAATAATTCTGTTTTAGATTTTGTTTATAGAAAGTAGTTATTTATTTTACTATTAATTTTTAGCACTTATTGCTATAAAGAGTTTACAATATATTCCTTAGATATGTGCCCAAATTAACATTGAGTAAATATTCAACTGAATATCCTTATAGCATAAAAATATCACTAAATATCACATCTAAAATGATTTCATAGAGCTATAACAATCACATGGTATAGAGAATGATTTTTTTACAGTAATGCTTACTAGTTTAAATTTTTTTTTTTCAGGTTTGGGGATGGAACCCAGGGGCATTTGACCTCTGAGCTATAGCCCCTGCCCTATTTTTATTCTTTATTTTGAAACAGGGTCTCACTAACTTGCAGAGGGCCTCACTAAGTAGCTGAAGCTTGCTGCGAACCGTGATCCTCCTGTCTCCGCCTCCCAAATGCTGGGATTATAAGCGTGCGCCACCACGCCCAGCTAGTTTAATTTTTTAAGCATAGCAAATTTTAAATTTTAAGGAAAGATTTCACTCTAATCTTTATGGGATAAATTAGGGCAAATTATGTTTTTGCTCGGTCAAAACATTGTATTTCAAAGAAAAGTCATCAGATTAAAAAAACTTCTTAATTTTATTTCAAGTAGCTACATGTCTTAATAATATACTTTGAGGTATCATTCAATAAGGAGTTGCCTTTTATTAAAAAATATTTAGGGTTAAAATATTCAAAGTACTGGGTCATGTTCTGTATTGGAATTTTTACTAACTCTGCTAAGTTTCAGGTTTCTTTTTGTTCCCAGAAAAGTGTGGGAAATTAAATCAACTTTTTAATGTGTCTTTATTACATAGTAGATAATAATTATTCAATAAATAAAACATACATTTAATTGTTTTGCACACTTTGTTACATAAATATAATTAGAATACTTATCTGATATGGCCTACAAATATGTGTGATACCTACATATAAATTCTTGAATCAGTACATACTTGGTACTAGATGAGGAATGTAAAATACCAAAATATATATAAAATGCAAGGTATGGGTGTTTTATATATTTTGTAGATGCACACACATGCCTAAGACTAAGAAATTTGTGCAAGCTTTCATCTACGTTTTAGTCCTGGAATTGCTTCTCTGGTGTTTCTGTTTCTAATAACCTTGTTTTATGCCTCATACTCTTATCATCTTTCACTCTCTAAGCTTAGATCTTATTTCATTTCAGCAGGACCATATTCTTAATTTAAAAGTTAAAAAGGCTTAGACTGGGGAGGTAGCTGAGTAGTAGATTGCTTGTTTAGCATGCATAAGACCCTAGGTTCAATCTTCAGCACCACCAAATACAAAAACAAAGGAAAAAAAAAAAAATCAAGATTTTGTTAGTCACTCTACCCGCAAGATTTTGCTTTCTTTTCTTGTGTTTTGTAAATTTTTTATCACTAGAGCTTACTGTCTGGCATTCATATTGTTCGTGTGCTTTCATACTCCTGCAAGTCTTCTTTCTGTCATCTGTTTTCTTTTGTGACATTCCTCTTTATGTCCTAAACCTGTATTATTTCCCATCCTACTGTAAAGAAAACCAAAAACCATTATTATCTCTTCATTGCATTGAGAGTAAGTTCCTGATTCAATTTATAACATAGACTTAAAACCATCTTCATCTTATATCCAATAGAGAGGTTTTATTTTTTTACCCATATCAATGTTTTCTTACCAAAAATAAAGAGAAAAGGAAAGATAAAAATAAAGCAGCAAAAGAAACAGGAAAAATGGGAGAAAAAATGGAAAATTGCAGTATATTCTAAATCTAGAATTTGGAAGATTTAAAAGCCACAACTACTCCGGGGGTGGTGGTGCACGCTTGTAATCCCCGCTTGGGAGGAGGAGACAGGAGGATCGCACAGGTTCGAAGCCAGCGAACTGGCTAGAGACCCTGTTTCCAAATAAAAATATGAAAATAGGTCTGGGAGTGTAGCCCAGAGGTAGAAGGGCTTCCAGGAACCCCAGTACCACCAAAATAAAATAAAGTAAAAGACACAACTGGTACCCACCATTTAGAAGATTGCTTTACATTTTAGATTCTGATTGCTGTATTTAAGTGATACAACCTTTTTCAATAGCTCTCCAATCAACTTATTATTTTTTTTCTAGGAGACATTCTCTGTTTCATAGTTCTCTGCAAGTATACCTTTATTTTTTATTTTTTTAATTTAGTTTTTTGCAGGTCTGGGGATGGAAAACAGGGGCATTTGACCTATTTTTATTTTTTATTTATTTATTTTTTTTTGGTACTGGAGACTGAAGCAAGGAGAATTCTACTTCTGAGCTATACCCCTAGCCCTATTTTTTATTCTTTATTTTGAAACAGGGTCTCACTGAGCTGCAAAGGGTCTCACTAAGTAGTAGCTGAGGCTGTCCTCAAAGAGTGATCCGCCTGTTTCAGCCTCCCAAATGCTGGGATTACAAGCATGGGTCATCATGCCTGGCTTTTTTATTCTTTATTTTGAAACAGGGTCTCACTAAATTGCGGAGGGCCTCACTAAGTAGCTCAGGCTGTCTGTGAACCGTGATCCTCTGGTCTCAGCCTCCCAAATGCTGGTATTACAAGTATGTGCCACCATGCCCAGCCTAGTATACCTTTATTTTCTTGATACCATGTTTTTTTTTTTTTTTTTGGCTTGTTTTTGGTTCTAGTTATTGAGCCCATGGTCATTCTAACTATGAGATCTACTTTCAGCCTTTTTAATGTTTCATTTTGAAACAGTGTCTCACTAAGTTATTAAGTGTCTCAGTAAATTTCTAAGGCTGACCTTGAACGTGTGATCCTCCTATTTTTTCTAAAATTACAAGTATTGAAATTGCAGGTGTGTGCCACCATACCCAGCAATATTGGTCAGATTATCTTTAATGGGAAACATTGTTGCTGTCTATAAGAATTATTGCTGTCAAAATTGTGTGTGTGTGTATATATATATATATATATATATATATATATGACATGTTTCATATATAACAGTAATGTGTATCTGTATATATAATATAAAACTCATATATAATACTATATATGGTTATGCATATATACACAATATATTCATAATTACATAGTAAAAGTAAAATTTTTTAAAAACTTTAAAAGTATTAGAAACCATATATTTTATAACTTTTTTATTTTGCTATAATCAGTTCAAATATTTAGTTGGAGTTAAAATATTTTCTGTTATTTTTTTAAGTATTTCATTTAAAGAAAATTGACTAGTCAAGTTCTTAGGGAATATAGTTCTACATTTACATAAAAGCATATTATAGCTGGGCGTGGTGGTGCAAGCTTGTAATCCCAGCATTCGGAAGGTGAGGCCCTTTGCAACTCAGTGAGACCCGGTTTCAAAATAAAGAATAAAAGAAATAGGGCAGGGGTGTAGCTTGGGGGTCAAATGCCCCTGGGTTCCATCCCCAGACCCACCCCCAGAAAAACATATTATAAGTGTTTTTATATAAATGAGCAAAATTTTATTCTACATTATGGAATAACTTTTGGATTTATCATTAAAATTTGTAAAAAAAATTATAAAAATCACTAATATACAAATTGGTTTAGAGATTTATTAGGTAAGAAATTAACTTTATTATTTTGTGTGGTACTGGGGATATAACCTAGGAGTATTCTATCTCTGAGCTAAACCCCCAGCCCTATTTTTCATTCTTTATTTTGAAACAGGGTCTCACTGAGTTGCAAAGGAACTCACTCAAGTAGCTGATGTCCTCAAACCCCTATCCTCCAGTCTCTGCCTCCTGAATGCTGGATTACAAGTGTGTGCCACCACACCCAGCTATAAATTAATGTTTTAATGCTAAAAGCAACTCTCTAAATTAAGTTCCCTTCTATTTCTTTCTTCCTTCCCCCCCTATCTCCATTTCTCTATCATTTATGTACATATCAATCTTACATCTATCTAATGGAAATAGTCTAAATTATATCTTTAGTTATGGTATATTAAAGTCAGTACCATAAGAATTTGAAAGAATACCACATAAACTTTGTTTAATATTTGTGTTTACAAGGAAAAAACATTACCATTTATTGTCACAGAAATACTATTAATATACTGAAAAAGATAGGAATCCATATCACAAAAACTGCTACTGTTTACATTTATGTATGAAATACAAAACTGAAAATTTGGGGAAATAGTTGGTCAGGGCTAGTCTATAAGTTTTCACAGAGGAAAAAGGCCTGAGCCTTACTCTGAAGCAACTGCATCATGTATTCAGGAGTGAATGAGTATAATATACTGTAAAGAGCTGTAGAGGAATGAGAGTCAGATCATAAAAGATTTCATTTGTTATACTTCTTAGTCAGACTTTATGCTTCAGTTGGTGTAGAACTGTACAGAAAGAAAATAAAGCAGAACCGTGCTATTATAGGGGTTTTAGTTAAAACTCTTTTTTAGAGAATGTTAATGGTGACTAATGGGCCACATGAGGAGAGATCAGAGTAAGACGGAATTATAGTATGACACTCATTAAAAAAGAAATCAGAGCTGAAGAGAGATGGAAAGGATTTAAATTTACTTGCAGTGGATGAGTGACTTTCATAGATTTTCATTTGATTTTTATAAGTAGTAATAGAGATTGTTGTCATAATGAAATAAATGATTAAAATTTAATTTATTTTTAGTGAAGGTCATGGAGTCTATTGAATAAGCTACATCTTGATTAGAATAATGGAGTCAATCATACTATAATTTTTAGTGATATATGAAGCAATTTGCCATCAAGAAAATATCTGAAAGAATATTCTGGATATATTTTTTCTTCTTCTTTTCTAAATTTTGTGATTCAGTGATCAGTAAGTTTCATTACTTTGTATTATAATCATAGCTTTGAAACATTTTCCCCAAGAACATACTGTTCCAAATATGTGGATTAAAAATAATGAGTAAAATATAAATTTTAAAGTAAAGTATTGATTTTATTAGTATTTGTCTATTCTCATCTTTTTATTACCAAGTGCTGAATTAATAAAAAATGATAAATTTAAATAAATATAGGTTTTATTTTCTTTGCATCATTCCAATAAATATTGGAAAATTTTATTCACAGTATTATAGGTTTGTGTTTACATAAAAACAAGAAGTAAATCTTGGGATGATAGCAAAGATAATAAAGTACATTTTTGTAAAACTTTATTTATTTATTTATTTTGATACTAAGGATTGAACTCAGGGCATTCTACCTCTAAGATATATCCCCAGCTTTAATTAATTAATTTATTTATTTATTTTGGTGGTACTGGGGGTGGAACCCAGAGGCTTTCTACCTCCGGGCTATACTCCCAGACCTTTTTTTTTTTTAATTTTATTTGGAAACAGGGTCTCATTATGTTGCTGAAAGCCTCACTAAGTAGCTGAGGCTGGCTTCGAACCTGTGCAATCCTCCTGACTCAGCCTCTCAAGCTCGGGGATTACAAACATGCGCCACCATGCCCGGCTAATTTTTTATTTTTTATTTTAAAACAGTCTCACTATGTTGCTGAGGGTCCCTCTAAGTTGCTGAGGCTGGCTCAAGCCTATAATCTTCCTGTCTCAGCCTCCAAAACACTGGGATCACAGATGTGTGTGACCATGCTCAGATAAAGTATTTATTAAATACAAAAAAGCAGAACATTAATTGTGTTATATACTATGCTACTTAGAAAATATGAACATTATTACAAATCACCCTAATCTCCCAGCATTAGAATGAAATTAAGACAGGCATTCCTCTTTTAAAACAAAAAATATATAAATTTATTATTACTTTAGTATTTACAAAGTAAGAGCAAATGAGCTGACATTTAATATTTTATAACATATTAGTGGTGGAAAAGCTATGTAAATTTTCCTTTAACCTCTTAAAAGTGTCTTTTTATCACCTTTCCCTCCCCCCTAATGTGTGGAAGAGGTAATTTAGGTGTGGAGCATTACAGATCACTGTATAGATTACTGTGATTAACTCTGCATCTTCAAACAACATAGAGCCATTATGCAAAACCACTGTGAACAGATGATACATTAAGAGGCACAGCTCCTCTGCTCTGCATCCAGCTCAGGGTACTGACAATATAGCAGTGGAGATGGGATATGCAAATAGAAAATCGACCCAAGGTCAGAGGGAGGAGGCCAAAATGATGCCCTTTGTTGGGTTCAAAATGAGAAATCCATTCCTATTTCACAATCAAGTTAAAATATAAGTTAAAGAAAATCAGTAGAATAAAATTTAGACATTTCACATCTTTTTGCTTCTTTAGCTGGAAAATAATTCAATAGATTTTTGCCACTACAGAGAAAAGCAATGATTATTTACACTGTATATTATCCTTCTGGGATAACTCTAGACTTTTATTTCCTGAAAAATTTTTTCTTCTTATATTTTCTCTAATGAGAGAAAATGGTATGTAGGTGATAAAACATTACTTTAGAAGTTACCCATGATCTTTGTTCTAGTTATGCTTTTTTTCTGTTTGGGTGACCTTGAGAAAGTCTATTTTTCTATGCTTTTTTTCCTCATGTTGAATAACTATAATGATAAAAATAAATGAATATGTTTTTGTACTTCATTTCCATGAATGGCTAAATGGATTAATAGTTGATGCATAGAATTATTTGGGTGAATGAACCTTTAGCTGTTTTTCTCTATATTTGTTGTCTTTGTTCATGTCAGGTGCACATGTCCATTTATAATATTCTTCAGTTCATGGCACACTATCCTCTTAACTCACCTTCCCCTCTCATGTCCACATCTCTGTTTATACACTTTTCTAATAAGTGTGATACATTCATTTTGATAAGTATTTATCAAATAAATTGTGTCCCATTAAATAAGTCCTCAGTGCTTAACATATATATGTGCATATACATATATATAATCTAGTGATACATAGAAATTGCTTATATGATGCCTATTATACATCTCTATTGTGTATATCCAGTATAATTTACTAATTTCTTACCTTAATGTTGCCTCTGACTCCTCTAGATTGCAAGCAATGTTAAAACCTTTGAATATATTTATCCTTCTGTGCTTGTGTAGAAATTTATCTGTGTTGAAACCCATGAGTGAAATGACTGACTCAAAGGGTATGTTTCATTTCATTGATAGATAAATTTACTTGGATGCTCTAAATTTACATTTAAGGATTCTATGTTTGTATACACAAATTTAGAGATTATTTTTGTTTTGTTCTGTGCATGGTTAATTATCATGTATTTTTAAAGCTCCAGATATTTGTAGCTTACTTATTTTGGTTTAAGCCAATAAACATTATTTGAAGAGCAGTTTTAGGTACATAGCAAACTTAAGAAGGAGATACAGAGATTTTCCATATATATAAATCTGTCCAACACAAGCACAGCCACCCCATTAGGACATCCTGCACGCCACAATACATTTTTTAAAAATTCTTGGAACCATACTGATACATAATCAGCACCCAGAATGCATAGTTTACTGGAGTTCAATCTTACTGTTTAGATAAATGTGTAATAAATGTACATAACATTGTACTATCATACAGAGAATGGTTTCAAGCACTGAAAAGTCTTTTTTTTTATCTGCCTTTTTAATCTTCCCTTTCCCCAGCCCTATTTTTTCACTCTTTATTTTGAAACAGGGTCTCACTAAGTAGCTGAGGCTGTCTACGAACCTGGATCCTTTTTCAAAACATTATAGACTTGGAATTATACTATGAGCTAATCATACATATAATTGTACTTTGAGTTAGGCTTCTTTCACTAATTGATATATTTGAATACCTTCCATCTCTTTTCATGGTCTGGTAGCTCATACTTTTTTTTGGTGATAAATATTGCTTTGTGTCAGCATGTAAACACAGTTTAGACATTTAGCTATTGAACGCCATCTTGGTTGCATCCAGGTTTTGGTAATCATTTAGTAGAGATGCTATAAATATTCATGTAAATATTTCTGAATGCATGTGAGATTTTGAGTCACTTGAGTAAGTACCAAGAAACATCATCTCTAGATTTTATTTAAAAGTATAATTGTATGTATCAGAGAAACACACAACACATGCTGCGTAAATATATGTATATGCTACCCTAAGCCTCAGTATGATGTAAAAGTACAATGCACCTATAAACAAAATGTATTTAGCTTTGTTTAAAAAACCTACCAAATAGCCAGGAGTGGTGGCACACGCTTGTAATCCCAGCATTTGGGAGGTTCAGACTGGAGGATCGCGGTTCGAGGACAGCCTCAGCTATTTAGTGAGGCCCTTTGCAATTTAGTGAGACCCTGTTTCAAAATAAAGAATAAAAAGTAGGGCTCGGGTGTTGCTCAGAGGTAGAATGGCCCTGGATTCTATCTTTAGTACCAAAAGGGGGGGAAAAAAAAAAAAACTGCAAACAGTCTTCCAAAGTGGCTGTATGGTTTTGAACTTGGACTAATTTTGAATGAGAGTCTCTGGTTGCTCCTTCTCACCAGCATTTTGTGTTGTCTGCAGTTTGAATTTGACCACTCTTAGAGGTACTTTGCCATTTTAAACATGCGACTCCCTAGTGACATGAAGATAAACAATTGTGCCTCTGCATATCTTCCTCAGTGTGATGTCTGCTCAGGTTGATTGCATATTTCTACGTCAAGTTGTTTGGTTTCTTTTGTAAAGTTCCTTGCATATTTGGGGTAACAGTGTTTTGTTGGATGCATCACTATGCAAATATGTCCTGTCATTTTGTGGCTTCTCTTTCTCTTCAGATGATGGTTTTTAACCTATAGTTTTCATAATTTCATCCATTTTGATCAGCGATCACAGCTGGGGAAATAACTTTTACGATTCATTGCTACCCTTGCCTGTGGTGAAGTTTTCTAAATGTTTCAATGATGTTGGAAATATTTATTGCTTTCAAAGGACATGTCCAGGTCAACATGAAACATAGTTTAATAGGTTAGGCTCTAAAAATCAAAATAGCTAATTTGGAAACCAATTTTTTTTTTACTTTTTTCTGAGAAACCTTGGGTTAAATACAAAAATTTTCTGCACTTAGTTTAACCATATGAAAAACAGATAATACATGTTACATGAATTTGAACTGAGGATTATATAAACTATGTTCTGGCAATGAGTTTTAGAATGTCTCATAATTATTATTTGTTTATTTGCAATAATTGTGAACTTACTTCCACTTTTCTATCTTTACTTATCTTTCTGCTTATCAATTTCTGACAAGGTTATTTTAAAAACTAAATTGTTTTATTTATATGAATATAAACTAAAGTTCTGTTATTTGGTACACATCATGCTAAAATATAATATTAATCTATTCTACTTTAATTAAGTATATGACACATAATTTTGCTGGTCAGGACCCTTCTGCCAACATTTACATTTTTGTTTTATTTTGCATTAAATACTAATTTATTTGATATTAAAATTCATGTTTTGGATTTCTTTTGGTTCATGGTCCTTTAAATCAGCATCCTTTTTTAAAATTTTATTTTATTGATGCACTATAGTCTCACATCATGATGCGAATCATGTTGATAATAGCATATATTTACTTGGTGCACTCCCCTCCCCCACTTCACCCTTTTCCCTCCCTCCCAATACTGAGTGTCCAGGTTAACTCTGTTATATTCACATGTATACACATAATCAAGTGTAGCTTTTCCATTAATCAACCTCAGCCTTCTTCCTTTCCTACTTTTCCTTTCTGGCTTTGCTGAGGTTTCCCCTTTATTTTCTGGAGTCCCTCTGTTATCCCTAATATTCCCTAGTAGTTTGAGCATATCAGAGAAAACTTCTGCCCCTTCTCTTTCTGTGCTTGGCTGATCTCACTTAACATAATGTTCTTCAGGCCTTTCCATCTTGCAAATGGCATGATTTTGTTCTTCTTTATTGCTGAGTAAAATTCCATATTTTGTATTTCCCATACTTTGGCAATCCATTTATCTGTTGATGGAGACCTAGGTTGGCTCCATATTTTGGCTATTACGAAATGTGTTGGTATGAACATGGGTATGCATATGTTACTGTAGTTCTCTAACTTCAACCCTTTGGGAAAGATACCCAGGAGTGGTAAAGCTGGATCATATGGTCAATTAGCATCCTTTTGATTTAACTGTTTCTCACATTCACAACATATTGAGTCTCATTCCTTTCCCCAGGTTGAAAATATTTTATTGTAATTCATCTAATCATTTATAATTATTATAGTGGCTGATATATCATGATTACTTCCTATGCTCTTAGTTTCTTTTAGTTCTCTTTTCTTGTCTTCTATTGGATGTTTCACGTTTACTTCTGCTGATTTGCACAGTTGTATAGTCATTTATATTCTTTGGGAGATTATATCCAATACAATTTATGCTTATTAATTTTTAATTTATTCTTCATGTTTATCAATATATGTAATATCTTTTTGAATGAAAGTTGTATTACTGTATACCTTCCATGCTGTCTTTGTTATTGGACTCATAACTCTGTTTCTACTATAATATTAACTTTTTAATAGAATTCATGTCATCTTAAGTTAAACTGAGAAATTAATGATGTATCAAGCATACTTTATGTATGTAATAGTAATAATTTCAATAATAGCAATAATAATTATTGATTGAGGGCTTTCCATGTGCCAGGTATTTTAACTTGTTTACTTCACCAAAATTCTATAAAGAAATTACCAGTAACTCCTAATCTTGGAGACAATAAGGCTGATCAGCACAGAAGATGCCAATCCTCCCTCCATAGTTTTCTCAGTTTCTGATCAGTCATCATTAATTGATTTTTGGCATACAACTCAATGTATTTCTCCTTTTATTATTAAAAAATTAAAGAAATTCCACACTCACTCTTTTTCTGCAGCAAAACAAGTACAGAAAATGCATCTGCTCTTGTTCTTTACTAAATATCAAGGGCTCCATATAATGCTCGACTTGTAGAAATTTAATGTGTGAGAAATGAATGAATCGAATGAATATAGTCTTTTCCATGTACTGAAAGTGCAGATTGTCATTGAAGGTCATTCTTTTAAAACTATAATGAGCCATAATTATAGTTTGTAGTTTTCAATTATATATACATGCATAGTTTGCAATATTTTAAATCAATATACCACTGAATTCCATTAAAATAATTTTATCTATAAATCATGGTTCATAAACTAAAAATGCGTATTTTCAATGGCTATATATGTTACAGATAGGAAATGTAAGAAAATATTTTAAGTAATAAAATTTTCACTACAAATACATATATCTTTAAGTTCAACCAAAATGATATCTGGATTGTAATAAACTTGTGCGAAGATGCTAAACATCATTAGTCATTAAGTAAGTGCGAATTTATACAACAAAAAGAAACTACAGGAATGATTGTAATCAAATAACAGACAATATCAAATGTTGCCAAGAGTTCATTCCTATCCTGGAGAAATAAAAACATGCTTGAACATTATTTTTCCTGTGACATTGTGATATTTTCCCTGCTATTCAATCCCCCACCCCCCAGTGGGATTGAATCCAGGGAAATTCACCTCTAGGCTATACCTCCCAACCCCTTTTATTTTGTATGTTGAAAAAAATAAACAACATGAGAACTTAGGTTCTCACAAAGTTGCTGAGGGTCTTATTAAGTTGCTTTCAAATCTGTAAACCTCCTGTCTCAGCCTCCCATGTTCTGGAAATACAGCTGTACACTTCCATTCCCAGTGCACACATAATATTACATGAATTTTATTGGCAACATTTTTCATAATAACAAAAACTGAAAAAAATATAGAGGTCTTTGAACTAATTAATGGGAAATAAAATGATATATCCATATAATGGAATACCTTTCAGTAGTATCAAGAATGCTCCTCAAAATTATATTAATTGAAAGGAGCCAGATACAGAAAAATTGCTATGGCATGATTGCATTTCTATAAAATTTCCTTAACAGGTGAATTTTTAAAGCCAGAAAGCAAATCACTGGTCACCTAGGACTAGGAATGGTTATAAAATTGTCAGCAAAAAGCTCAAAGGGAACATGTGGATGGGATAGAAAATCCTAATATATTGTGATGATGCAAAAATATTTACATTAGTTAAAACCATCAAAATGTATACTTCTAATGGGTGAATTTTATGATATTTAATTTGTACCTGAACCAAGCTGTTCAACATAGTTTCTGTTTTAAAGGATAGTGGGAATTTCTAGTGTTTGTTTTATTTATTTACCTCTGTTTTTTTTTTTTTTTTGTGGGTCTGGGGATGGAACCCAGGGACATTTGACCTCTGAGATACACCCCTGCCCTATTTTTAATTCTTTTTTTTTAAACAGGGTCTCACTAAGTTGCAGAGGACCTCACTATGTAGCTGAGGCTGCCCACGAACCGTGATCCTCTGGTCTCAGCCTCCCAAATGCTGGGATTACAAGCGTGCACCACGACACCGGGCTTGCTTTATTTTTATTTTTAATAAAAACTATGTACCTTCACGAACATATGAAAGTAGATTGCTAAGCAAAACATGAGAAGTAGGGAAGGGGAGGGAGACGGAATGGTGTGGGAATGGGGAAGGGCTAAATGAGTCATATGTGCAGGTATGCCTCTACATCTTGTACTTAAGATGTATGACTACAATGCACCAATTAATACAAAGAAAACAAATTCAAATGGCCAATAAATGCATGAAAAAATGTTCAACATCATTGGCAATCAGAGATGCAAATCAATACTACTCTGAGATTCCACCTAACTCCAACTAGCACGGCAATCATTCAAAACACAAACAACAACAAATGCTGGAGAGGATGTGGAGAAGTGGGAACTCTAAAACATTGTTGGTGGGATTGCAAACTAGTGCAACCACTTTGGAAAACAGTATGGAGGATCCTCAGAAGAATGGGAATAAATCTACCATTTGACCCAGCAATACCACTTCTCGGTATCTATCCAAAAGAAAGCAAACCAAACTATCAAACTAACCCATGCATATCTATGTTCATAGCTGTGCAATTCACCATTTCCAAACTATGGAACCAACCAAGATGTCCATCATTGGATGAATGGATTACAAAGCTGTGGAATATGTACACAATGGAGTTTTACTCAGCCATAAAAAAAATACAATTACAGCATTTTCAGAGAAATGGATGGAACTGGAGGACAGTATGCTAAGTGAGATTAGTCAGTCGCAAAAAGTAAGAAATCGGATGCTTTCACTAATATGTGAAAGCTAAAGTGAATGAAGGAAGGGGGGTTGGGAAAAAAGTTCTCTGAGGCACATGATGTATTTAGACAAATGTATTGATATCAATCACTAAGCCAAACATGGGAGGGAGGGTTAGGGAGGGAAGTGAATGGGGATTGAATGGGGGCTGACTGGGTGATGTGTTCATGTATGTCTACACTACCCCACTACAATATATGAATATAATGCACCAATAAAAAAAAAGAGACAAGAAAATCTGGAAAACCTAAATAAAATTACTCAAACATTTTAAGCATTCAATAATAACATCAGTAATAAATATAATTAATATTATAGAATTCTTATTATAAATATAATAAGAATTATAAATATAAATTATATAAATATAATTAATATTATAGAATGTCCCAGGTTCTTAATTCATCACAATCCTAATAATTCATCACCATTAATCTCCTTTTTTAATGATAATGAAACCCAAAGAAAACAGGGTAATCTGCTTAGGAATCAAAGCTAGTAAGTGGCTAAACCAGGACATGAATTCAAGCAGTGTGGTTTCAGAGAATTTGTTAACCAAATATTTTCATGGCACACTGGAACAGGCTGAGAGAATGGGGCAATAGATGGTAGGATTTTCTTTAAAGAAATTTATTTGAATAATGTAATAGTATTAAAAATGTGTATTCCATGCAAAATTAGAATGCATTATTGGTAGCAGAGATGCTGGCTAAAAAAAAATCACAAAAATAAGTAAAGATTTTGGTGATCAAAAACAGCTAAAACAAAAACAAAAGGCCTACTCTTTATGTGGCTTTTAAAAATGTATCCATTAATAGTTATTTCAGAAGTCAATCACTAATTGTTGGAGTGAAGTCTAATGGTTAGTATATATTTGATAAAAATATAAACTTTAACAGAAAAAAAGAGTGATTTGTTTTCTAAGATAATTTTTTTTTTTTTTTTGGTAGTAGTGAGGGTAGAACCCAGTGGCTCTCTACCTCTAGGCTATATTCCCAGACATGTTATATTTTATTTGGAAACAGAGTCTCTGCTGAGAGTCTCACTAAGTAGCTGAGGCTGGCTTCAAACCTGTGCGATCCTCCTGTCTCAGCCTCCCAAGCACGGGGATTACAATTCTGTGTCACAACACAGGCTCTAAGATAATTTTTAAGTTTCCAATCAAGAAATTTAGACATTACAAAGAACTTGATAGTATTTATTCCATAAGTAGAATATTAGATACATCTTTAAAGTGTCCACACTATCATTTTACATGACTCAAATAAGTAGTACAAAGGAAAGTGAATTTTATTCTTGATATTTAATCTTAAATATTGCATTACCTAAGTGCCTCTTAAAATATCTAAATGATAAAATGCAAAGAAAGATCTGTGACTTTTTTCATGTTTCAATGCTTTGTGAAAGTAAAAAAGAATGAAAGAAAAAGGGTCCTCAATGTTTATTTTCAGAATTAGCTTAATATAAAAACATATAAATAATAAAAATCATTTTAGGAAGAATTTAAATTTAATATTTATGAAGTTGAAAATAAATAAGAATATATATTCTGTTTCTAAATGACAACCCACATGTTCAAATAAAGAGTAAACAAAAATAACAGAATATCATTGACTATTTCCCAAGTTTCCTAGATCTTTGTCATTGGCAGGATACAGTGAGAGTTTAATGATAAGTATTATTAAAGTGAATGAGCATGTTGGATTTATTTCATGCAATACTCATATTACTTTCTACTCTTTATATAAAATTATTTTTATACAGTTTTTCAACTTCATTAAATTAAAACCACCCTGAAGCCTCAGATTTCAAATGCTTAGTACCACAGCTAAAGCACTCCATGTTACAAAAAGACTTTAAAAATATTTTCAAGAAATATTAAAGTATGCCAGATGCAACTCTATAGAAAAGATTACTATTACACTGAGACAGAACAATGAATGTTTATAGTTAGGGGAGAAAGTATATTTTTGAGAGTTAAAAATTAAGCTGAATATTAAATATGTTTTTAAATTTGGATATACCAGGAAATGTTTTTGTTAATCTTTTGTCTTTTACATATTGACTAATTGAAATATAGAACCTAAATTATATTTTAGAATTCTTTATTTTGAAACAGAGTCTCATGAAGTTGTAGAGGCCTCACTAAGTAGCTGAGGCTGGCCATGAACTTGCAATCCACCTTTCTCAGTCTCCCAAGAACTGGGACTATTTGTGCCACCATGTCCAGCCAAAACCTAAAATTTCTAAATTGACAGAATGCAATAAAAAGCACTAGTAGTAGACTTCCGGGAAGATGGCGACCGAGAAAAGCGGGGCTTAAGAGCCCCGCTAACAACAAATCTCCATTACCACAAAATCAGCGCCTTTCATAGCCAGAAAACACCATCACCAGTGAAACAAAAAATCACCAGGCTCCAGAGAGAAAGCGGACTGAGAACAGAGCCACAGAGGAGATAACCGGCCTTGCACCCGAGGACACGGCAGACGTGGCAGCAGCGCCATACTGCCGGAGGCACCGGCGAATTCACAGGACGGCTACAGCAAGCCAAGGTGAGCCACTGCGGAACAGCTAGGTGGGATTTCTCCGCGCAGAGAGCATCTAAAGCTCCCAGTGGCCGAGCTCAGCACACGCTGCAGGGATTCAGAGTAGAAATCAAAATTAAGAAGAAAAATGCCAGCCCCATAGCCGAGGGCGTAGCAGCAGCGCCATATTGCCACCGGCGGCAGCAGCAGCGAATTCAGCGAGGCCAGTACAGCTACATCTGCGCACTCAAGAACAGTGAGTCAAATTGCGGGCCACAGAGGAGAAATCCCAGTACTGTACTCCCTGGGACTTGACCCAGTGGGGGAGGGGCGGTGGCAGAGATATCACACCATAGGAGAACATGCAACCTGGCACCCCCCCACAGTCTAAAGCAGCCTCTATCGACTCTCTGGGTCGGAGACTCTGTGATAAAACCCAGTAAAGGAGTAGTGGGGTCCGAGATACTACTGACTCGAGATCCAGAACACCTTAAGGGAAGTCATAGTGACCCAAGGGAAGAACCCAGAGAAGGCACAAACATCCAAAATCATGGGAAAGAGGAATAATACTGGAGCAATTAATGCCCACAACCCCACAACATCAAAACCCGATAAAACAGAAAATCAGAGATTTCTAGAAGATCAAATCAGGAAAATAACTGTAGAAATAATAGAGGTGCTTCGAAAAGAACTCAGAGAGAGCCAAAAAGAGATAAAAGATGCAATTAATGAAGTAAAGGCCTCAATTCAAAGCACAAACAACCGATTAGAACACATGGAGAACAGAATCTTGCTCTTAGAAGATGAGCAATCCAAAAATGAACGCATAGTTTCTAATCTAGAAAAAAATATCCGACAGCAGGAATCTGATATTGAAGAAATATGGGCCCATTTTAAGAGAGCTAACCTAAGAATAATTGGAATAGAGGAGGGAAAAGAAAGTGAAACCAAAGGGATTAACAATCTCTTCAAGGAAGTAATAGCAGAAAATTTTCCAAACATAGAGCAAGAGGTTGATACAAAGGTCCAGGAAACTTATAGAACTCCCTTTAGACAGGATCGGAGAAGAGGATCCCCACGCCACATAATTGTCAAAATGACCAATGTGGAAGCCAAGCAGAGAATCTTAAAGGCAACAAAAACAAAGGGCCAAGTGACATTCAGAGGCAAACCAATTAGAATCACTCCAGACTTCCCAAAACAAGTCATGAGAGCCAGAAGGGCTTGGAGTAACATATTCCAAACTCTGAAAGAAAACAACTTCCAGCCAAAAATTTCCTACCCAGCAAAACTTTCTATCAAATTAGATGGAGAAATAAGAAGCTTCCATGACAAACAGAAACTGAAGGAATTTATGTCTTCAAAACCAGCGCTAGAGAAAATACTCAAGGAGATTAACTACAAACAAGAAATAGGTAACACACACCAGAACCAGAGAAACAAGAGTTTCCATCCAACAGACAATTAAGATTGGTTATCTGTGGAGATTCATTATTTATGTTAGTCTTTTACCTATCTCTAAATGGTATTTGTTTGTCTTTATTGTTGTTAATTTTTAGGATTTCTAGTTGGAATATTAATATACCTTCAGATATAGCATTTGGAAATATTTTATCCCATTCTATTAGTAACTGTTAACTCTGTTTACATTGTCTTTGGATATACAATTTTTTTTTTTTTTAGGGAGTCTGTATACTCCTCTGTTGCCTGTGCCATTGAAATCATATCCAAGAAATCACTGCCAATTTCAATGTTGTGAGGTTTTATGACCCAGATTTTCTCCTAAAAGTTTATAGTCTTAAGATTTATATTTAGGTCTATTATCTATTTTGAGTTAATATTTGTATATGGGATTAGGTAAGGGTCCAATTTTATTCTTTTCCATGTAATTATTATTTTTGAACAATATTTAGTTAAAAGATTATCATTTTCACCACCAAATGTTCGTGGAAACCTTGTCAAAAATAACTTGACAATATAGGGAAGAATTTAGCTCTAGGCTTTTAGTTAACTCCAATGGTTTATATATCTGCCTTTAGAATAGTACTACACTGTTTCAATTATTGTAGCTTTATATGGTTTGAAATCAGAAAATATATATCTTCTAGCTTTGTTATTTTTCAAGATCGTTTTGGGTACCTAGACTCCATATTCCATATTAGGATAGATTTTTTTCTGAAAAATATATATATAAATATATGATAGTTTCACCTAAAAAATAGAAAAAAATATTCTCTGGTAAGAAAGAAAGCAAAAAGAAATATTGTAATGTTATCTTTAAGTCATCAAAAGCTTGGTATCAGACAAATGAAACTGTTATGTGAGATTATCATTTTTAATTTTAGATAAATTGCCATAATACTAGATGTCAACTACTAAGCAAAGCATGGGAGGGAGGGATAGGGAGAGAATGGGGTGGGGATTGGGCGGGGTCTGACTGGGAAAAGTGTGCATGTATGTTTACAAAAGTATGTATCCTACTATGATGTATGAATACAGTGCACCAATAAAAAAAAATTTAAAAAAAAGCACTAGTAGGAGCTATAAGATTTATCCCAGACAAAATGAATCCTTGTTTACCTATTAAAAATGTTTTGTTGTGTTGGAATTTTAATGTTGCAGTTTAGTTAAAACAAAACAAAACAAAACAAAAATCACAAAACATTTGTGGGTGTGCAATGTCATAAAAGTTTCATTACACCATCATTTAACTACATGTGTTTGTACTAAAAAAAAACTAGATAATTATTGTATCTTCATTATTGAAATCATTGCAAAATTATTTAATGTTTTGTTTTACTTTCTCATTTTTATTTAGTGTGGGTCTGAGAGTTCTGTTTGGGGATATAGCTTGGAGACATCCTGGAGCCAGAAAACAAAGGCAAAAAATAAATACATAAGTGAACAAAAACTTTATCTGAAAGCTGGGAGTGGTGGTGCACACCTGTAATTCTAGTACTTGAGAGGCTGAGATAGGAGGATAACAGATTTACCTCACCTACTTAGTGAGGCCCTTCACAACTTAGTGAAATGCTATTTCAAAATAAAGAATAATACATTTTTTAAAAAAGGGCTGGGGTGTAGATTGGAGGTAGAATGTCCCTGGGTGCCATCCCCAGAAGAGAGAGAGAAAAAAAAACCTTAGTGACAAGGACTGTTCACTTGAGTGATGGATGACCAGGTGAATTAGCATGCCCATCAACATTTATTTTCCTTCTTCATTTGATGTTCTTAACCTCTCAAATTATTACATTCTTGATGATAAAATTTAAATACTTACTTAAAAAACAGTAATGGCCTTTCTGTTACATTCTTTTTTATATCTTTACTGAAATATTATTTGCATCCTATAAACTTCACCCTTTTTTTTGTGTGTGTGGTACTGGGATGGAACCCAGGGATATTCTCCTCTGAGCTACAGCCCCAGCTGTATTTCTTTTTATTCTTTATTTTGAAACAGGGTCTCACTGAGTTGCTAAGAGACTCACTAAGTAGCTGAAGCTGTCTGTGAACCACAATCCTCCAAAGCTGGGATTACAAGTATGCACCACCATGCCTGGTTGCACCGTTTCAAAAGCAATTAAGCAGGATTTTCTTTTACTAAAAGGACAGTCATCCTTCTTGTTTAATTTAAACTTTCAACTGAATAGTTACATGAGACCCACCCACATTAGGGAGAAAAATCTGCTTTACTCAGTATATTATTTAAATATGGATTTCACCCAAACACACTGTCAAAGAAACACCCAGAATAGTGATTGGAAAAAATATATGGACACTCTGTGTGTCAGTCAAGTTGACATATGAAATTAACTACTGCATATATGAGTCTTTAGCCATTTTTTATTTTCAAGTTATTTGTGCCTTTGAATGTAAAGCAGTTTTTTTATATAGACAGTATAAACTTGGATTCTGTTTTGTGCTTTTAGAAATCATTGTACCAGTTTTTTTTTTTTCCAAAATGGCGACTGAGGGACACAGTACTCCTCAGTAGCTGAAGCAAATAAAACTTCAGATACTTAGAAAGCTGTGTCTTAATCAACAAAAAAAAATACATACCAGGAACCAAAACAAATCCTGGTACCTCGGGGGAACTCTGAACTTGAAGAAGAAGAAGAACATAGACCCAGACACCGGACCAGCTGCAAACGCTGATCGGCGGCCGCGGGCTGCTTTCGCGGGCCCGCGGAGCTGCCTGCCCGATAGCCCCGATAGTCCCGCAGCAAGATAATCCGGGACTGAAAACAGCGAGCAGCTCCCACGTCAGAATTCTGTGTGCCCACCAGCGACTGGATCACAACAGCATAGAGACTCCCACGAATCCTGGACCAAGAAAGACAGGTACCTGCGGGCAACGGGAAGTGCGGACCCTAGTGTGCGCTGCACTCCAACCCCCCAGCACGCCCAAGCCTCAGACCCGAGCACTCCCCTCTGCGCACCTTGTCGGCGCCCCGGTTCCCTGCTAGCAGTCATTGCCTGTCCCACTCTCTTCACTAAATTGGAGCCTACCTGGGTGTCTAGCCCCCCCCCCCCCCGCCACCTTGCCAGAGACTGCCTTCAAGGCTGCGAAAGCCCTGTGTAAACTGGAAATCTCCTTGGGGCACCCCCAGTTTCTACGTCCCGCGGGAGGCAGAGGCCTTTACTGGGCACCACGCACTGGATCCTTGAGCACCTATCCTGCACTCCTGGCCCACCGCTGGGTGTTCCCACCCTCCTGCTAGCCAGAGGCTCAATTCTAAGCGAGAACGAGAACTCAGCTCAATACACCTTGGAAGAGCATACCAGCAGCAACAGACAGCTGCATCCACTCACTCCTGGGTCCAGTAAAAGCAGCACACCCAGCCTGCACCCTTGGAATAGGCAGAGCTCTGGCAGCAAGCGTGGGCACCCAGGAACCAGCACCCATTTGCCCAGGGTACATCTTGGGACCACACCGGCTAACCCAGCTGGAATTTCCAGAGACACAGGAAAATCCATCGGGCCACAATATCTGCACAGGACCTCAGGGGGAGGTTCTAATTATACCTTGGTCATGCTCCACCCGTGTCGTAGGGAAGCACAGGCTGGAGTCTAGGGTGGTGAGTGCAGAGGCACTGACCACAGGTTAGAATTTCGCAGAACCTGTGAATTGTATAGAATCAAATAACAGTGAAACCAGACATCCGGACACATAAACCTAAAGCAGCTAAAGGAGAGAAGGTGTCCAAACACCCAGAGTGACCTAAGAAGATAAAAAAAATAGAGTACAAAGAAAACTAAGAGACACTGGATGGTATTCTGAAAGTTACTAAAGCAATCACATACGCACATATTATATAGGCCTGACCCCATATGCGTAAATAAGAAGGACTGTTTATTTTACTTTTAATGTGGATGTTTTGTTTTATATTGCTTTTACAGTGCTTTTGTTTTGGTATGGTTATTGCTGTGTTATTTTTTTTCTTTCACCCCATACTTCTCTTACTTTCACATGTTGTTTTTTATATATATATATTGGATAGTTTGCCTTATTTTTTTAATTCACACAGCTGCTAGCTCCTTTTATTTTATTCTTGTTCTTTTGTCCTCTTTCTTCCTCTTTCCTTCCTTTATTTTCATTCTCCTCCTTTGATTGGTCTTCCTCCCTTTTTCTAGGATTACATAATAGTCTTGGTATCTTGTGTGGATTTTTTTTTTCTATTCTTTTTTTGTGTCTGTCTGCTCCTTCCATCACCCCTATTTACAAACCTTCCCACACTAACCCTACATACTTTTCCCCCCCAAAACTTTTCCACATAATATACCTCCTGGTCTAATACTTTAAGTATCTCTTACATTCATAATTACTCCACGAACGACAAGAGTCCTAGTAGTTAACTCTCTCTCATTCCTAGCAAGATTTCACCTTACGATACTCAAAGTCTTTCTCAACCTAAACATATCCTCTACCTAATCTGACTCCTTTACTAATCACCCCAGCTCCTCCCACATCACCCACCCTCAACACTGGAAAGGCTCTGCTGACTAGCCGATACCCCAACTCCTAATATTAAGATTTGACTAAGCATAATACTCACGAACGATGGGTAGAAACCAGAAAAACAGGACAGAGAACGCTACAAATATGAGAACCAGGAATTACGAAGAGACAGCAGAAATCACGAATACTGACCTACTAGAAATGCAAGAAGGGGAGTTCAGAATCTTGTTGTTCAATATGATGAAAGGATTCAAAACAAGTATAGAGGAGGTTAAAGGTGAATTAGAAACACTAAAAAAGAATCAGAAAGAGGTCTGGAATGAAATGAAAGAGGCAATAAGTGAAATGAAGACAGCAATTGAAAGAAACTCTGGAAGATTAGATGAAATGGAAAACAGAATATCAATATTAGAAGACAGTACATCCCAAACCGAAAACACAGTCAGCGATATACAAAAATCTTTACAGCAACAAAACCTAAACATCCAGCAATTATGGGATAATATGAAGCGCCCTAATCTACGGATAATAGGCATTGAGGAAGGGATAGAGGTACAGACCAAGGGCATCTGTAATATCTTCAAGGAAATAATCTCAGAGAATTTTCCAAATTTGGAAAGAGACTTCGATCTTCAAGTCCAGGAGGCATACAGAACTCCACTGAGACAGGACCAAAGAAAGACCACTCCACGCCACATAATAACCAAAATGACCAATATAGAGGCCAAGGAAGGAATCTTAAAAGCAGCGAGAACAAAAGGACGGGTGACATATAGAGGCAAAACAATAAGAATCACCCCAGACTATACAACCCAGGTCATGAATGCTAGGAGAGACTGGTATGATGTGATTCAGACCCTGGAAGAAAATAACTTCCAACCAAAGCTCATCTACCCAGCAAAACTACTATTCAAGATCAATGGTGAATCCAAAGTCTTTCATGATAAACAGAATCTCAAAAAATTCATGAATTCAAAGCCAACACTAGAGAAAATTCTTAAAGAAATAAACCATAAGGAAGAAAAAAGAAGCAGACTTCAGAATCAGAGAAGAGAGGAAGTTAATAAGTGGGCCACTTAAGTAAAGAAGAAAGATCACACCACCCAAGAGTAGACAGAACACAAAATGGCAGAAAACAAAAATCATATATCAATAATATCTCTTAATGTCAAAGGACTTAACTCACCAATCAAAAGACATAGATTGGCAATGTGGATTAGGAAACATAATCCAAATATATGCTGTCTGCAAGAAACACACCTCACAGCCAAAGACATTCACAGGCTGAAGGTGAAAGGATGGAAAAAGATATACCATGCCACCAGTGACCAAAAAAGAGCAGGGGTAGCAACCCTAATATCCAACAAAACAGACTTTAAACTAAAACACATCAAAAGAGACAAATCAGGGCACCTCCTTTTACTAAAAGGAACACTATACCAAGAAGATATAATGATAGTAAATATTTATGCCCCAAATATGGGTGCAACCACATTTGTAAAACAAACCCTTCTGGACATAAGATCCCAAGTAGACCCAAATACAATAATTCTGGGAGACTTTAATACGCCTCTCACACCACTGGATCGATCTTCAAGGCAAAAGATGAGTAAAGACGTTTTAGAACTAAGGGAAACCATAAACCAAATGGACCTAATAGACATTTTCAGAGTATTTCAACCAGGAACTACAGAATACACTTTCTTCTCAGCAGCCCATGGAACCTTCTCCAAAATTGATCACATCCTGGGACACAAAGAAAATACCAGCAAATTCAAAAAATGTAATATAATTCCTTGCATCTTTTCAGACCACAACGGAATAAAAGTAGAAATCAACAACAGGAAACTCGAAAGAAAGTATTCAAATTCATGGAGAATGAATGATACACTATTGAATGACGAATGGGTAAGAGCAGAAATTAGGGAAGAAATAAAGAAATTTATGGAAACAAACGAAAACAGAGACACAACCTACCAAAACCTATGGGACACCATGAAGGCAGTACTAAGAGGAAAGTTTATTGCATTGAGTGCCCACATAAAAAGGACGGAGAACCACCAAGTAAAGAACCTAATGACACAGCTCAAGGATCTAGAAATTCTGCAACAGTCTATTCCCAAAGCCAGCAGAAGGCAAGAAATCATCAAAATTAGAGCAGAAATAAATGAAATAGAGAACAAAAAAACAATTCAGAGAATCAATAAAACAAAAAGTTGGTTCTTTGAAAAGATTAATAGAATTGATAAACCCCTGGCCAACCTAACCAAAAGAAAAAGAGAATCAACTCAAATTATCAAAATTAGAAATGAAAAAGGAGATATCACCACAGATAGTGAAGAAATTCAAAATATTATTAGAAACTACTTTAAAAATTTATACTCCAATAGACTTGAAAACCTGGAAGAAATTGATAGATTTCTAAGCACAGTTAACCTTCCTACACTTAGCCAAGAGGACATAGCAAGCCTAAACCAACCAATAACAACCAAAGAAATAGAAATGGCAATAAAAATTCTTCCACCAAAGAAAAGCCCAGGCCCAGATGGGTTCCCAGCTGAATTCTACAAAACCTTCAGTGAACAACTAATACCAATACTGCATAACATGTTCCGGGAAATTGAAAGAGATGGAACTCTTCCAAATTCCTTCTATGAGGCCAGTATCACATTAATCCCCAAACCAAATAAAGATACCTCAAGAAAGGAAAACTACAGACCAATATCCTTAATGAACATAGACGCAAAAATTCTAAACAAAATACTAGCTATACGCATTCAAAACTATATCAAGAAAATAATACATCATGACCAAGTCGGTTTCATCCCAGAAAAACAAGGCTGGTTCAACATACGCAAATCAATACATGTTATTCACCACATAAATAGAACCAAGAACAAAAACCACATCATCATAGCAATAGATGCTGAAAAAGCATTCGACAAAATCCAACACCCATTTATGTTAAAAACACTGCAAAAAATTGGGATAGAAGGAAAGTACTTCAACATCATTAAGGCAATATACTGCAAACCCAAAGCCAACATTATATTGAATGGGGAAAAACTGCAAGAATTTCCGCTACAGTCAGGAACAAGACAAGGATGCCCACTATCACCACTCCTTTTCAATATAGTCCTTGAGACTCTTGCTGCAGCAATCAGACAAGAGAAGGAAATCAAAGGAATTCACATAGGAAGAGAGGAATTAAAATTATCCTTATTCGCAGATGACATGATCCTTTATCTGGAAGACCCAAAGAACTCAACCAAAAGACTTCTGGACCTGATTGACAAATTCAGCAAAGTCGCAGGTTACAAAATCAACCTAAAGAAATCAGTGGCTTTTCTTTATGCCAACAACGAATCCACAATGAAAGAAATAAAAACAACAATTCCATTCACTATAACCTCAAAACCAATAAAATACCTAGGAATAAACCTAACCCAAGATGTAAAAGACCTCTACAACAAAAACTATAAAACATTAAAGAAAGAAATTGAAGAAGACCTTGGAAGATGGAAAGATCTCCCGTGCTCATGGATAGGCAGAATAAATATCATCAAAATGGCCATTCTGCCAAAACTGATCTATAGGTTCAATGCAATTCCCATTAAAATACCAGTGACATTCTTCAGAGACCTAGAAAAATCAATCATGAATTTCATATGGAGAAAGAAAAGACCTAGAATAGCCAAAGCAATTCTCAATAACAAGAAACACGCAGGAGGCATTACAATCCCAGACTTCAAACTATACTATAGAGCAATAGTAGTAAAAACAGCATGGTACTGGCACAAAAACAGATATACTGACCAGTGGATTAGAATAGAAGATACAGAAACAAACCCACACATCTTTAGTCAATTAATCTTTGACAAAGGGGCCAAACACATACGCTGGAGAAAAGACAGCCTTTTCAACAAGTGGTGCTGGGAGAACTGGCTAACCATTTGTAAAAAGATGAATCTAAACCCCTATATCTCACCAAACACAGGAATCAACTCAAGATGGATCAAAGACTTAGAAATTAGACCTGAGACTGTGAAGTTAATAGAGGAGTGCATAGGTTCAACACTACAACATATTGGCACAGGCAGTAACTTTCTCAACAAAACCCCCAAAGCTCAGGAAATTAAAGCAAGAATAAACAAGTGGGATAACATCAAACTAAAAAGTTTCTTCTCATCAAAGGAAACTATCAATAACCTTAAGAGGAAGCCCACAGAATGGGAAAGGATCTTTACCAGCCACCATTCTGATAGGGGGCTAATATCCAGAGTATACAAAGAGCTCAAAAGACTCTACACTAGCAAAACAAACAACCCAATCAAGAAATGGGCAAATGAACTAAATAGACACTTCACAAAAGAAGAGATACAAAGAGCTAATAGATACATGAAAAGATGTTCTTCATCACTGGCCATCAGGGAGATGCAAATCAAAACTACACTGAGATTCCATCTAACCCCAGTCAGAGTAGCAAGCATAAAGAAATCAAATAACAACAAATGCTGGCGAGGATGTGGGGAAAGAGGAACTCTTTTACACTGTTGGTGGGAATGCAAACTAGTTCAACCACTATGGAGATCTGTGTGGAGATTCCTAAGAAAGGTGGGAATAGATCCACCATATGATCCAGCTATACCACTCCTGGGTATCTTTCCAAAGGAGTTGAATTCAGAGAACTACAGCAACATATGCATACCTATGTTCATAGCAGCACAATTTGTAATAGCCAAAATATGGAACCAACCCAGATCACCATCAACAGATGAATGGATAGCAAAACTATGGGAAATACACACAATGGAATTCTATTCAGCCATAAAGAAGAACAAAATTATATCATTTGAAAGAAGATGGAAAGCCCTGGAGAACATTATGTTAAGTGAGATCAGCCAAGCACAGAAGAAGAAGATACATATGTTTCCTCTAATATGCCCAAACTAGGAAACACAAAGAATACCAGAGGGACTCCAGATATTGAAGGGGAAATACTAGCTAAGTTTGGATGGTAAGATAGGAGAGGAGGAAGGCCGGTCTCGATTAATAAGGGTCTACACTTGAACATGTGTAAAATTATGAATAAGACATGGTTAACCTGGACAACCATTGGTGTGTGTGTGGGGGGAAATGTGGGCGGGGGGCGGGAGGGCACCAAATATAGTGTAAATGTATACTATTTATGTTCAATAAAAAAATTGTTATATTAAAAAAAAAAAAGAAATCATTGTACCAATGTCCATCTCTTGATTCAAGTATTTAGTCAATTTATATTTTATTTATTTATCAATGAGATAGCATCTCATCAATCTGCCATTTTATGTTTTATGCCAATTTTTTTATTTGTGTACTTATTTATTACTGTCTGAATTTTTGATAGAACATTCTAATTTATGCCTTTGATCCCTTTATTATATGTATTTTTGAGATATTCTCTTAATGGTTTCTCTAGTGATTATAATTATCTTCACTTTAAACAATTTTGTATAGTTTAATTTCAACAATTTCAGTAGTATACAAAGATTAGTTTCAATGTACTTATTTATCCTTCTACTTAGCATGCAAATTGCATTTTATGTATCGTAACCTGGAAGCATGATTTTTACAGTGATTTCTTTTTGCAATTATTTTTAAATTAGATATGAGAAGAAGAAAATAATTTAAAAAGCACATTTTACTCTGTGTCCTATTTATCTGTTGCATTATCTTTACTGGTGCTTGTTACTCCTTTTATTCTCTTATATGTACTTTATTTAATGAAAGATTACTGATGCTTTTTATTTCTTTTTGTGGACTCAAGCTTCTGTCTGGCATCTGTTAATTTTACTCTAAAGCACTCACTTTAGTTCTCTTATAAGACAGGTTTACCAGCAACAATCTCCTTTGCTTTTTGTTTTTATTTTCAATCTGCAATGACTTTTTAATTTCTTTCTCTGCTCTTGTATCTGAGTCTTATAAAATCATTATATGAAGTTCTGATGTGATGATTTATCAATTGGAAAATACTACTCTTAGTCAGTCTTGAATGTGAAATGATCCACAAGCTAGAATGACCAAAATTACCTATTTAAAATCAGTGGACATACTGAGCAAAAAACAAACCTAGCATTGGAAGAACTTATGTGTTTTATAAAGTTCCTTTGTTAACTTTCCATCATAAAAAAAAAATCCTCAAGTATACTACTTCTATGGAGAAAGTGTTTATTTTGACTTACAATGTTGGAGACTTCAGCTCATAATCTGCTGTCTCTATCACGCTAGGTCTATGGTGAGGAAGCATATCATGGTGAAACCCAAGGCACAGCAGAAACATTTTTGTCATAGCCAGGAAGCAAAAGGAAGAAAAAAGAAAGAGCCCATGATCACACAATCCCTTTGGGTGAATATGCCACAATGACCTAAAGACTTATCATTAAAACCTACATCCTAAAATTAGAATGACTCCCAATGGTGCCACCCCAGGACCAGGCCTTTAACATATAAACCTTGGGGGACATTCCAAGCTCCAAACAATAGCAATGCCTTTATGTTACTTTACTTTACTCTTAAGGACACCTCTATGAAAAAACAGTGATAGATAAATATTGAAACTACAAAATGTTAAGTAAGTCTTCCTACCATCATATTGGTAATTTATTAAATTGAGTTTTATCTCAAAGTCATATGAATCATAAATAGTGAAGTGTTTTTATTATGTTGAAGAACATTACTTTTTAAACTTTTAAGAATTTTGAGAGGCCTCTATATTTGATAATTTTGCATAAGGACAATATTTTTGAAACTTTTTTAGGGGGAAGGGTTATTGTAAGTTACTATGCTCATATTACTTTTACAAATCCTATAAATAATCATAAATAAACTAAATGAGGATATTTCGTGTCTTAATAATACAAAGAAAAAATTATTCTTTTGGTTTGGAAAGGATACCTATTAAACATCTACTGAAGGAAATATAGTTACAAGGTGTAGTAGCTAGCTCCTAACACGTAATGAATATCTTTATAATACTTAGAGATGTTTCCCTCCAGTTTTTAGGAAGTAAAAATTGGTAGTTATCTCAGTTTGATACTAACTGGTGATAATTTGCTGGTAATAACCTACTGATTGTGCCTAGTGGAGGAAGACACCAAATAAAAATGGGGGAAGGAACCATGAAATTATAACTTTTGAGGCCTGTGAATGTACAGATCCCAAGAAGAAACAGAGGTTTGGTAAACAGTTACCCATGAACAAAGACATGTTAGGGAACAAGTTTTCTACTGGGGCACTGTCAACAACTAAAAGGCATGAAAAAACAACAAGGTAATGCATGGTCTTAATAGAAGGGATGGTTATATTGTGTATGTACCAAGGGTAAGAGAAAGTCTGTGTTATCACATAGAGTTACCAGGCCATCTGTGCTTTTGTGTGTGTGTGTGTGTATGTGCTGATCAGGGAGTATGAGGAGTTTCTTGAAAGAATGCATGATTTATTTTCATTGGAAAATCAAGCAGCTTAATGTACCAGTAAGGCACAAGTGTATGAGCTGTAGAATGGGACAAATAAGCAAAAAGAAAGAAAGAAAGAAAGAAAGAAAGAAAGAAAGAAAGAAAGAAAGAAAGAACAAAAGAAAGAAGGAGAGAAAGGAAGGAAGGAAGGAAGGAAGGAAGGAAGGAAGGAAGGAAGGAAAAAAAGCAAAGAAAAATACTTCCACTAAAGAGCTCAATCCAATATGATACTCTCACTTATTTGGAGTTGGTTAAGAAGTACAGACTTAAGGTGGCTGAGGCTAATCAAAGTGAGGATTTTGCAGGAGAATTTACAAATGTGATGAAGGACTGCAGGAGAGGCAGTGTACTTTTTGAGAGAGAACAAAGGAAAGATTTATTTTACAGAGAGTTGTCAGTTATTATGGATTAAAATTTCTAGAATAAAGTTTTTCAATAATTATTATGTATTTCTTCCAAAAATGGAGACAATGATACATAAACTAGAAAGAAATATTACTATTCATTAACAATGTCCTGGGTCATCAAAGAGGTCTAAAGGAGGTGTACAGTAAGATAAATATTGCTTCGATGCCTTCTAACACAATATATATTCTGCAATGTATGTCCAGGAGTTATTCCAATGTTCAAATCTTATTAAAACAATAAAGTTCATAAGACTATACTTTTGATAGATATTCATTCCTCTGATGAGTCTGGGTAGAGTAAATTAAAAACCTTCTGGAAAGAGTTTATCATTTCAGATGCCATTAAGAACATTTGTCATGTACTTAGAGGCAGTCTAAGGAACACCAATAGAAATTTGAAAGAAATTGAATCCACCCCTCATGCATAACTTTGAACTATTTAATATATGTCCATCAAAGGAATAACTACAAACATGGCAGAAATTAGCAAGAGAAAAAAATCAAAATATCTAACTATATTGTTGGAATCTCTTGCTAAAATTTCAGTGGACAAAAGTTTCTTATAGATGAACAAAGAAAGTATGTTTTGAGATTGACTTGTTTCCTGAAAATGCTGTAAAAATGTCAACAATGAATTTAGAATATTTAAAAATTTTAGTTAATAAGGAAGCAGCAGGGTTTAAAAGGATTTTGTTTATTTTTATTTTTCTGGGGATTGAACCCAAAGGCATTCAACCTCTGAGCTGCATCCCCAGCTATATTTTATTTTATTTTATTTTATTTATTTTTGAAACAGGTTCTCATTGAGTGGCAGAGGACCTCACTAAGTTGCTGAGGCTGGCCGTGAACCTGTGATTCTCCTGTCTCAGCCTCCCATGTATGGAAATTACAAGTGTCCACCGAACCCAGCTGAATGACTTCAGTTATTAAAGATGTTTTCCTGCAGGTAAAATGATATCAAAGAGCATTGAATGCTACCGAGAAATCTTCAGTGAAATGTAGAGATAATCAATGCAGCAAACCTCATTTTTGTGCTTTTTTGCTTTTTAAAGACATTGTCACAGCAACCACAACCTTTAGCAAAATATACCCAGATCTGACTATGGCTATCATCATGGAGTAAGACCCTCCATTAGAAAAAGTGTTGGAAATTGATGAGGTCTCTTATCTTCATAATTTGGGTTGATTTCTCTCTCTCTCTCTCTCTCTCTCTCTCTCTCTCTCTCTCTCTCCCTCCCCCTCTCTCTCTCTCTCTCTCTCTCTCTCTCTCTCTCTCTCTCTCTCTCTCACTCTCTCCCTCTCCCTCTCCCTCTCCCTCTCCCTCTCCCTCTCCCTCTGTCCCTCCCTCCCTCTCTCTCTCTCTCTCTCCTCTCTTTGGTTAGGTTGGCTAGTGGTTTATCTATCATGCTAATTTTTTAAAACCAGCTTTTGGTTTTGTTGATTTTCTGTATATTTTTTATTCTCTACTTATTTGATTTCTGCTCTGATTTTAATAATTTTCTTTCTACTACTGGCTTTGGGGTTAGATTGTTCCTGATTTTCAAGGGCTTTGAGGTGTGTCATTATGTTATTTATTTGATGACTTTCTGTTTTTCTTATGTGGGCACTCAGTGCTATGAATTTTTCTTTTAATACTGCCTTCAATGCACCCCAGATGTTTTGATATGTTGTAACCACTTTGGAAAACAGTATGGAAGATTCTCAGAAGAATGGGAATGAACCTACCATATGATCCAGCAATACTGCTTCTGGGTATCAATCTCCAAAAAAGGAAACCAGACTACCAAACTAATTCATCTTTGTTCATAGCTGCACAATTCACCATTGCCAAACGATGGAAACAGCCAAGATGTCCATCAAAAATGAATATATTACAAAACTGTGGGATATGTACACTATGGAATTTTAATCAGCCATAAAGGAAAACACAATTATATCATTTATAGGGAATTGGATGTAACTTAAGGACATTATGCTAATTGAGATTAGTCAGTCACAAAATATAAGAAATCAGATGCTTTCCCTAATATGCAAAAGCTATGGAGAAATGGGTCATAGGAGGAATTCTAGATGAAGAAGGAGATTCTCTAAATGAGCAAATAAGGTGACCTGAGAGGATAGGAGGGGGTAAGAAGAAAATTCTCACACCTGGTGTGGTGGCGCAGGCTTGTAATTCCCGTGCTTGGGAGGCAGAGACAGGAGGATCGCGCAGGTTCGAAGCCAGCTGCACTGGCTTAAGAGATCCTGTTTCCAAATAAAAATAGTATAAAATAGGTCTGGGAGTATAGCTTGGAGGTAGAAGGGTTTCCAGGAACACCAGTACCACCAATAGAAGAAGAAGAAGAAGAAGAAGAAGAAGAAGAAGAAGAAGAAGAAGAAGAAGGAGGAGGAGGAGGAGGAGGAGGAGGAGGAGGAGGAGGAGGAGGAGGAGGAGGAGGCTCTAATGCATATGATGTACCTTAACAAACATATCAAAGTCAATCATGAAACCAAACATGAGAAGGAGCAGAGATATAATCAGCATATATTTTATATATATTCAGGTAATTATTAGCTCATGTCAGACATGATGTTTTTTGTTAAATAAAAGAAATGATGTAATGAATGTTAGAGGTAAATGATCAATTTTTTACTCTGTAGTAACTTCATCCTTAGTTTCACAAATACTCTCTTCTCTGTAAGGTCTAATCTTTATTCAGTGCTATGTGTTTTGTTCAGGATTTAGAAAATGTATTTGTCTTTGTGTTTTTTCTGCTGCTATAACAGAATACCAGAGATCAGATAATCTATAAAGAATATCATTTGTCTCAGGGTTCTAGAAACTGCAAAGTCGAGAGCATCTGGGTATAATACTACATACATTACCAAGACATCAGGGAATCCTAGAAGAAAACTGCATTAGAATTGTAGTCATTAATTAATGTATTTAAATAGGAAAGCAAATTCAAAATGAGAAAAAATTAAATCATGATATGAAAATATTGCTATTAATTAAAATGGGAACATTTTGTTTTTAAGACTTCACCAATTTAAAAAATTGCCACTAATATCAAATTACTCTTTTTAATTACTCCCTTGGCAGTTAGCCTTAACTACATTATTATACCTGTGATTAAATTAGTTTCAGGTATGTGAAGGAAAATTCTGAATGGATCACTTTAATAGCACTAAAATTAGAACTGCCACTTAAAAAAAAGCCAGAAACTTATGGAAAGGTGTTTTTGTGTGTGTGTAATATTTTATTTTAATTTGTTCCCCTACATTCTATAATAATAGGAGTAATATTTGCACTAGCAAGTGCCATAAAAGGCAAAAAAAATTACAAATTAAATGTCAATTCTAGGTAAATCAGGTTTAGTTTTCTTAATCACATTTTGATGGTTGAAATTAAATACAAATTATTTTAATTCGTTTGATTTCATAAGTTTAAACTATGCTTTTATTATATATCCATACTTTCTTATATAGCTTTCTTTGTTGTATCAGCTTGGGTATCATATTAGAAGCTATAGGTAAACATGGTCACTTTATTATAGAAAACTTGTATTTTGAGTTGCTTTTTTTATCTTATATGTGTCTGAGACTACCTTTTTTGTAAGCTACTGCTATTGTTTAGATCTGAAATGTATCTCAGAAGCTCATGTGTTGAACACATGATTCCCAATGCAGCAAGATTCAGAGATGGGGCAATTGTGGCATCAGGGCTCTGATCTCCATGGATACCGGAATGGATGACTGGGAGGTGGAGCCTAGCTGGAGATCATGGTTCACCAGGCACATACCCTGGGCAGGTCTTCTCCTTGGGCCCCTCCTCTCCCTCAGCTTCTCACTCTCATGGGTTGAGCACATTCATCTATCATGCTATTCCACCGCAGTGTTGCTGTCTTGGAGCTATCCCACCTGAATCCTCTGAAACCATAAGCCAAAATGGACTTTTCCTTCAATAAGGTGTTCTTGTCAGGTATTTTAGTCATGGGAACACAAAAGCTCACCAACACAATCACTTAACAGCTCATTAGACTGAGCAGTTGCCAGAGAGAGAGAGAGCTAAGCTTTTTTCTTTCTCTTAATTAGATAAACCTTCTTTAATTTGTTTTGACCAGCCAGGGAAAGTTAATAGAGATTTGTATACATATATTTTCTTCTTTACCACATCTCTGATAAAGAATGCTTTGATCATTAGCATCGACAGAAGAGATTGTAGATATTTACTAGAATTCATATCAGAAGGCAGGCAGAGGGAATTCATTTGCTTTCTGAATGCATATGCTATTCTTCCCTGAAGCAGTTTTGTTTCCCAGGAGTGTTCTTTTTTTCTTATTACAGACTCTTTCCATATCTGCTGAACACTGAAGCTCATGTAGATTAGTCAGAAATAAAAACATCTGAACAAGAGAATGTTTTTTCTTTAACAATAGAGGTACATATTGGGATATTATTCTCAACCCAAATGATTAACTAACACATTTTGTATAAAATATTAATGAAGAAGAAAAATAATAAACAAAATTGACTTTATTCTTGAAAAAGGTATGTACCTTTTAAAAAATTTATATTTTAAATATATAAAACTAGAATAAATATGTTGGCATAAAATTATGAGGTAGTCAATGTCTTAACATACTATTTATATCACTTTTACATAATGTGAGAATGTTATTAATTAAATAATTTATAAATGTTATTTGAAAAGAAAACAAAGTTTAGTTTTAGCTTAATAACTAATACATAATTTAAGATTTTACAGATGTTTTACTAGAGCCATTCACAATTTGTCACATTATTGAAAGCAACAAAAGAATGACAATGAATAAACAAACCAGTTTTTAGTTCTGGTAACTTTTCTGATGATACTTGTATTCTCAGATTTTGCATGTAGTCCCAATTGTTCTATAATTTATACAATTGTCCTATAATAACATTTGATTGGGCTTTATTTTGACAAATATGTACATTGTCCATTTCCTGGTATACTGATATCTCCTGTTTTTTTTAATTTTACATAAAAACTTACAAATTTACAAAAAATTTGTTACAAAAATCATATTAAGTTATTCAAATTAAAATGTATAAGATAGTAGCTATTTAATGCTGACTAAATTTCACTTATTCTATAGTAGAAATAAAATCAAATCAGCACAAGGATTGGTCTATGGTCCTTTCCTATCTCTTGTATTTAATTCACTTAGCACCTTTCATATCAGACATGTTGCAATAAGGTATCATTATTTTAAGACAGTAAGGAATGTATAAACTATATTATAAACTTCTTACACAATCTATTCAGTATTGAAAAGTTACAATTTTTTCTCATATCTAGATTACTTGTACAACCATGTGTCTATGCATAAAAAAGAAAGAAATGCAGTTTGTCCTAAAGAACTTGAATTTTTGTTCAAAATCATTTTTCTTTAATAAAAATTACACTTACTTATTAAGATATATCAGGCACTTTAAGAGGTCATTAAATATTAAAAATATGACAATGTACCAATTAAAAGATAAAGTTACTATTTAATATCTACTAGTAATAAATAGAATATCACATTGAGAAAAATAAATACAATATAGTAAAAACTATACAAAATCCCAAGAATGTCTCTATTAACCTCTAAATCAAAGGTAAAATTTAATTTTATAAATTGAACAAAAGTTAATTGAGAGTTTTACTATTCAGAAGATATATCTGACATTATTCCCCACATCAAATATGTTAATTTTTTGATACCTAAACTATGATGAACAAAATTTACATTATCCTTGAAAAAGGCATGTACTTTTAAAAATGTACATTTTAAAATATATGAAACTAAGTCCGGGCATGATGGCACACGCTTGTAATCCCTGCGCTTGGGAGGTGGAGACAGGAGGATCACGCAGGTTCCAAGCCAGCCGTGCTGGCTTAAGAGACCCTGTTTCCAAATAAAGAAAGTATAAAATAGGTCTGGGAGTGTAGCCCGGAGGTAGAAGGGTTTCCAGGAACCCCCGTACCACCAAAACAAAACACACACACACATACACACACACACACACACACACACACACACATATATATATATATGCAACTATAATGAATATGTTAGCAACTATATGCAACTATATATATGCAACTATAATGAATATGTTAGCATAAGATTATCAAGCATGGTAATAGGAATATTGTATTTGCAGGTTTATAAGCCATCTGAAAGTGTACTGTCTTTTAACTTTGATGAGAAGAATTCCTCATTTTATTTCCTTTTAGAGGTTAAGGGTCAAGGAAAACAAAGCTATTAGAAGATCACAAAATACAAGAACAAAACTAAAGTTTTGAAATGTATGTATTTAATGGAAGACAAAAGTATTTTACTTTACAAATACTAAATGTGGTAGTCAATGGTTACTTTATGTCTTTGTTCTTCCTTTATTAAACAAGGGAAAACAATATTGCTATGATAGAAAATGTAAAAGTGAAGGGTCATATGTCTTCTGTTATATGCAGAAGCTAGATAGTAATTGGATATAGGAGAGACTTTTGATAATGTAGGAGAAACTGCAGTGGAATGAAGGAGATAATTTTAGGGAGGGGGAGTGAGGGAGAAGCAATAAAAGAAACACTTTCACTGACATTATTCATATATGAGAGAATACTAATGCCAATCTCAGTGTCTTGTATGGGGAAAGGAGGAGTGGAGAGGGAGCCAGGGGAAAACTTGCCAAATAATGTGTGTTTGTATGTCACTATCACTATAAATTGCATTATGATGTGAAACTATAATGTACCAATAAAAGTATAAAAATGAGAGACACCTTCTATTCCCTCTTTTATACCTATTATTCTTAGGTTAGCTTTTTTAAGTTGAGATCATATTTTTCAGTGTCCAATTCATGCTGTCAAATTGGGTTTTTTCTAAATTATATACTATATATTTATTTTTGGAGAGATCATCTTCAAAGAGGGATTTCTTATTTTCTATGTATTCTAATATATTGTTTAAGGTTTGTATCGATACCTTCACTTCAATATTGCATCCTTTACTTTTTTCAGACTTTCGTTCTGATTTCCTGCTCAGTGGGTCAAAAATTTTGTTTCTTTGTTCGTTTATATATTTAAGGCTATCTCTAAATTATTTTCTGAAATCCTGTATCATTTCTACTATTAAAGTTCTGACTTGTCCTTCAGGCAATCTCTGTGATTTTGTGTTGTTGGGTTCTGTTATTGTATGGTTGTGAGAACTCTGCTTTCTTTCTCTTTCTCCTTCTCATGATTTTATGTTTCTTAAGTTTGTATCTTTGTTGCTTTTGATAGCTTTTGTTTACTCTGTAGGTGTCAGTTGGTATATACTAGGGCAAGTTATATTGTAGTCAATGATGAAGTTTGAGTGAGGAGGAAGGTAATGAAATCATAAAGGCAAGAAAATATAAAGTAGCAGATAGGATCAAATAGAATGGGAGTTTGAGTTTGGTAAGGTAATATATAGCAGAGATTAGAAATAGTTAATAGGATTCTAGTAACAAGTGTAGAGTCCTTATTATAGTGATATAAAGTGTATTTAATACAAGACAAAAAAAAGAGCAGGAATGGAGAGAAGAGAGTAGATATGAACAAGGAAAAAAGCTTGTAAAAGCGGTGGGGAAGAAAGCAATCAAGCATACACACACACACACACACACAAAAAAAAAAAAAACCAATAAAACCACAACAAAATAATACAACCCTACAAATACATGAATACTGAGCAGATTTGGCCTCTGCCATCCTCCTGGGTGTGTATGGATTCTTTCAGTCATTTAAGGTTCACATTCTGTAATAGGTTGGTGACTTTTTCTGTGCAGGTGCTGTGTGCCACCAGCACCTTTCTCTTTGCAAGCCTGGGTCTCTGAGCTCTCAATAATGTCCTGTCTCTGAGACTGTCTATGCAGGAGGCCAGTATCACTGGAGCTGGATATAGTGTTAAGGGCTAGTCTCCATGCTTTTGATCAAAGCTGAGCTCATGTCTCTCCCCACCTATGTAGGCAGCAGGTGCCATTGGGACCAGACCCAGTGTACATGTAGGAGTCCAAATTCTCCACAGCTGGGCTTGATTGGTCTAACTTCTTCCCTGTCACCAATATTGGGTGGTCTGTGGTGATCTCCAGAGGCCCTACTAGGGCTCTGAGCCCTGGGGACTATAGGCCTTTTGCCTGATTTTCCCTGGGAGTTGTCTGCTAATCCCCACCTCTACTGAGTCCTACAGCAGACTCCACCCCCACCTTCACCAGACCCAGCAAGTCTATCTCTTGTTATGTGAGTCTTTGCAGCCTTGCTGGGTAGTCTCCCATGGGGATAGCTGGTTCACTTACAATGTTGTTGAGCACCACTCTGAATCTCTGGAGGATGTGTTGAGCATAGCTGCCAGTACTGCAAGTTGTAGCCAGGGTTCAGGCAAGAGGAGCTGACTACTTACAATTCCAAGATCTGCAACTTCTTACTTTGTTTCATGTTGTTGACTTTTTTACTGGCATCACTGGAGGTGCAGTGCCAGTGGTCTTGGTGTGCTGAGGCCAGATGGTGCCACCATGGTCCCAGACACTGAAGCTGTTAGAGGCAGGCTGGCTATTTTTCTGCTCTCTGATATGCCTTCTAGCTCTTTTTTCCACCACCTTTCAATTTTCAGTGCTCTGTTGAAATTTATATTGGTTTCTTTCTTTGTCAAGATGCTCTTTTCATAGTGATAGAAATTGAGTGTCAGCAGCACTTGATATGTGCTGCTTGTGTGGGTTGCCATCTTCCCAGAAGTAAATGCTGGTGAGGGTGTGAAAGAGTGGGAACTCAAATACATTGTTGGTGTGATTGCAAATTACTGTAACCACTTTGGAAAACACTATGGAGGATCCTCAGAAGGATTTGAATGAAACTACTATATGATAGCATGATACCACTTCTGGGTATCTATCCAAAAGAACGGAAATAAAACTACCAAACTAATGCATGCCTATGTTCAAACCTCACAATTCACAATTGACAAAATATCAAGCCAGCCAAGATGTCCATCAACAGATGAATGGATTATAAAACTATGGGATATGTACACAATATAATTGTACTCAGACATAAAGAACAAAACTACATAATTTGCTAGGAAATGGATGGAACTGGAGAACAATTTGCTAAGTGAGATTAGTCAGTCATGAAAAGTAAAAATTCAGATGCTAATATGTGGAAGCTAGGGAGAAAAAAATTCATAGGAGGAACTCTAGATGAAAAAGGAGAAACCATAGATGAGCATATACTGTGACCTAACTGAGGGGGATAGGAGGGGGAAAGAGAAAAATTCCCTAATGTACATATTATACATTCATAAACATATCAACGTCAATCACTAAGCCACATATAAGAAGGACGAAGGGGGATGGAATGCGGTGGGAATTGGGAAATGTGCTTGCATGAGTGGTGTGCTTGTATGCCTCTACCATCTTATACCTCATTAAGTTGTATGACTACAATGCACCAATAAAAATTTTTTAAAAAGAGAGACACCAACTTCCAACTGATAGCAATATTTTTAAAAATTTAAAAAAAATTTTAGCAATTTTATAATAATATTTTTAAAGTAATCAGAGTGAAAGACTTCTAGGAATTAATCTGCCAGAAGAACACAATGTAATATGCTTTTGTGTAATCCATTAGACTGGGTGATTTATAAACAACATAAATTCGTTGCTCACAGTTCTGGAGAGTGGGAATTCTAAGATTAAGCTGTCAGCAGACTTGGTGTTTGGCAAGGGCCCCCTCTCTGCTTCCAAAGTGGCATCATCTTGCTGTGTTTTTCATATGGCAAAAAAGGGAATAACTTTTGAAAACATTTTTTACTTTATCTAAAAAATTTTACTGCTGCATTGTAGTCTCACATCATAATGAAGTTCAGAGTAATTAAGATATACATGCACACAGTATATATTTATTGGTGAGCTTTCTCCTCTTCCCCCATGCTGGCTCTTAATTCACTCCCTCCTTTTTCCTGTACACAGTATTGAGATTGGCATTGATAATTTTATGTATGTACATCGTGTCAATTGAAGTGTTTCTATATCTTATGAAGATGCAAATTCCTTTTGTGAGGTCTCTGACTTGACCTAATATCCTTGTAAAGGTCTCAGTTTTTATTACTATTGCATTAGGTTTTATAAATCAACATATAATATAACCAAAAATTTAGACTAAAGTTATTCCTATAAAAATTATATAGTAAATAATTGCTCTCCTAGGTTATACTATAGCAATAAAATGATTAAAATATTAATATCAAATGAATTTATAACACAAAGATGTTATAAGGCAGAATACATTTTGTTGCAAATGAATGACACAGACAAAAAGCAGGAGTTTAGAAGATTTTACTTTCATGGGTAATAAAGGTTCCAAGGAAGGAGTAATGTATCAGGTATGCCCCCTTGCTTCCACTTAACTTTACAAACACCTATTTAGTTTTAAGACTTTTAAACCATTAGATTTATTTAATATTGCATGTTTTCTCTACCTAACATATTGTTCCTTTTCTCTAATCATTTCCATGCTAGCTTAGATCTTATGTTGTAAAAGGTTTTTCTATGAAAATATTTAATAATTTTTTGATCTTTTATTGAGAAAGAACTCATCAAAGAAAATCAGAATTAGGTGGTTAGGAAAAATGTATATACTATATTTTTAAAATGTGAACTTAAATTTTTCTTACAGAACATTTACAGTAAGAGTGAGATAAAACTGATTCCACTTGTGTTCCTCTGGCAGTTTAGTTGATGGCAGTTTAGTTCTCAGTCTAATTGCTTTTAAAATATTACTATCATTTGAAGGTTGTTGTCTCATTTCTTTCACAGAAATATTATTTTGAGAGTAGAAGTTATAAGTTTAATATTTAAGAAAAACTGTTGTATAAGAAGTATCCTGAAAGTTTAGTAGTATTCTAGAATTATGCAATGGCTTTCTTATGCAATTCTATGGAAGATCATATAAACTATTTCACACATCAGATGTCTTCATCATACTCACTATGTATGAACACAGTCACATATTACACATCATAAAGTCTTTAAAAAGGCTGTGAATTGTAAGTAAGAAACTCATACTCCAGCTCTGTCATTTTATGAAAATGTATACTGCTATATTGTCATATGCACTATGTCATCCCACCTACAAAACAATTTTAGACTGTATAGTGCATAACTTTAAAGTAGATTTGCACATGAATTGACAAACCCCCAAATTTTAGACATACTTAATCTTTTGATAAGTAAAATGACAATATCAGAGCTAGGCCTGGTAGTACAGACTTGTAATTCCATTATTTGGAGGCTGAGGCACTTGGATCACAGGATTATGGCCAGCCTTATCTATTTAGGCACTCCACAACTTAGTGAGACCCTGTTTTAAAAATAAAGAATGAAAAATAAGTCTGAGGGTGTAGCTCAAAGGTAGATAGCTTCTGGATTCGATCCCCAGTATTGCAAAAAAAAAAAAAGACAATGTTTTAAGACCACTGCAAAATTATCTCTGTGTGTGTAGGCATGCCTGAGCATGTGTATGTGTGAGTACACTGGGGATTGAATACAGAAATTTATAAATTCTAAGCGTATACTCTACCAGTGAGATAGAGCCTTAGCCTCACCGTAAATATTTTAAGTACAATTTGGGTTCATCACATTTAGCTGAATTTGAAATATTAAACAACAAAAATCGATTGTCTTTAGAGAAAATATAAAAATTTCCCCAGCAACTATTTTCACAGTCCAAAAAAGTAGTATTTCACAATATTCAATATACATATATTTCAACTATCATCAATGATTATAGTAGATGCTGATAGTGATCTTCATTAACCTACAAAGCAAGAAAATAGTATAAAAGTTAGTTATATTTAATACTAACATGATGTCAGCTAAATATTTGTGTCTGTCAAGAGTATGTTAACTTGACTACTTCTGTTAAGTGATTAGGCTAAATCTTAGAAGCAATGAACTTCCTTTTCTAAAATATGTTTATTTTAAATTGACAAATTGTACTGGGTATGGTGCCACATGCTTGTAATCCCAGCATTTGGGAGGCTGAGACAGGAGGATAACAGTTCAAGGCCAGCCTCAGCTACTTAGTGAGGCTCTTTGCAACTCAGTGAGACCTTGTTTCAAAATAAATAATAAAAAATAGGGATGGGGGTATGACTGAAAGGAAAAATGCCCTTGGGTTTTACCCCTAGTACTGCAAAAAGTCAGATTTCTTCTATTTATATTGTAAAATATGGTTGTGTGTGTGTGTGTGTGTGTGTGTGTGTGTGTGCATATGGTGATACTAGAAATTGAATCCAATGGTGCCCTACCACTGAACTATACTCTTAATCTCTTTTTATTTTGAAATAGGTTCTCACTAAATTATTAGGATCTCACTAAATTGCTAAGGGCAGCCTCAAACACATGATGTTCCTGCTTTCTTACCCCCTCAAATTAAGGAATTACAGTAATGTATCACCATGTCCAGATTAATATGTTGTTTTGAAATATATATAAATTATGAAATGGCTACATTTAGTTAAATAAATTATGCATTACTTCTCATAGTTACCATTTTTATGGTGAGAATATTTTAATATCCACTATCAGCAGTTTCCATGAATATACTATGTCATTAACTATAATAATCATGCTATACAGTAGATCTTTTGAACTTATTCCTTCTCTCTAACTATAATTTTATATTCTATGACCAAAACCTCCCAACTCCTCACCCAACCTCAACCACACTAAGTCCAAAAACTACTATGCTGCTAATTCTTTGAGGCCAACTTTTTAAAATTCTATACATGATTGAGGTATTTCTATTTGTCTTTCCATCCCTAGCTCTTATTATTTGACACAATGTCTCCCAGGTTCATCCAAGTTGACACAAATAACAAATTCCCTTTTGTAATGGCTGAATATTATTTCACTGTAGATATATACCATATTTTCTTTATTCATTTATCATTTGATGAACACTTAGGTTGACTGCATTGTTTTGGCTAACATGAATAAAGCCACAGTAAGCATAGAAGAACATACATGTCTTCAACATACTGATTTAATTTCTTTTGTACTGTTTTATGTATTATTTATATTAAATATTCTTTTTTTTGCAGTACTATGGATGGAACTCAGGGGCATTCTACCTTCAAGATATACCCCCAGCCCTATTTTTAATTATTTATTTTGAAACAAGGTCTTACTGAGTTACAAAGGATGTCACTAAGTAGCAGAGGCAGTCTTTGAAGTGTGATCCTCCTGTCTTAGCCTCCCAAATGCCAGGATTACAAGTATGTGCCACCATGTCTGGCTTATACTAAATACTCTTAATTCAATGAAATTTAACCACCAATTTCTTATCACTATGCCATATATATTATCACTAGTGATTTTATATATATATATATATATATATATATATATATATATATATTTAATGGTTGCATGATAATATATGTTTATTGTACTGATCTACAGTCCTATTCTTTTAATCTATTTTGTTTTTTTTTAATTTTTTATTGGTGCACTGTATTCATACATCATAGTGGGATACAAAATTTGTAGACATACATGCACACATCACCCAATCAGCCCCCACCCAATCCCCACCCCATTCCCTACCCATCCCTCCTTTCCATGCTTGGCTTAGTGGTTGATATCTAGTATTATAGCAATTTATCCAAAATTAAAAATTATAATCTCACATAACAGTTTCATTTGTCTGATACCAAGCTTTTGATAACTTAAAGATAACATTTCAATATTTCTTTTTGCTTACTTTCTTACCAGAGAATATTTTTTTCTTTTTTTAGGTGACACTATCATATATTTATATATTTATTTTTCAGAAAAAAAATCTATCCTAATATGGAATATGGACTCTAGATACCCAAAATGATCTTGAAAAAGAACAAAGCTAGAAGATATATATTTTCTGATTTCAAACCATATAAAGCTACAATAATTGAAACAGTGTAGCCGGGCATGGTGGCGCATGCTTGTAATCCCCGCGCTTGGGAGGCAGAGACAGGAGGATCGCGCAGGTTCGAAGCCAGCCGCGCTGGCGTAAGAGACCCTGTTTCAAAAATATAAAAGAGGTCTGGGAGCGTAGCCCGGAGGTAGAAGGGCTTCCAGGAACCCCAGTACCACCAAAAAAAAAAAAAAATAGTGTAGTACTGTTCTAAAGGCAGATATATAAACCATTGGAGTTAAATAAAAGCCTAGAGATAAATTCTTCCATATATTGTCAAGTTATTTTTGACAAGGTTTCCACAAACATTTGGTGGGGGAAATAATAATCTTTTAACTAAATATTGTTGAAAAATAATAATTACATGAAAAAGAATAAAATTGGACTCTTACCTAATCCCATATACAAATATTAACTCAAAATAGATAAAAGATCTAAATATAAATCTTAAGACTATAAACTTTTAGAAGAAAATCTGGGTCATAAAACCTCACAACATTGAAATTGGCAGTGATTTCTTGGATATGATTTCAATGGCATAGGCAACATAAGAGTATACAAACTCCCTAAAAAAATAAAAAAAAATGTATATTCAAAGACAATGTAAACAGAGTTAAAAGTTATTGTTAGAATGGGATAAAATATTTCCAAATGCTATATCTGAAGGTATATTAATATTTCAACTAGAAATCCTAAATATTAGCAACAATAAAAGAAAACAATACCATTTAGAGATAGGTAAAAGACTAACATAAATAATGAATCTCCAAGATAACCAATCTTAGTTGTCTGTTGAATGGAAAATCTTGTTTCTCTGGTTCTGGTGTGTGTTACCTAATTCTTCTTTGTAGTTAATCTCTTTGAGTATTTTCTCTAGCGCTAGTTTTGAAGACATAAATTCCTTCAGTTTCTGTTTGTCGTGGAAGCTTCTTATTTCCCCATCTAATTTGATAGAAAGTTTTGCTGGGTAGAAAATTTTTGGCTGGAAGTTGTTTTCTTTCAGAGTTTGGAATATGTTACTCCAAGCCCTTCTGGCTCTCATGACTTGGTTTGGGAAGTCTGGAGTGATTCTAATTGGTTTGCCTCTGAATGTCACTTGGCCCTTTGTTCTTGTTGCCTTTAAGATTCTCTGCCTGGCTTCCACATTTGTCATTTTGACAATTATGTGGCATGAGGATCCTCTTCTCCGATCCTGTGTATCGACCTCTTGCTCTATGTTTGGAAATTTTTCTGCTATTACTTCCTTGAAGAGATTGTTGATCCCTTTGGTTTCACCTTCTTTTCCCTCCTCTATTACAATTATTCTTAGGTTAGGGCTCTTAAAATGGGCCCATATTTCTTCAATGTCAGATTCCTGCTGTTGGATATTTTTTTCTAGATTAGAAACTATGCGTTCAGTTTTGGATTGTTCATCTTCTAAGAGCGAGATTCTATTCTCCATGTGGTCTAATTGGTTGTTTGTACTTTGATTTGAGGCCTTTACTTCATTAATTGCATCCTTTATCTCTTTTTGGCTCTCTCTGAATTCTTTTTGAAACACCTCTATTTTTTTTTTATTGGTGCACTGATTTATACATCATAGTGGGATACAAACTTTTGTAGACATATATGCACACATCACCCAGTCAGCCCCCACCCAAACCCCACCCCATTCTCTCCCCATCCCTCCCTCCCATGCTTGGCTTAGTGGTTGACATCTAGTATTATAGCAATTTATCCAAAATTAAAAATGATAATCTCACATAAGAGTTTCATTTGTCTGATACCAAGCTTTTGATGACTTAAAGATAACATTTCAATATTTCTTTTTACTTTCTTTCTTACCAGAGAATATTTTTTTCTATTTTTTTAGGTGAAACTATCATATATTTATATATTTATTTTTCAGAAAAAAAATCTATCCTAATATGGAAAATGGACTCTAGATACCTAAAACTATCTTGAAAAAGAACAAAGCTAGAAGATATATATTTTCTGATTTCAAACCATATAAAGCTACAATAATTGAAACAGTATAGTACTATTCTAAAGGCAGATATATAAATCATTGGAGTTAAATAAAAGCCTAGAGCTAAATTCTTCCTATATTGTGAAGTTATTTTTGACAAGGTTTCCACAAACATTTGGTGGTAGAAATAATAATCTTTTAACTAAATATTTTTGAAACATAATAATTACATGGAAAAGAATAAAATTGGACCCTTACCTAATCCCATATACAAATATTAACTCAAAATAGATAATAGACCTAAATATAAATCTTAAGACTATAAACTTTTAGGAGAAAATCTGGGTCATAAAAGCTCACAACATTGAAATTAGCAGTGATTTATTGGATATGATATCAATGGCACAGGCAACATAAGAGTATACAAACTCCCTAAAAAATAAAAAAATTGTATATTCAAAGACAATGTAAACAGAGTTAAAAGTTATTGATAGAATGGGATAAAATATTTCCAAATGCTATATCTGAAGGTATATTAATATTCCAACTAGAAATTCTAAAAATTAACAACAATAAAGACAAACAAATACCATTTAGAGATAGGTAAAAGACTAACATGAATAATGAATCTCCACAGATAACCAGTCTTAGTTGTCTGTTGGATGGAAACTCTTGTTTCTCTGGTTCTGGTGTGTGTTACCTATTTCTTCTTTGTAGTTAATCTCTTTGAGTATTTTCTCTAGTGCTGGTTTTGAAGACATAAATTTCTTCTGTTTCTGTTTGTCATGGAAGCTTCTTATTTCTCCATCTAATTTGATAGAAAGTTTTGTTGGGTAGGAAATTTTTGGCTGGAAGTTGTTTTCTTTCAGAGTTTGGAATATGTTACTCCAAGCCCTTCTGGCTCTCATGACTTGGTTTGGGAAGTCTGGAGTGATTCTAATTGGTTTGCCTCTGAATGTCACTTGGTCCTTTGCTTTTGTTGCCTTTAAGATTCTCTGCTTGGCTTCCACATTGGTCATTTTGACAATTATGTGGCGTGGGGATCCTCTTCTCCGATTCTGTCTAAAGGCGTTCTATAAGTTTCCTGGATCTGTGTATCAACCTCTTGCTCTATGTTTGGAAAATTTTCTGCTATTACTTCCTTGAAGAGATTGTTGATCCCTTTGGTTTCACTTTCTTTTCCCTCCTCTATTCCAATTATTCTTAGGTTAGCTCTCTTAAAATGGGTCCATATTTCTTCAATATCAGATTCCTGCTGTCGGATATTTTTTTCTAGATTAGAAACTATGCGTTCATTTTTGTAATTATCATCTTCTAAGAGCGAGATTCTGTTCTCCATGTGATCTAATCGGTTGTTTGTGCTTTGAATTGAGGCCTTTACTTCATTAATTGCATCTTTTATCTCTTTTTTGCTCTCTCTGAGTTCTTTTCGAAGCACCTCTAATATTTCTACAGTTATTTTCCCGATTTGATCTTCTAGAAATCTCTGATTTTCTGTTTTATTGGGTTCTGATGTTGTGGGGTTGTGGGCATTAATTGCTCCAGTATTATTCCTCTTTCCCATGATTTAGGAAGTTTGTGCCTTTTCTGGGTTCTTCCCTTGGTCACTATGACTTCACTTAAGGTGCTCTGGATCTCGAGTCTGTAGTATCTCAGACCCCACTACTCCTTTACTGGGTTGTATCACAGATTCTCCGACTCAGAGAGTCGATAGAGGCTGCTTTAGACTGTGGGGGGTGCCAGGTTGCACGTTCTCCTATGGTGTGATATCTCTGCCACCGCCCCTCCGTCACTGGGTCAAGTCCCAGGGAGTACAGTACTGGGATTTCTCCTCTGTGGCCCGCAATTTGACTCACTGTTCTTGAGTACGCAGATGTAGTTGTATTGGATTCGGTGAATTCTCTGCTGCTGCCCCCTGTGGTAATATGGCGCCGCTGCTACGCCCTCAGCCGTGAGGCTGGCGTATTTCTTCTTGGTTTTGATTTCCACTCTGAATCCCTGCAGCGTGTGCTGAGCTCAGCCACTGGGAGCTTTAGATTTTACCTGCGGCGAGAAATCCCGCCTGGCTGTTCCGCAGAGGCTCACCTCGGCTTGCTGTAGCCGTCCGGTGAAGTCGCCGCTGCCACCGGCAGTATGGCGCTGCTGCCGCGGTCTCGGACGTGAGGCCGGTGTATCTCTTCTGTGGCTCTGAGCTCTGTTCTCAGTCCACTTTCTCTCTGGAGCCTGGTGATTTTTTTGTTTCTCTGGTAATGGTGTTTTCTGGCTATGAAAGGTGCTGATTTTGTGGTAATGGAGATTAGTTGTTAGCGGGGCTCTTAAGCCCCACTTTTCTCGGTTGCCAACTTCTCGGAAGTCCACCTCTATTATTTCTACAGTTATTTTCCTGATTTGATCTTCTAGAAATCTCTGAATTTCTGTTTTATCGGGTTCTGATGTTGTCCACCTCTATTATTTCTACAGTTATTTTCCTGATTTGATTTTCTAGAAATCTCTGAATTTCTGTTTTATCGGGTTCTGATGTTGTGGGGTTGTGGGCATTCATTGCTCCATTGTTATTCCTCTTTCCCATGATTTCGGAAGTTTGTATCTTCTCTGGATTCTTCCCTTGGGTCACTATGACTTCACTTAAGGTGCTCTGGATCTCGAGTCTGTGGTATCTCAGAAACCACTACTCCATTACTGGGTTGTATCACAGAGTCTCAGACCCGGGGAGTCAATAGAGGCTGCTTTAGACTATTGGGGGGCAGGGGGCAGGTTGGGCTTTCTCCTATGGTGTGATGTCTCTGCCACTGCCACTCCCCCACTGGGTCAAGTCCCTGGGAGTGCAGTACTGGGATTTCTCCTCTGGGACCTGCAATTTGACTCACTGTTGTTGAGTACACAGATGGAGCTGTCATGGACTCGGTGAATTCGCTGCTGCTGCCACTGGTGGCAATATGGCGCCGCTGCCCTGCCCTCGGCTGTGAGGCTGGAGTATTTCTTCTCTGGTTTTGAGCTCCGCTCTGAGTCCCTGCAGTGGGTGCTGAGCTCAGCCACTGGGAGCTTTAGATGCTCCCTGCGCCGAAAAATGCCGCCCGGCTGTTCCACAGCGGCTCTCCTTGGCTCACTGTAGCCATCTGGTGAACTCGCCGCTGCCTCCAGCAGTAAGGTGCTGTTGCCACGTCCTTGGGCGTGAGGCTGGTGTATCTCCTCTGTGGCTCTGAGCTCCGTTGTGAGTTCCCTTCCTCTCTGGAGCCTGGTGATTTTTTTGTTTCTCTGGTGATGGTGTTTTCTGGCTATGAAAGGTGCTGATTTTGTGGTAATGGAGATTGGTTGTTAGCGGGGCTCTTAAGCCCCGCTTTTCTCGGTCGCCATCTTCCCGGAAGTCCCCTTTTAATCTATTTTGAAACAGAGTCTCTCTAAGTTGTGGAGGGCCTCACTAAGTACCTGAGAGGCTGGCTATAAACCTATAGTCCTCCTGTTTCAGCCTCCCAAGACTAGGATTACAAGCGTGCAGCACATGCCCAGCTATAACTGATATTTTAATACAGAGTAAAGAAAGTAATACAAAAGTTAAGAAACTTAAATATTTTCATTTCTATACAATTTAAATAACACTTATGGAATCAGCCCAAAATATTACTGAGCTTAATACTAGCAAAGTATTTTGGATTTTTACCTGCAGTGCAAAATTCTAAAGAGAAGACTTCAACTACTGTTTTTTTTAAACTATATTTAACAATAAAAATTTAGGTGCTATTCTAACTAAAAGATGAGGATTGAAAAAGATCCCATTTAAAGGATAATTCTATGATTCTCTAATGGTTTTAAATTATTCATCTAGCTATAATTATAGTCTGAGTACATACTACAGAGAGAACAAATCTCATTTATTATTATTTCATTTGCCTTGCTATTAGGATATATATATATATATATATATATATATATATATTAACTGGAATATTTTATAAATTGAGGATACATAAGTAATGTTAAAAGGGGCAAAGAAATTGGCAAAAAAAATCTATGCTCTAGATTGACATTTTTATGGTTTCCATATCTTCCATTAAAAGTTATTTTCTCCAAGAGATTAATCATATTATATTTCCATCTCCTTTTGTGGATGTATCTATAAAAAATCATGACAGAATATCAAAACTTTTCATGATAATTAAAAAGAAATATGCACTAAAATCAACTTTGTAACTCACAATGTTTAACTTCACATACGTCCCTGGTGGTCATGGAGAGGGTGTACTAAGAATAATTAAGGAGTTGTAATGGATATGGAAGGGCAAGAAAAGTGAATGAGAACAGGGTCAAAAGACAAACAGCTCAGAGGGTGTGGTGGCACAAGCTTGTAATCCCTGCACTTGGGAGGCAGAGACAGGAGGGTCATACAGTTTCGAAGCCGGCCTCACTGGTTTAAGGGACCCTGTTTCCAAATAAAAATATAAAAAATAGGTCTGGGAGTGTAGCCCAGAGGTAGAAGGTTTTCCAGGAATCCCAGTACCACCATAAAAAAAAATTATAAAGGCCATTTTGTTTAATTTAATTCAGTTGAAATATATATGTATATATAATGTATATATATGTATGTATATTTAAGAGAAGATTAAGAAGGTGTCATAAGCTTCATTACATTGCTATATCTTCTAGTTAATAATTTTTCATTACTATAAAGGTAAGTTAATAAACACTAGTTATTTATATGCTTTTATATTATATTGCGATCATTTTCATTGTAGTATTGAATTTTTAAGAATCCTAGATTAGATGTGCTTTATTTGTTTGCTTGTTTCAGGATAATATATAAGCCAAAACAAAACAAAACTCTACCAATGTATACTCTGTGAATGATTTGTCCTTGAGATTGTGTTCTATGTAGACACTAGCTTTCTTCAGGTTTCCTTCAGAGTTGAAACCAAATTTATTGTGCTACTACTCCATTCTAGGTGACCAAAATCTTCACCAAAATGCTTTACAAAACTTATTTAAATTTGAAATTAATTTTCCTTATACCACCACTGACTTATTTTTACGATTTTCCCATTGCTTAGTATATTATGTAATCAGTCACAGTCTCTGAGTGCTGAGGGACATATTTGCTACAACGTAGAAATGGCTTCTATTTTCTGTCTCCATTATTTTGGTCACACTGATTTCTCTGATTGACTAATATCTATTTTTTTTCCTTTCTTGTCTAAATTATACCAGTTTCAAAGGTCTATTAAATCTTATCTTCTTGGACATTTACTCTTGCCACACATTCTTTTGAATCAGATTACATAAATATGAAAATGTATTGTGATGCTTAGTAGCTTTATATGAAATGGGCAAATTATGAGTGATCTTGGTGCCATATGTTTATTCTTCATAATTGGAGGTAACAGTAGTAATATCATGTGAGGTTATTGTGAGGATTAAGAAAGCTAATTTTTTAATTAGCTTTTTTTAATGGAAAGTACAAACAAACATACTATAAGGGCTGCTGATATTGCTGATGTTGATGTTGTTGATGTTATTAGGCTATGTGCCAGTAATCTAATTATTTTAAAATATTTCTTAGCTACAGTAACTTAGTCTCATAAGTAAATGTTACATTTCTACAATTATGCTTTAGGTTCTTTTAGATAAAAGAATTATGCTTTAGGTTCTTTTAGATAAAAACGAAATAGAATAGTTCCTTGATTTTCTAAGTTGCTTTGTACATTGTATAGCAGGAGTTAAAAAAAAGAAAAAACTGTTCAGCCAATAAGTGAAAGTATGAAAGAATGAAAAAAAATGAGTGAACATCTTTGTATTTTCATTTGTTAATGTAGATTAATCTGAGTTTTCCTTACATCACTTTTTCTTCAGATATGGCCTTATTTTTTTTGTTTTGTTTTGTTTTTGTGAACCTGGGGAATTGAGCTCAGGAGATTCTACCTCAGAGATATAAACTTTACCCCAGTACTTTTTATCTTGAAACAGGATCTCACTAAGTTGTGGAAGGCCTTGCTAAATGGCTAAGGGCAGCCTCTAATCTGTAACCCTCCTTTCTCAGCTTCCCAAGTACTGAGATTACAGGCTTGCAATGTGTGTTTTTTTGTTGTTGTTTTGTTGTGTGTGTGTGTGTGTGTGTGTGTGTGTGTGTGTGGTGGTGGTGGTGGTACTGGGGTTCCTGGAAACCCTTCTACCTCCGGGCTATACTCCCAGACCTATTTTATATTTTTGAAACAGGGTCTCTTAAGCCAGCACAACTGGCTTCGAACCTGCGCAGTCCTCCTGTCTCCACCTCCCAAGCGTGGGGATTACAAGCGTGCGCCACCACGCCCAGCAAACTAGAGGATATTTTAACAGCATTAGTAGACCAGTTCACATTAATAGTTAATTTATAAATAAACCAAATTATATCAGAAAAAGTTTTATATTACTTGAATTGGGTAGAAATTTATAACACAAGCTCTCAATACTAACAGCCTATTTATTATATTGAGTATGATACTTGCCTGAATTTACATTAATTAAATAAAAAATCCTCAGAAAATTTTTGAAGTTATATAGTCTCAAGTTGTAATGTAGCTCGCAGTGATAGTAACATACATGCACCAGCGCTGCGTGAGCTTTCCTCTGGCTCCCTCCCCACTACCCATCTTCTGAATTCAGGATATTAGGATTGACATTGGCATTTGTACTGGGTAGCAAGCATGCGTGTAACCAAATTTGCTGAAAGGAGTAAGTTGCTGGGGAGAGGGCAAGAGAAGGAGAGGACAAAGGAATAAAATCACACCAAATGAAAAATAAAAAAACTAACAATATCACAAAGGTCTTTTTCCACTGGGTAGGGTTCTTAGGCCACCCATTAGCAGCAATTGGATGTCTTTTGGGAACAACTGTTTAGAAGCATTGCCTCCTGTTTAAGCAACTAGTTCTGTTAATCTTTATACATTTCTTGGTTTTGGAAACTATGAAATATAACTTTGAAAATAAATAAGAATACAAAAACAGAAGAAAAGAAATGATGAAAAATATATTGTTGGTATTATGAAGAATGTTCAAAGAAGAACACGAATCAGAAGACAAGTGTTTTTCCTCTAATCTTTATAATTATTTGAAACTTAAATCATGTATACATATAAATCCATAATATATATTTTAAAAATTATAAAACAAAATGTGAACTCAAGCTATAAATGATACTTTTACAAAAAAGATCACATTAAGCTTTACGCATCTTTGAAACCTCCATCCATACCTTTATTTTTCCATTTTGTCCTTTATTCTTTGCTCTTTATGCATCAATTCCCCAAACTTTCTTCCTTTAACCAAAATTTAAAATATTAATTCATAACAAAATAAGAAATACCTTCCTTCTGAAATATTTGAGTTTTTATTAGGATAATAGATTTTTTGTTGTTGTTGTTATTGTTGTTTTGGGTCTGGGGTTGGAACCCAGGGGTATTTGGCCTCGGAGCTACAGCCCCTGCCCTATTTTTTTTTTTTATTATTATTCTTTATTTTGAAACCGGGTCTCACTGAGTTGCAGAGGGCCTCACTAAGTAGCTTAGGCTGTCCAGGAACCACAATCCTCAGGTCTCAGCCTCCCAAAGACTGTGATTACAAGCGTGTGCCACCACGCCTGGCTTAGGATCATAGTTTTTAGTATCAAAGATTTGGGAAATTTAAGGTAGCAAATAGTAATGTTGACAATAACATCAGATTGAGAGATTTAACAATGGCAAGAATAAAACAGGGAGGGGATAAGAACTAATTGGATGATATGTGTTTGTATACCCTTATAAGTCATGTATTCTATTGTGATGTTTGACTACAATGCAGCAATAAAAAAAAATATAGCCGGGCGTGGTGGCGCACGCTTGTAATCCCTGCGCTTGGGAGGCAGAGACAGGAGGATCGCGCAGGTTCGAAGCCAGCCGTGCTGGCGTAAGAGACCCTGTTTCAAAAATATAAAATAGGTCTGGGAGTGTAGCCCGGAGGAAGGAGGGCTTCCAGGAACCCCAGTACCACCAAAAAAAAAAAAAAAAAAATATATATATATATATATATATATATATATATATAAAAGATAAACAATAAAACAAAAATTGGTGAGATAAATTTGATTATTTATGCACAAAATAAAATATTAGACGAGTCAATTTGTCTGGCAACTTTTGAGTTTATGAAATATTTATTTAATTCTAATTATTTTAACATGAGGAGATTCATACTCTTCAGACATTAGATTTGTATTTATATTGTGTTTATCTGCCAAACAGTATTATGTAACAGATGTAACAGATAAAATATAGGCAGATCACACCAATAGAAAAAAGACATGGCTTGATTTTGTTGACTCTGGACATCAATCTTTACTTTTCTCCACTCTGCCCTGTGCCCTTGAAGTTGAACTATACCCACTCATCAGTTGGTTTCTTTGCCCTCTGGGTTCCAGTTAGATTATATTAAGAGGAACATGAGAGGGAGATTAGAAAGAACAGAGACAATGATTTTGTAATATTTATTTCTCTGAAAGATAATATGCAGAAATTCCACAGGCTGAATGGACCTGTTGAACAGATCTTGGTTCCTGTAATTTATATCTATCAACAAATTCATTTTTGTCACTAGGTTTGATTAGCTGCTAATTTCCTTCTCATTAAAGAATGTTAAAGGGACCCATTGAATATAGTCATAGGGTATTTCTAGTTCTCCATGTTTTGCCCATATATTTGTAAATAATTTTCTTTAGCAAGCTTTTTAACAGTATTTTAATTTAAAAGTCCCTTCTGTTTACTCCTGGAATATTAGCACAGTAGATGATACATACAGAAAATTCTAAATCACTAAAACTCCTACTGTCATTGGAATTTTATTTCAAAATATTATGTCTATACCTGGTGATGCCTCCTATTTATTTATTTATTTATTTATTTATTTATTTATTTATTTATTGGTACTGGACACTGAACCCAGAGGCACTCTACCTTTGAGCTATTCCTCCAGCCCAATTTTATTTCTTATTTGGAAGCAGGGTCTCACTAGGTTGATGAGAGTCACATGCTTGCTAAAGCTGTCTTCAAACCTGCGATCCTCCTGTCTCAGCTTTCACAAGTACTGGGATTACAGGCATGTGCCACCACACTCAGCCCAATATTTTTTTTAATACATTTAGCTTTCATTTGATTATTTTTATAATCAATATTTTTATAATCAATTATAAAATAATCAAATGAAATAGTGATTGAGTTGAGAAGAATAATTAAGTTATTATGTACTTATTAGTGGACAAGTATTACTGTAAATCATGAGCAGATAAATTAAGGCAATCCTGTGAACTAGATACTATAATTAGTAGTCTTTAAGATGAAGAAATTGAGACTTAAAGATGTCAAGTGCATTTCCCAAAGTCACAGAGCGGTTAGGGTTATGGTGAATAAGATTTAAACCAAGACTGAAAATTCTTTACTTTTAGCCTCGACAGATATTGCAGAGTATTTTGACACACTTCAGTGAAGAAGTTTGACAACAGACAGAACAAACTTAATAAGAACAAAAGAAAAATTTGTAGTACATTGTTGTTTCCTACTGTAGATTGCATTTAATATTAAATTTTTCATGCAAATTTAATTGTGCTTCAACTTTATTTTTTAAAGTATAGTGCTTTAACGATATTTTGAAGAAATGTGAGGCAGTATATTACTTATTGATAAAATGCAAATAAGTTCTATGAAACTTTAAAATCTAAAGGACAATGCCTGATAATGTTTTTTCGTGTTTATTGTTTGATGGCATTAAAGTGATACATATTTACATGCATTTATATGAATTTTATACATCTTTTGACTCTTATAATGTTTTCATATAAAATGTGATTTTCCTAAATAATTGCTTAAATGAAAAAAATAAGTCATAAAATTCTAGGCCCTGTATCAATAAACAGTGAACATATATGGGACTAAGTATATATTTTCTGCATAAAGCCTCAGTAGTTTGTTTCCTCATTTACTTTAAATTAAAAAATTAATATACAAAAATTATTTTATTATGTGAGGGAGTTGATATCTCTTCTCACATAATGAAAACAGGATGTTCCCTGGTTCTACAATCTTTAATTTTACTTTGTGAATATAGATACGAGAGGAAGCACCAATTCACAGGACTGTTAAATTTGGCTGAATTGATTTTAGTCAGATAGACACTGATTAGTTTTAAAAATAACTGTTCTTAAAAAGACTGAAGAGTATTCACATCAGGCATGTCAATTAATATAGCTGCTATTCAGCCATGTAGGGAACATCCTAGCCTTAAATAAATGTTCAAATTAGTTTATTTACTTTAATGAAGAAAATTCTTCCCTTATAAGTGGCATTTGTATATATGAGAAATGAAAAAGGTGAGCATCATAGATTATTCAAACAATATTTTGAGTCATACCATTAAGCTTACTTAGTTAAATGAAAAAGGAAAAGTAGATGGTCCTGACTTTACAGATGATTAGTAAACTAAACTCTTTCCATTGGAATTTTTTTTGTTACTGGGTTTTGAACCCAGAATCATTCAACCTCCAAGTTACACGCACAGCTGCATCATCATCATTATTATTATTATTATTATTATTATTATTATTATTATTTATTTCAAAACAGGATCAAACTAAGTTGCTAAGAAGGGCCTGGAACCTGTAATCCTACTGTTTCAGCCTTCATAATACTGAAATTATAGGCATGTGCCACCATGCCTGCAAGCTATTTCTTAATTAGATCTTATGGATCTGCTTTCCATATTTTCAAGTATCAGTCATGAATCAATTTGTCTTGAAAGAATTAAAAGTAAAACATGTACATAAAGTAAAAATAATAAAAACAAACATTAATAACAAAGACCCTCACCACTGGGAGAAACTCGGGAAGTCATACTGTCTTCGAGGATTAGGTTAAGCAAGGAAACCATGACCACAGGTATGGAAGGAGACACCTCTCTTAAAGGGCAAGGCAGCTTATGCCCCAGTACTAGTCCCTGCCCTATGCCCCACACACCTTCCTACCCAAACATGCATTTAACTTAAATAAATATACGCCAATCAAAGCCATCAAAATCGTGGGTTCATTCATGGTTTTCTATGTGAAATTATTGTGGAGACAAATTTAAAATGAGCAATTGCATTATTCTGGTTTTAGGTAACATTTTTTTTTTTTTTTTTTTTTTTTTTGGTGGTGCGGAGGGGGTTGTACTGGGGTTCCCGGAAGCCCTTCTACCTCCCGGCTACACTCCCAGACCTATTTTATTTTTGGAAACAGGGTCTCTTAAGCCAGCGAGGCTGGCTTCCAACCTGCACAATCCTCCTGTCTCCGCCTCCCAAGCGCGGGGATTACAAGCGTGCGCCAGGATGCCCAGCTAACATCAATTTGAAAAGAAGGCTGATAAATATTTATTCTATTTCAAACCCGCTGGAAATAGTCTTTTAGCATTATGTTTCTATTGCTTAAGTAACCCTTATTGTAAGTAAAGTTTTTCTTATTTCTAAATTCTCCATGGTACAACCTAATGCCATCTTCTCCCTTCCCTCAGCACAGTTTAAAGAAAATCAATCACTATTTTCTGTCCAAAGGTCCTTTCAGTTTAGTTTATAGATTTTATTTTTTTTACTTTTAACTTCTCTAGAATAAACAATCAACTCATTTATTTTTTAATTTTTACATTTTAATTTCTTTATCTGTTTGTAACTTTTTACCTTTCTCATATTCTTATTCATTTGAGTTATATAAAAAATCAGAGTTAATGTGCTGTGCCTTTCTTTAGGTTTTAACTGTGATCTTTAACTTATGTTCCATTACTATCCTGTATTTTTATATTAGCTTCCTGTATATACCGATATTTTTCCAAAATATTCTAATACTAATCTTACACATTTATAAATGATATTATCCCCCTCAGTACCTTATACATGTGCCTTCTACCAGCTTATCTCAGTTATCAAACTTTTCCAATGTTAATTCCTTTGCAGACATGGCCACTACTTTTTCAAACATATATTCTCTTATCTAAACATACCTCATACATCCCAAATAAGGTAGGGTTCAATAAATATTTGCAGAATGTGGTCAACCACGACACTGTTGGTTGGTGATTTCCTGGGTCATGATGCATAAAAAAGATTTTAATAATGTATCAGGTTCATCAGGATATTCTGACAGAATTGAATAATAATATCTATGGCCTGAAGCCTTCTTTCTCATAAATCTTTCCTGAATTGTATGAATCAGTTTTAAGCATTATTTTTTCTATAATCAATCTACTTTTGTATCTGTCTCTCATCAATCATTTCTGTACCATATTCTTTCTACTTATACAGTTCCCTCACTTTGCAAATTATTCATTCGATCATAAGAGATTAGATTAGTGCACAGCTTACGGAATCATTGATACGGCTCCTTAGAATGCTTATCATTTAAAGCCATTCACAAATCCATGGTGTGTAAAACTTTAACTTCTATGCGAGTACATAAATGCTAGTGACTGATTGCTACTATTTTCCCTTAATCTTTTAAAACTATTTTAAGAACTGACACATTTCTAAAAATGCTGTTTTACAATTTTAAAAATTAATAAATTTTATTTTTAGAGCAGTTTTACCATCACAGAAAAACTGAAGAGCATAGAGCTCCCATATACCCTGCGTCTTCTCACATGAAATCCTCCCCAGTTACCTACAGACTACATTGGTACAGTTTTTATGGTCAAATATGCATTGGCAAATCCTGAAAATGCAATATCCATAATTTGCATTAGGGCCTATTCCTGGTGTTTTACTTTCTATGGGTTTTGACAAAATTCAGTTACAGGTATCCATCATTGTAGTATACAGAATAATGGCACAGGTCTAAAACCCTCTGTCCTCTGACTGTTCTCTCTCCCTGCTAACACATAGCACCCACTGATCTTTTAACTATAGACATAGTTTAATATTGTTGTTTTCCCATTTGGACAATTATTAACAAAGAAACTATAAACATCTGTTATAGGTATTTGTGTGGACATTAAATTTTCATTGCATTTAGGTAAATAACAAGAAGCATAGTTTCTTAAGACAGTAATAGTATAGATACTTTTGTAAAAAAAAAAAAAAAAAAAAAAACTGAGCAAATTACCAAAGTGGCTCTTTTATTTTGCATTCCCACGAGCATAAATGAGAGTTTCAGTTGTTCCACATCCTCACCAGTGAGTAGTGATATCTCCTTGTGGTTTAATTTGCAGTTCCTTGATAATGTGATGCTGAGCACCTCACCTCTTCATATGCTTGTCATCTATAGCTCTTCTTTGAAGTGTTTCCTCAATTGTTTTAAATTAATTTTAATCATGCTGGTTTTCTTATGGTCAAATTATAACAATTCCTTGTATAATTTGGGTATTAGACCTTTGTCAGATATATTTGTTTGAAAATATATTTCCCTTTATTCTCTCTTTTTTCTTTATTGTCTTGACATTGCCTTTTGCTTTGCAGAGCAGATTTAATTTTAATAATAATCAGCTTATCAATTATGTTTATCATGGACAGTGACATTTGTGTTGTACATACAAAGTCCTTGCCCGTACCAAAGTCATTTGTCTTTTCTATGTTACCTTTGAGAAGTTTTATAATTCAGTGTATTACAATTAGATCTGTGATCCATTTTGAATAAATATTTATGATGAGTGTAAGATATATCTAGTTTTTTGTACATGTCGATGACCAGTTGTTCCAGCACCATTTATTGAAAAGACTACCTTACTCCATTGTATTGCTTCTGCTGCTTTGTCAAAGAACAGTTGACAATATTTAAATACTTTCATTGAGATGGGTCCTCCAATAGACATAATCTATCCCTATCTATCAATCATCTATCATTTATCATTTTCCAATTAATCATCTGGTTGCTCTAACTTTATATTAAATTATCACGTTGCTCTTTTCCATCCTCAAAATTTATTTTTTATCCTTTAGTATTGACTACTTTGAATATTTTGCCTTTTCTCTGTACAAATTTTATGACAGATTGTCAATATTTACAAAATAATTTGTTGTAATTTTGATGGATATCGCACTGAATCTCTAAAGTCAGAATATCACATCTTGAAACTACTTCCTATCCACCAATATGGAACATCTCCCCATTTAGTATTTCACCACAGCTTTGTAGTTTGCTTCCTAAAATTTTATATTATAGAAATGTACTATATAATAATGTTTTTGATCAATTATGGATAATTATACTACCATAAGCCCATAAGATTATATTACCTAACGTTGTAATCATCTTAGTTTGGGTAGATATAATGATTAAAGTGTCCTACAATGAATTTTTCTTAATTTATTTTCATCATTAAGTGATGCCTGACACACTCTTTTTCTCGCTTTTTCTCTCTCTCTCTGTATGTGTGTGTATATATATATATATATACACATATGTATATATACATATATACATATATACATTTATACTTTAAAATGCAAATATTGATTTATGCATAAATACATAATTTTATATGTATATACACATATGTATATTTTATATATTTTACATATAAGTATTTAATTATGTTATATTAATATAAATGCTGATGACTTTAAATTTTGAATTCCATATAATCATAGCTGACATAGAGAGAGATGAATATATTTTATATTACTGGGCTTAGAGATTCTTTTTTTTTTTGGTGGTACTGGGGTTCCTGGAAGCCCTTCTAGCTCCAGGCTACACTCCCAGACCTATTTTTACATTTTTATTTGGAAACAGGGTCTCCTAAACCAGTGTGCGCAGCTGGCTTCAAACCTGCGCGATCCTCCTGTCTCCGCCTCCCAAGCGCAGGGATTACAAGCATAGGCAGACTACTAATGCATCCATCAAAGTAATTATTTTTGTTATAGCATTTAGACCTAACATTTATTTTTTATTCCTTAAATTATCACCTCTCTTCTGACATTTTTTTTATCTATGTGTGCATTTTGTCTACTTTTTTCACTAAAACACTTCCTGATCATATTAATTGTAGTTTTTTTAAGATACCTAGTTTTGTAGTTTCACCATTCCTGCCTTGGTTCTTATATCTGTTCATTCTCTCAACTTGGATTTATTCCCTTTTGGTATGATTTTTTATTTTATTGAAAGTGGATATTATCTATTGGGCAAAGCAATTGTGGTAAATAGGCTTTAGTAATGTCACAGTAATTGTGGGGGAAAGAGTGCATCCTGTATTCCTATAGTTAGGTTTTAGTTTTTGGTGAGTTTGTGTCTCTGGACTGAATTCTCAGTTTAGTTTTATGTTTTTCGTTCCTTAGGTAGGATACAGGATAGATAGAAGGAATAGAATTGGGTATTTCCTTTTCTTTAGGTTGGTAAGAATTTGATCAACACCACTAGTTAAGCTCTTAGAAAATGATTTCTCTTGAGGACAGGTCTTGTTTCTAAGAATGAAAGGCTATTATACTTTATAAGGTTCCTTTTCTTTTTCTCCTACCAGAAGTATATGAAATTTTTCTCTGATATTCACTGTGAGGATATATGTGGTAGCACTCTGCAAGTAGAACTAACAAAAATGTGGCACCTTGTCCCTTCACCCACCACAATTGGGTCTTTAGATTTTTTAACCTTCAGATGTGTCCACATTGAATCTCTGTCAATGCCAGTTCATATTTTCCTAGCCTGGCATGACTTTTGGTGAAGTTTTATGCTCATCGATTTCTGTTCTGATGGATTATGAGTCTCTTTTAGGCCTGTATTTCTAATTTTTGTGGAGAGGAGCAGTTGTTTTCTTTGAGATCCAACTTTTCTATGCATCTAAGAACTGTTCTAGATTTTGTTTTCATTTGTTCAAGCTTCTACTTATATTTTGGAGTAGAAACTTCTGAGATCCTTCTATAGTGGACCAGAAAACAGTTTAAAATTTACTAACCATGTTTTGAGAGCAGAAACTATATCTTATTCATAATTGCATTTTTACCCAGAGTAGAAGTGATACCAATGATTGTTTATACAATGCATAAAGGATAAACAAATGAGATGGTAATGTTATGGTTAATGTTAGAATTTAGCAGTATTGTATCAGATGACCAGTTCTCCTAAAATTTGCAAAACAAATTTTTATTTCCAGTAAAATAATTTTACATAAAATGTCCAAGTTTTCATCTTAAAACAAAACTATTTTTAATATTTGAGAGTATTTATCATGTTCTTTATTTAAAATAATGTTTAGACTATATCCATAGTCTTCTTTGGATATTTTCTGCTTCATATAAGTAATAGCAAAATATTTATTCCACAATAATAAATGTTCTATTAAGTAAAATTTCAAAATACTAAATTTCAGGAGGCAATGACAAGATTTTGTTAAATTATTTTTCTCATATGCTTCATATTTGGGGAGGCAAAATGTAAAATAAGAGTTTATAAACATTTGAGATTAAAATATGTTCTACAGTTTCTCATTGGTGGTGCACAGCTGTTATCCCAGTACTTGGGGGCCTGAGATGGGAAGATTGCAGGTTTGAGGCCAGCCTTAGCAATTTAGTAAGACCCAGTTTCCAAATTAAAAATAAACAGTGCTGGGTATGTAGCTCAGAGATAGAATGTCCTTGGGCTAAATCCCCTCTACCAAAAGAAAGGAAAAAAAATGTCTCCAATTACCCTGTTTCAAAAATAAAGAATAAAAAATTAGGGCTGGGGGTATCACTCAGAGGTAGAATGCCCCTGGGTTCCATCCCCAATACTCAATACCGCAAAAAAAAAAAAAAAAGTTTTTATTTATCTTATTCTTGTATATGTTTTCAGAATTTAGAATGGTGTGTGGTAAATGGCATGTTTGGAATTATTTGTTGAATTAATAATGAGTGAATGAATATACAGTATTTAAGTTTCTGTAATTGTTTGTTACATATATTGGCTTGCAGGACTTAGAATGTTCTTTAACACTACTGACTCAAAGGTTGTTGGTCTAAACTCTCTCCTGCCTTCGAAAGTTTTTTTTTTTTTTTTTTTTTTTTTTTTTTTTTTTGGTGGTGGTACTGGGGTTCCTGGAAGCCCTTCTACCTCCGGGCTGCACTCCCAGACCCATTTTTACATTTTTATTTGGAAACAGGGTCTCCTAAGCCAGCGCGCGCGGCTGGCTTCGAACCTGCGCGATCCTCCTGTCTCCGCCTCCCAAGCGCGGGGATTACAAGCATGCGCCACCACGCCCGGCCTGCCTTCGAAAATGTTGACATAGTTTACCTATCTGAGAATATAATCGAATTAAAGATGTAATGGTACAATAAAATACTACTTTTAAAGTTACCTTCAAGAAATGCCACCATGCCCGGTGAAAACTCTTTTATTTTAATTGATGCACTGTAATCATACATCTTGAAATTCAGGGTGATAAAGGACACATGCACACAGAACTTGTTAAGCTTTCTTCCAGTTCCACCCCATTCTCTCTCCCTTTGACCTTTCTGTGCATGACACTATGATTGGCAAGATAAATTTGTGTATGTACATCATGTCCATTGAAGTGTTTCTCTCTTCAAGTCTTACTCCCAACATCCCTTGTTTTAAAGGAACTTCCACTCTTGTGCATGTAAATGAACAATCAACAGATAATCATATATTTATATTACAATATACTTAGGACTTAGAAACACACCAAGAGCTGTATGTATGTTTCTATCACTCTGAACCTCATTATGATGTATAATTACAATGCACCAATAAAAAACATTAAATATTTTTCAATATGGTCATATTACATGATACAATAGAGAATAGCAGCGTGAATGGTTATTTCTTTCCATTTAGAATTTATAGATCTTTCTGAGGAAGTACATTTGTAAACAAAAACATGTATAGCAAAAAGGAACTATTCATTTTCCAAAGTGAAAAGTCTATATGTAATAAAGACAGTAAAAATAGCAAAAAAAAAAAAAGGTCTAGCTTTGGAGTCACCTTTCCATGTTAAAACAAAAGAGACTACCTCACTTAAATGCTGTTCAAATCAATAAACTGTGCATAAAATGTAGTGAGCCATCCCACCAAATTTAGGGGAAACTCATCTTCATAATAAATTATAGACAGATATTATTGGATAGAATATAAATTATAAACCATTTTAGGACAAGATTTTTCAAATGGGACTTTTTATTATCTACACATTGCTACCTGAAAACTCAATTCTTTTTTCTCATTAAGCTTATATAGCTATAAAAGTTTGAGAAGTACTGCGTTTATTCATTCCTTTAATCTACAATTTATACTATCAATATTCTTAAGAGTATTTAAAGATAAAATAAAGATGGTTTCATATGATTTATTACTAGTCTGTAAGTTTGAAGGTTCAAAAACTGGACTTCAAAAAGTACATACCACCTGGATATTATGGCTTATGCCTATAATCCCAGAACTTGGGAGAATGAGACAGGAGTAGCACAGGTTCAATTTCAGCCTTAGCAACTTAGCAAAAATAAAAAGAGATGGCGTGTAGCTTAGAGATAGAAAGCCTCTGACTTTAATCTGCAGTACCAAATTAAAAATAAAATACATACACACATATAATATCAAGTATTATATAATGAAATAGTTTGTAAACCAAAATACTAATTAACAAATTTATGAACCAGAAAGAGGTTAACCCTTTATAAAGTCCAAAGTCTCTACACCATTATAGTATGCCTCCTTTTCTGCTATTAATATCTTGAAGTTTCTTGGAAGACAATCAATAAGTAAACATTTATTTGTTTAGAGAAACAATATTTGAGCCATAGAGGTGCATATTCATACCATTTTTTTGTTGGCCTCAAATTTATTATTTCCTCTTTGTAAATTGCAATGAATTCTAAACCTAGTTGAACTTTACCAAATCTAGCTTTTCCAAATCATGATATTTTTTATGCTGACCATCCACTTCTGTTTATTAGGTTTTTTTTAAATTATTAGTATCACTAAATAGTCACGATAAGTTACTGGAGAGTCTGTCTTCTCCCATTATACATTAAGTACATTGAATTAAATGGTCTATGAGTAGTTTTAACCCCAATGCTTGGTATCTAATATGTGATCAATAAGCAGTTGCTCTGATGAGTTGTATTAATTAAAGTCCCATATATTGTTTACAGAGGAATATAGTAAGGATGCTCAATTTAGCTATGAAGCCCTGGCATTAATGGTATGTCAGTTAAACTAAATGACCTATATTCACACATTACATACAGAAAGAGAAGTAATAAAAATGAGATTTTGTGGACAAGAACAAACTTTATAAGCTAGGACAAGACCTAATTTGAGACAAGAAATTCTATTTAGAATGCATCTGCGTTATCAATCTGCCCCAATTTAGTCTTCTTTTACATTTTTATTTTTGCAATCTATCTTATGTGGAGCACAGTAAAATAGCACTTTGTGCTTATAGAGCATGTTTCAGCAGAAAGGTCAATGTACTTTTCAGACTCATTAATCCTTACAGCATCCCTAGGGGTGTGTAATGTATTATATCGGTGAAGAAATATCAAGGAAATGTGTATAAACAACTTTGTCCTGTCACATTAAAATGAAATAACCAAACCTTCAATTAACCCATTGTCGATATAAAAATTTTTAGTGGCATGAATGTGATTTGGGGGTCGGGAGACTATTTCAAATAAATATTTTCAACTAAAGCAATTGCTGTTAAAAGAAAAATGTAACTATGTTAAATAAAATGTATTTCTTGCACATAGCAAACATATGATTCATTTAAAAATGTGTTATTTCTAGTCATCATAACAATATTTTGAGAGAAATGAAAACCAAGCCCAAGAATTCAGTGAATGCTGTTTTCTTTTTTATAACCCAAAAAACTCATTGAGAGTTAAAAAGCTTTAACATTATTACTTCTATTTAAATTTGAATATATCCAAATTACCTATGAACTTTTTATTAAAAATATGGTCTATGTAAAGTAAATGGATCTCACAATCTTTTAGACATAGTAAGTTATTCGTAATTTTAGCACAGAGGGAATTCTTGGCCAGATCATTCATATTCAATGAAAATAGAATAATTTTATATTAAAAGCAAAAGAAGTGATTGTTCAAAAATATCTAGATATATTACACATTAATAATCACTTGAAGAAATGTGCTATATCCAAAGCAATTTTGCTGACTTCATTATCCTACAGGAGCCATTAGATATACCAGCTTTTCTACTTTTAACTTAAAAACTTTCTAAATATTGCACAATATTCTATTTATTTTAAAGGAGAAATGCACAAAAGCAAGCGTAAATAATTTAGATTCTTAACATAAATGCATGATATTAAAAGGTATTTTAAGTAAAACTCTTTGTTTCTTTGGATATAAAAATTACATAAAGTAATTACAGTGCTTTTTTCTTATGGGTATGTAAAGATAATTAAATCAAAGTTTTTTGTTAGACAGATATTCCTGAATCTTATCACTAATTAATGATGTGTCTCCTAAGTATTTTGATAGTTTTTATGAATATTCTCTATTGTTTCTGATTCTATTAAATGACAAGAAAATAAATATTTTCTGACACTTCACCTAAAGTATTTAAAATACTTCTTGAAGAACGAATCCAAACAAAAATGCCTTCTTCATTCTGAGTATACCTCAAAATTTATAGAGCTCAACACTGAGAATATTGCTCTAAGCATTTGGATTTGTCTTTAGGAGCTCTCAGATTCTCCATTAACCATTAGCTCTATCTCAAAATTCCAGAAATTTGTGTTTATTGAACATTTTGTACCTTTTCAATGAAAATTATAATATATTCTACCAGGCTTATCATTAAAACACATCTTGGCAATAGTGAATATATCCTGTAGTATTTATTTTATAAATATAATTTTTTAAAATCAGCAAAAAGTACTGAATCTCTTCTATGTAGAGGCATCACACTAAATTTTGAAAACAGAGGTAAATTAGACGCTGGCTCTACTTTCAAAGAACTGATTTGTCTTGTCATTAGGAATAATCTTTACTTATTTATTTATTTTTTATTTTCATGTAGAATATATTAAAAATGGCATACATTCAGAATGTACTTGATCTTTAAAGAAATAGCTATAGTATTTATTGATGTAGCAAATACTATAAGAATAAATATGACAAATGAATAATGGAATATATACTAATGAGAAAAGGGTTTAATTTTGCTTGGGAATACTAAAAACTTCACCGAAGAGATATTTGAGCAATGTCTTAAAGGACCGATGAGTTCTTTCTGTAGTATAAGAAGGTAAGGGTATTGTAGAAAGTTCGTGGTTTTTTCAGAAATCAAGACTGAAAATGAGTAATGTGGTCAGTAAGTCACAAGAAATAGAGTAAAAAGGTTTTGTAAAGATTAAATAAGGATAGAACTGGTTGCTGACAGTTTTTTATGGATGTGTATCTTATAAGGAAGTATTTTCCAGAGTTATTGATTTTTTAGCTTTATCAAAATGTGTTTTAACTCAGCGTGGTGGCGCACATTGTAATCCCCACACTTGGGATGTGGAGACAGGAGGATCATGCAGGTTCGAAGCCAGCCTCGCTGGCTTAAGAGACCCTGTTTCCAAATTTTAAAAAATATAAAATAGGTCTGAGAGTGTAGCCCAGAGGTAGAAGAGTTTCCAGGAAACCCAGTACCACCAAAAGAAACCCACAATATTTATTTTTATATTAAATTCTGATGACCTATATACTAGAACCATGACAAAAATGTACAAAATAGAAATTAACAAGATAAAAATTACAATTAAAATTCAATTAATATTTAAATATTTAAAAATCTTATTTTATATATGCTGTTATAAGCAATTTTACTTTTAAGTATATATTTTTTTATTTTCTGGTGGTCCTGGGGTTCCTGGAAACCCTTCTATCTTTGGGCTACACTCCCAGACCTATTTTATATTTTTATTTGGAAACAGGGTCTCTTAAGCCAGCGTGTCTGGCTTCAAACCTGCGCGATTCTCCTGTCTCCGCCTCCCAAGTGCGGGGATTACAAGCGTGTGCCACCACGCCTGGCCTCTTAAGTGTATTTTAATATACTATGAAGCAGTAATATATAGTGAGAATGATCAAATATATTTTTGAGAAGTCTGATAGTATAGTCAGCTTTTCTGTTCTTTAGATTTAAAATTGTCTTACTGAAACGGTAACTTTTTTCCTAACCTACACAGCTCCACAAAAGATAAAAAGTACATTCTTGTCTTGCATATTATTTTCAGGAATTGTTATCATATATTTAAAAAGTGGTTGGAGTTAGAAGTATTTCCTCAAAATTGATATTGTCTTTTTGCCTATATGTTTTCATTTACAGATGACTCAAATCAGAATATTTTGAATAAAGTTCATAATTTACAATAGTGAATATAAATGTTTTAAAAGCATTTCCTAATTATGTGGGTAATGTCTCATCAGCTTCGATAAGACTCATTAAGTTCACCTTTTCATAAGGCTAATAACAAAAGTGTTAGCCCTACACCACACCCTTGTTTTAGTATACTGTGACGTGTTTACATATATATTCTATTGAGTATGTGTCATATTAGCTTGTATTAACTAAATCAACAAAATTTATGTGTGTATCTGACAACCATTCTGTGCTGGAACTTCAAAGATGGAACCATTCTTTGCTTAAGATACTTAGAACACCCTGCAAGATGAGTATTACATAGCGATGAAGCCAGCATGCTGGATTCCAATCTTATTTTCATTAAAGCAATAGTAAGTAATTTAAAATTCTGATATTTTCTTCTTTTCCCATCTTGGTTTACCTTGGTCATCCTCCAGTTACCCCAAAAAAGTCAAAGCCTACATAGTTGACCTCACATTGTCAGCTGTTCTCTAAATTCTTTTTTTTTTTTTTTTTTTGTGGGTTTGGGATGGAACCCAAGGGCACACCCTGCCCTATTTTTTATTCTTTATTTTGAAACAGGGTCTCACTAAGTTACAGAGAACCTCACTAAATAGCTGAGGCTGTCCGCGAACCACAATCCTCCAGTCTCAGCCTCCCAAATGTTGGGATTACAAGGGTGCACCACCACACCCAGCTCTAAATTCATTTTGTTGTTGTTGTTGTTTTGTTGACTTGTTTTATCTTTGTAGTAAAACAGGGTTTTATATATTCAGCAAGGTTATTAAGATATGGGAGATAGATTTTCCCTCTGGAATACTTTAATCTGTGCAGCACTGGGCCTGATATGTGGACTCAACCAAAGGGTTTTACTAATCCATTTTCTCCTTTTATTAAAATCCAAGGGATTAAAGATGAAATTATTGTTTCTCTTATATTTATAAATTTATATTTCTCATAAGGAGAGAGACATATAAAAACAACACTCCAGTTATTGTCAAGGGATATCCTAGTTGCCTTGAGAAATTTTAAAGTAAATAATTAAATGATAACTTATCAATTCTAAAAGTCATAATACATAATCATCCTAATTGATATTATTTTATAAATCGTTGTTATAGGAATTATATTCTATATGTTTTATGTGTGATACTGGGAACTGAATCCTACTACTTAGCTACAACCTGGGCTAGCTCTTTTTATTATATTTTATTTTAAAATAGGTTTCACAAAGCCTGAAACCAGTGATCCTCCTGTCTTAACCTCTCAAGTACTGGGATTATAGACATGAACCATCTCAACTGACTACACTCTTTATTTTTTAATGTTAGTTAGTTATTCTTATTTCTAAATTTTATCATATTTTGATATTTTAATACATTTTATCATAATTAAAAATACCCTGCTTTATCATTTTGTCTTTAGCTCTTGCAAATCAAAGGCAAAGCAAAGAAATAAGAAAACACTGAAATCTTAAAGCACTAGAAGAAATATTAAAAAATCAATCTTTGGCAATATTGCCACTATCAACAAAATTTTCTACTAGTGGCAAATCATCGGTAACAGATACATAAATTTAACAAAAACCGAATAAATCTGAACCAATATTGTTCAAAATGTTAGAGACATATACTGCAGCCACTCAAAATAATAAAAAAATATTTTAGTAAAAATTGTCCCATTTCTACTACTTTTACCAAAATAAAATAAATTTTATAACCTAGAAGTTGGGTTCATTTTACCATCATGCACTGTCCAGTTCTTCCTCATTTTTCTTGATGGAGAACAGTATTTAGTTCTATGTACACTATTACGGAGAAAGTAAAACAGATGTATTTTCAGCAATATCACCAAATATGTGTTATATTATTTTGAAGCCCAATTACTTGACATTGATAGCTCATTTGAAACACAGTGATTAATAATTAAATGCTCTATAAATGGGTTATCTCATTGATATATGAATATATTTAATCTTTTTTTTCATTAAAAGCAAAACAAAGAGAACAAAAACTTTCTCTCAAGCAAAGAAGCATTTGCTCATTGATATCTAGCTGGCTAGATTAACACATAGTTCACAAAGCTCATTACACCTGCTAACTTTCCCTAGCCTATAGAAATACAGAAATATCTTTACTTATAGATAATTTTCAATCTCCTTTATACAGAGACCCTAAATGGAGCAAAACTTGGTCTTGTTCACAGGTACAACACTCAAGCCTAAAACAGTGCACAGAACTTAGTAGGACATTTTTTTGTCTAATGAATGAATAAGGAGTGGGTTCAGGCCACTAGATGAATGTTCTTATTTCTGCTCTTCAGATTGCTTTTCCAATTACTTATTGTGGTCACATATCCTCTTCTAAAATTTTCACAAGCAGCATTCTGACGAACATATAATCCTTAGAGACATTTCTTCTATAGTGTGAGTGTCATGGGTATAATTTGACTATATTTAGTAAAATTATTTTAGTGCCATATTTATTTTTCTTGGGTTTGATAGTTCTACATCTCTTTTTATCTGACCTCATTTGAGCAGTTTCATAGTTTATTCAGGACTCAGCTAAACTAGTTCGCAACATTCAAAGGAACTATTAATTTCAGAAAGAGTTGAACTGTTCTGATGGTATTTGAAACATCTAGAAAATAGGGTTAATGTAATTTCAATCTCATTTTATCAAATGTAATTTATTTTGAATAAATTATTCCATTTATTCAATCACATTTTTCTACTCTCTGCCACCAAGGTTCAAAATCTTGTATTAACTCTGAGTATTAGAAATGTTTAAGATAATGAAAAGTTACCACTGTTTGCCTGAGACATTTTGTGAACTCTTTCATGTCCTTAAAGTTGGATTATTGTAATGCTTCCCTTAAAAATTCTTAAAGTAGATCTTATGTAACTTTTCTCCCTATAGTCTGTATTATATATCATTGTTTTCAGAGTATTCTACTTCCTTTTGTTTGTGCCCTATATAGAATAAAGGTTTATCACCATTCCATGTTCCACCCCTTGCAAAGGGAGCAGCTACTGTCCTGTAGAAGCATGCCAATTTTAGATTTCAAGCACCTGGAGGTAGAATTGGTCCTACTGAATGCCCTTATTTCTAGAAGTCTCTGCTTAACCTGGGCTAGGAATGGCCTAATATTAAGGGCACCATGAGTCTAGAATCAAGTTTATTCTACTTGAATAGGATATTAGCTCTTTATCAAGAGTAATGATATAGTCCCTGAAACACTGTTAGTACATTGACTTTCATGTAAAGTCTTGCAGAAAGGTTTGATTTAGATGTTTCAAGACGACCCATGATCAGGACTTTGCTGACATACTGAGTGTGGAGGCAGAATGTGTGCACTCTGAGTTTTTTTAAACTATTCATTATAGCTATTCTTATTTGCCAAAATATAATTGACATAATGGAAACTATTCTATGACTTCTATAAAGGGCACAGAATAGTGCCTATTATTAAGATGTTTACCGCTAGTATCAGCTATATATATGGGCAAAACTGTGAACCTATTTATATTTTCAAGAAATACATATAATACTCTAGTTTGAATCTTAGACTTTGTATAAATGTATTGAGTTGACATGAGATACCCATAATTATATACAACTATCATGCCACCCTAAAATAGAAATCTATGTTGTGTTCAGGTGTTTGCCATGTTATTGAATAGCGGAGCATCCAATAAATAGAAAATATACTTGCATACACCAATGATATACATTTACAAGTAAACTCTTACTCTCTTCATGGAAATTCAATCTATCTACTACATTAACATACTTGTCAATGAGAATTAATGTATTTTTCATGAGCTAGAACACATAAACTATACAAATTCTTGACTCCTAATATATGCACCCATTTCCTAAATATTCTAAAGATGACAGGTTTAAGTAAACCATAACATCTTCCTTACAGTAATGAATAGTTCTGGAAGTGATGGTGAACACCTACAATAGCAGTACTTGGAAGGTTGAGACAGAAGGATTGCCAGTTCCAGATCAGTTTGTAGTAATTTAGCAAACACCTGTATCAAAATAAACAATAAGAAATGTGGGTGTAGCTCAGACATAGAACATTACTAAGTTCAACTCAAAGTACTATAAAAATTAATGAATAAGCTAGTTAATTATTTAGCTAATTAAATGAAAAGTTACATTTAATTATTTTCAGCTTGGCCTGTTGGCACACACTTGTAATCCCAGTACTTGGGAGACTGAGACAGGAGGATCACAGTTTCCTAGCCTGCCTCATGTACTTATTGAGGCCTTCTGTAACTTAGTGAGACCCTGTTTCAAAAATAAAGAATAAAAAATGGGGCTGGGAGTGTAGCTCGGAGATAGGATTACCCTGAGTTTCATCCCCAGTGCTGAAATAATAGTAATAATAATTTTTTACTAAAATAGTTCTGATAATTAATTGTCTAAGAAATATATATATGACAATTTATATAACATGTTTATATATAACAAGCTATATATGTGTGTATATATATATCCAGAACACAAAAATAAAAATGGAAAACTCCAAAAATGTCTTTAAATAAATATTTGTACTTGAACCCTTAGTTAATATTTAAAATTATTCCTAGTAAGGTTTTTCAGAATGAAACTATTAAATTAACTACAATGGAAAATTTCCACAATGGCAACAAATTTAGTATCTATCTGTACTGTGCTTAGGGACATTTTCAAAATCTAATTTATAAACTTAAAAGTAATGTTACTTTACTATGAAATAAAAAGTTTATATATTCAACTTAATATCTTATAATGTAGTATACAGTGAAGGATTGAAAACAGGCTACAATTTTAATCAAATCCCTATATAATTGTATACCTCTAATAGATTTTATATATTTAAATACAAACCATGTTAAATATTCTACTAGAAAATTAATATAAAAAGAAACAAGTTCAATTCTGGAAAAAGATTATGGTAAACTTATTTCCTGTTATCTTTTATTTAATTTTTCATTGGTGCACTATAGTCATACATCTTAATGAGATAAAAGATGGTGGAGACATACATGCACACATCACCTAATCATCCCTTACCCAATTCTCTTCCCATTCCATCCCCCTCCTTCCTTCCCATGCTTGGTTTAATGACTGATTTTGATATGTTTGTTTAAATACATCATATGCTTTTGAGATTTTCTCTCTTCCTCCCTCCCATCCCCTCAGATCACCTTATTTGCTCATCTATAGAATCTCCATTTACAGTTCCTCCTGTCATCCATTTCTCTCTACTTTTCACATATTAGGGAAAGAATCAGATCTCTTATCTTTATACATATTTATTTTTTCAGTTAAGTTTATTTTTGTCTTTTTAATTTTTTTTTAAATTTTATGTGGAACATATTGAAAATGGCATATTTTCAGACTGTGTTTGGTGCCCACCCATCCCTACTTCCCCTTCCCCATCTCCCAACAATGAATGTAGAGGTTAACCATACTTTTACACATATTTGGGTGTAGGTCCTCCATGAATCAACCTTAGCCTTCTTCCTCTCCTCTCCTTCCATTCCAGCTTTGCTGAGGTTTCCCCTCCATTACCTGGAGTCCCTCTGGTATTCCTAATACTCCCTAGTTTGGACATATTAGAGAAAACATATGTCCCTTCTATTCTAGTGCTTGGCTGATCTCAATTAACATAATGTTCTCTAGGTCTTTCCATCTTCTTGTGAATGACATGATTTTGTTCTTTATAGCTGAATCGAATTCCATTGTGTGTATTTTCCATAATTTTGCAATCCATTCATCTGTTCATGGAGACATAGGTTGGTTCCATATTTTGGATAATATGGATTGTGCTGCTATGAATATCCGTATGCATATGTTACTGTAGTTCTCTGACTTCAACCCCTTTGGAAAAATGCCCAGGAGTGGTATAGCCAGATCATATGGTGGATATATTCCCAGTTTTCTAAAAATTATCCACATTGATCTCCATAGCAGCTGAACTAGTTTGCACTCCCACCAACATTGTAAAAGAATTCCTCTTTCACACATTCTCACCAGCATTTGTTGTTATTTTATTTATTTATTTATTTATTTACTTATTTATTTATTATTTTTTTTTGGTGGTACTGGGGATGGAACCCTTCTATCTCTGGGCTACACTCCCAGACCTATTTTATATTTTATTGGAAAACAGGGTCTCTTAAGCCAGCAAGGCAGGCTTTGAACCTGCGAGATCCTCCTGTCTCTGCCTCCCAAGCACTAACTATTTGATTTCTTTATGCTCGCCACTCTGATTGGGCTTAGATGGAATCTCACTGTAGTTTTGATTTTAATCTCTCTGATGGCTAATGATGTTAAAAATTTTTCATGTATCTATTGGCTATTTGTATCTCTTCTTTTGTGAAGTGTCTAATTCAGTTCAGTTGCCCATTTCTTGATTGGGTTATTTGTTTTGCTAGTGTAGCACTTTGTAGCTGAGTAGAATTCCATTGTGTATATTTTCCATAATTTTGCAATTCATTCTTCTCTTGATGGAGACCTAGGAGAGCTCTAGACTTAAAGCGCTCTTTTGCTTTTTTTTTTTTTTGTATATTCTGGATATTAGATCTCTATCAGAGTGGTGACGGACAAAGATGTTCTCCCATTCTGTAGGCTTTCAATTTAGATTCTTTATGGTTTCCTTTGATGAGAAGAAACTGCTTAGTTTGATGCCATCCCACTTGTTAATACTTGCTTTAATTTCCTGTGCTTTGGAGATCTTGTTGAGAAAGTTACTGCCTGTGCCTATATATTGAAGTTTTGAGCCTATACCCTCCTCTAATAACTTCATAGTCTCTGGTCTTATTTATAAGTCTCTGATTGACATCAGCACAGACAGTGGGGAAATTCAAAGAATTATTGGAAACTATTTTGAAAATTTATACTCCAATAGGCTGGAAAATATGGAAGAAATTGGAAGATTTCTAATCACATATAACCTACCTAAACTGAACCAAGAGGACATAGCAAGCCTAAACCAACCAATAGCAAGCAAAGAAATAGAAACAGCAATAAAAATTTTGCCATGAAAGAAAAGCCAAGGCCCTGATGGGTTTCCAGCTGAATTCTACAAAACCTTCAGTGAAGAACTAATACCAATACTTCACAACTCCTTGAAAACAGAATTTCTGTCTTGGTCATATTTGCATTGCTTTAGTTCTTCAAATGTTGCAGCTTTTAAGAAATTACTTGATTTACATGTTAAGTATTTTCCCTCAAAAATCAAAGATGAGATTATTGTTTACCACAAAAATTCTAACATTGAGCCGGGCGTAGTGGCGCAGGCTTGTAATCCCCATGCTTGGGAGGCAGAGACAAGAGGATCATGCTGGTTTTAAGCCAGCCTCGCTGGCTTAAGAGACCCTGTTTCCAAATAAAAAATATAAAAAATAGGTCTGGGAGTGTAGCCCAGAGGTAGAAGGGTTTCCAGGAACCCCAATATCACAAAAAAATTCTAACATTGAAAAGCAAATAATAACCCATGTTATTGCTAAGTGTCCATATACTGAACATCTGGATCCTCTGTTGTAAAAACAGTTGAACCAGTCCATTTGCTTGTCAATTGCAATGATGTGTATAAAGTATTGCACTACTGAACTCTTTCTTGGTATATTTAGCCAAATTAAGTAAATCAAAGTAGTTACCTTATATTGTGAACACATTTCAGATTTTAAAAATATGTTAAGAAAATTGAACATACTGCCTAAAGATAAATAAGTTTTTATGTTGTATTAATTTAATGTATAATTTATTTACCATAATATTTCTGACATAACACAGTAACATATTATATACTCATTTAGTATATGTTATATTCATTTAATCTTTACAGAAAATGTACTGTGAATCAGATATTAAGGCAGTGAGACAATAACTGGACAATATAATTTTCTCATAATTTCTGATATCTCACCTAGGACAATGAGATAGAAAATTAAAGCATAGTAAAATAATAGTTTTAAAGAGCTTTTCTGTGATTTCAATATGTATTCCCTAAAGGCCCATGTGTTGAAGTTTGGCCAATAGTCTGTGGCACCACTGGGTGGTGGTAGAATCTTCGCTAGGTAGTTAGGGTCTATGGGGAGAAAGTTAGGTCATGAAGTACATGCTCTGGACAAGGTAATTATGAACCCTGCCACTCCTTTTCCCACTCTCTTTGTTTCCCAGTTGCCATGAGTTGAGCTGTCTTCTCTGCTACTTGTATGAACATGATATGCAGCCTTACCATAGCCCCAAAGCAACAGGCCAACAGATTGTGGATTGAAACTCCTAAAATAATGAGCCAAAATAAATACTTCTTATTCATTATTTGATTCACTCGGGTACTTTGTGTCAGTAACAGAAAGCTGACTAACGTAGGCTATTATGAGAGCATGTGAGTAGGACCCTTAATCTGAATATGTGGGGTATGAAAAGACTTCAAAGAAGTAACATTCATTCTATAACTTAAAGAATAAATTAGTTAAGTGAAGGGGGACTAAACAAAGACACTGAAGAGGAAAACAGAGGGAAGACAACATTTTGTGGCTCAGGTAATAGAAGATACCAGCACTAGTGAAAACTGTAATACAAAGATGGTGGAAATAACATATGAGACCAGAGAGATATTTAAGGGCAATAAATTCTTCATTAAAATGCTGAATATCACTAACTATAAGGGAAATTCAAATCAAAATCATTGTGTATATATACAAAAATACAAATTAGCCAGGTGTCGTGGTGCATGCTTATAATCTCCACACTTGGGAGGCTGAGACAGGAGAATCGCTCAGGTTCGAAGCCAGCCTCAGCTACTTAGTGAGGTTCTCAGCAACTTAGTGAGACCCTGTTTCCAAATAAAATATAAAATAGGGCTGGGAGTATAGCCTGAAGGTAGAAAGCCTCTGGGTTCCATTCCCAGTACCACAAAAAATAAAAATGAAAGAAAAATACAAATAACATGGTACACCTTAAATATGTTTAATTTTTTGTGTGTGGTCTGGGGGGTGGAACCCAGGGGATTTATACCTCTGTGCTACACTCTCAGACTTTTTATTTGGAAACAGGATTTCAACAAGTTGCTGGGAGCCTCACTAAGTAACTGAGGTTGGCTTCGAACCTTTGAGATCCTCCTGTCTTAGCCTCCGAAGTGCTGGGATTACAAGTGTGCGACACCACATCTGGTTAATTTTTATTTTTAATTATACTTCAGTAGAATTAGAAAAATGCCATTATTTTGCTACTTGGAATGAAACCTTCCAGATAATTTTACCACATGACTTATTTATCACAGTTTAGGAGACTTAGAAAATATGTAAGTTGATCTATAGAAATCTGATATTTTTCCGAGGCTCTTATACCTTTTTTTAAAAAAATCTAGTTATCCTCTGAAGTGATTTTCTTAACTCTAAATTCCTTCAATTTATGGGTATCTCCTTGGTGAGGCTTTAGTTACTACGGTTATGCTAAGCTACCAGTCAGACCTTGAGGGACATGAATAAAGATAAAATATTTGAAAGTACTTAGAAGAAAGAGGGGAAGGAAAAGCTGTATTTCTAGAAACACTAGGATAACCACCAAAAATTTTAAAGCACACTAAAATTACTTTTTGAAGAGATCTTATTGAGGATTCATAACCTTTCCTACAAGATTGAGAAAAAATGCTTTAGAAGTCACAACTCATTCTAGCATAGTGTATTGTATTATCAGGAGTAATAAAAGCAATACCAATGCACAGTATTAGATCAATGAGATTGTAACATCGAATTAAATATTAAAAAGATACCATGTCTCATAATGTTTAAGGACATTCAAAGAGCCCTGAAGAAACAGCTTCAATGTATTCTGGCCTAACTTTTCTTGAAGTGACACTTGAGAATATTTAAATATTGCATTTCACTCAAAATGCTAAAAGACTCAGCAGTCAAACCAGCAAACTTTATCACTTTTCACTTCAGGAATCACAACTCAGCTTAAAGGTAATTTATTATATTCAATAATTATAGAATAAAAACCAAACTTCAAATAACTTAAGCAACAATTAATATTTTAACTTTTATCATGTGCATATGTTTTGTGCTTTTTGCTAACCACATTAATTTGTCTAAGGCAAAATTATTTGTTGAAAATTTTGGATAGTGTCTCTGACTTAAAAAATAGAACAAAAACTCTTGGATATTTTAGGTTAATGTTTAAAATACGGAAGACAAGTTGGGAAGGTTTGCTAGAAGTCACATTTTAAAACTTAGACTCTTCAACTGTGATGCAAATCCACTGCATGTGTAGCATTGACCTGTGCAAGGTCTCTGCTAGACTTGTTGCATCGAGAACTAATGCACAGGCCAGGCGTGGTGGCGCACGCTTGTAATCCCAGCATTCGGGAGGCTGAGACCCGGAGGATCACGGTTCGCAGACGGCCTCAGCTACTTAGTGAAGCCCTCTGCAACTCAGTGAGACCCGGTTTCAAAATAAAGAATAAAAAATAGGGAAGGGGGTGTAGTTCGGAGGTCAAATGCCCCTGGGTTCCATCCCCAGACCCGCAAAAAAAAAAAAAAAAAAAAAAAAAGAAGAACTAATGCACACATAAAGCTTATGCTGGCTTCTTTGCCATGGATAATAAAGGCCCCTGTGTCCTGACCTCAGAATCTCATATCTTCTGCCAGCAGCCACGAACTTACTTTGGGCCAACTGCCATCTTGCTAGCAAAATCAATTCTCAACCCACTTTCATTTCTTGTCATATATTATTATTTTAAATATTATTTTTAAATCCTGAACTGTTCAATTACAAGTAATAAGTACTCATTTAATAAATACATGCATCAAGTTGCTGAAAAAATGCACTAAAAAGTAAATAGCTAATATAACAAATTAATGATTGAAAGTGTTGAAAGTGTTTCATTTTATTTAGTCCCTTAGGTGATTCTGAGACCCATTACAGTTTGAAATTATTCTTACCAGGAAATGCTGGCTAGCCTGCTTTTCAGGGTTTTTTTTTGTTTTGTTTTGTTTTTGTTTTTGTTTTTCTTTTTGGTAGTACTGGGGATGGAACCCAGAGGTTTCCTACCTTTGGGCTACATTCCCAGACTTATTTTCTATTTTATTTGGAAACAGGTTCTCACTAAGTTGCTGAGAGCCTCACTAAGTAGCTGAGGCTGGCTTCGAACTTGTGTAATCCTCCTGTCTAAGCCTCCCAAGTACTGGGGTTACAAGCGTGCACCACCACACCTGGCTAGATTAAATTTTTTATTAATATATTAGATTTTTTTTTTTTTTTTTTTGCGGGTCTGGGGTGGAACCCAGCAGCATTTGACCTCTGAACTATACCCCCTGTCCTATTTTTTAGTCTTTATTTTGAAATAGGGTCTCACTAAGTTGTGGAGGGCTTCACTGAGTAGCTGAAGCTCTCTATGAACTGCGATCCTCTGGTCTCAGCCTCCCAAATGCTAGGATTACAAGTGTGAGCCACCACAGCTGGCTAATTTTTAAAAAATTCAGTCAAAGCCGGGCGTGGTGGCGCACGCTTGTAATCCCCGCGCTTGGGAGGCAGAGACAGGAGGATCCGCAGGTTCGAAGCCAGCCGCGCTGGCGTAAGAGACCCTGTTTCAAAAATATAAAATAGGTCTGGGAGCGTAGCCCGGAGGTAGAAGGGCTTCCAGGAACCCCAGTACCACCAAAAAAAAAAAAAAAAAAAAAAAAAAAAAAAAATTCAGTCAAATAAAAATAAATTACAATTTAAATGTCACTTTCAGAGAAATACTGCATCCTCATGGTTAAAATTAAGTTAATATGCTTGGCGTGTTGGCACACGCTTGTAATCCCCGCACTTGGGAGGTGGAGACAGGAGGATCGCGAAGGTTCGAAGCCAGCCGCGCTGTCTTAAGATACCCTGTTTCCAAATAAAAATATAAAAAAATAGGTTTGGGAGTGTAGCCCGGAGGCCAAAGGGCCTCCAGGAACCCAAGTACTACCAAAAAAAAAAAAAAAAAAAAATTAAGTTAATGTATTTTGGAATAGTTTACCCAATATTTTAGTAATATTTTCATTTTTTATATTACTTGAGGAATATATTTTCACCATTGTGGAAAGATAATTGGTTTTTCTGTAGCTTCCAATAATTATATATGCAGGTTAATAGAAATCTATAGAAAAGATGAAGATAAGTGAATATTTTTATGTTTTATTATATATATTTTATTTGCAAAATCATGTGGATAGAGAAATACCCACTACTGTCTACTATATATGTGTATATTAATCTATCTCTATCAGTCTATATTATTTGAATTTTAGCAAATCATTAAATGCATCATGACAAATTATGAAGATAGGTGTAATATGTTTCCTGTATTGAGATTACCTATCTCAATGCACATGGTCTTCTTTCCATCATCCTTTTCTAATCTTTTCTTCTGAGAAAATGGAGGACATAGAACTCTCCAGTAGTTATCTGGGATACACATTAAGAACAAGTATGATTCTTTCCTCAGATAGCTCATGGTAAGAAATAGTGACTATAGAATGAAATGCAAGCAACAAGAATAATTTAGCTGCAACATTATGAATAAGTAAAAAGAAGGCATTTTTCCATGGAAAAAGATTGTTCAGAGAATGAATTAGAATAACAGTGGCTTCTGGAAGTTAGGAATTAGAAAACTATAATGTGATATATCTAATCAATGTATCAAGAGAAGTTAAATAACATTTCCTAAACCCTAATAGTCTTTATAAATAACAAAAAACTGAAATACATTTTTATATTAATATCACAAGTATGAAGAAGAAAGATTATACCATGTATAGACTTATCCATAGACATGGCAAGCTAAATTTCAAAAATATTTTTACTTTTCTATTGTAAATTATAACACAAAATAACTTGAGTTGTACCCCACAATAAATAGCATAAAAGCCTTAATTTTAAAGAACAATGGCCTGTTAGTTCCAAAGTAATGTAATGAGTTTCACGCTTCACATTGATACAGTGATGAGAGATAGAAGAAATAACTTTGGCAAAATTTACTGGATATATCTGCACATTGGGAATAATGGGAAAAGCTTCTTATTACAGGAAGACAGCTATCAGCTTGAGGATAGTAGTGATTTACTGCAACAAACTTCAGGGCAAGGTGAAGAAAAATTCAATGATTTTCATTATATTACTGCATTCTTAATCTTTCAGATTTTTGACATAGTCATACTTCATTAATGACAAGACTTAACTCCATGAAGATTTTACTTGGGTGAAATATTAGATACCCTTATTTCTGTTGTAGACATCCTGTTTATTGTGGTGACATAAAGTCATCTTGATATTTTCTGTACTAAACTTTGTGATAAGCAGAATTTATACAGCAACTATTTTTTTTTTTTGGATACTGGGGATGGAACCCAGGACCTTCTACCTCTGAGCTACATCCCCAGCCCTATTTTTTTTCTTTATTTTGAAACAAGGTCTCACTAAGTTGCTAAAGGCCTCACTAAGTAGCTGAGGCTGTCCGTGAAACACAATCCTCCAGTCTCAGCCTCCCAAAATCTGGGTTTATTTATAAGTTTGCACCACCACGGCCAGCAACAGAAACTCATTTGATTTTTCAATTGTTCCTAAGAGTTGTATATTTTGTTACATCCCATTACATATATGTGGATGGACCTAAGGAGAGCCTGATGTCTGAGTGTGATGAGAGATGTTGTGGGTGGGAAATAACCCTGTCATTTAAACTTTCTTATTGTAGACACTTAGGAATCATATGAATATTTTACATACATTGCTTAAGTCTGTTGCACGAGCAGGTTTTAGAATTTTAGAACCTGGGGATTCAGGGACTGTATTAAAATGCACATGATATTGGCAAATCCAGGATTCTAGCACTTGATTTAAGAGATTATTGATTGAAAGAGTAAATACATTGCTGTTTGTTACTTTTTGTATTGATGCATTGTGGTCATATATCTTAATGGGGTACAAGATGGTAGAGGCATATATATACACATCACTCATTTAACCCTAACCCAATTTATACCCCATTCCCTCCCACCTCTCTCGAGTTCTTATGTTTGGTTTAGTGATTGACCTTAATATGTCTGTGAATATATATCATGTACATTACAAAACTTCCCTCTTCTCCCCCATCATTTGCCCTCAGTTAGGTCACATTATTTGTTTAGCTATAGTTTCTCCTTCTTCACCTAGAGTTCATCCTATGATCTTTTTTCTCCCTAGCTTCCCCATGTTAGGGAGAGCATCCAATTTTTTACTTTTCATGACTAACTACTTTCACTATGACTGCCGCCTTAACAACTGAGTTTCACATTTGTACAAATCAGTGTTCCATTACTGTAACAGAAGACTTTAGATAAGTAGTTTGTAACAAAGGAGGATTTATTTCTGGCTCATAGTTTTGGAGGTTTCAGTCCATGGACAGTTGGCCCTGTTATATATTTATTTTATTTTTTATTGGTGCATTGTAATCATACATCTTAATGGAGTACAAAATGGTAGAGGCATACATGCACACATCACTCATCTAGCCCTTGCCCAATTCCCCTCTAATTGTGGGCCTGTGTCAAGGCAATATCATGGAATGAAGAGCATGGTGGATCAAGCTGCTCAACTTAGAGTTGAGATGCAAAGGAGATAATTGGAGAGAAGGCGTTGGGTCTCTATCCTCCTCAAAGACATGCCCTAGTGATTAGAAGACCCCACCAGGCTTTCTTCTTAAAACTTCCACCACTTCTCAGTCCGGCCAACCCAAGTTTAAACCTCCAATAATCTGGCCTTTTGGAGACATTCCATATGAAAAAACCATTGGCATTACAGATTCGTTATTTTTACTTTTCGCAACTTTTCATTAATTACAAAATCATACATGTATAACAAGGATACATCCTCATTTTACAGATGAGAATACACAGCTCAGAGATGTTAAGGAATTTGTTCAGTATTATATAGTGACTAAGGAAAAATAGAGATCAATTACTATTTATTTCAAGATGCAAATTATTAATGAGTATGCTTCACTACCTAAATTTTGTTTTTGTTAGTCAGTGGGAAACAGCTCACAGATAAGGAGTTTACCAACAGGCATTCTGGACAGTTGTGTGAAAGGAAAAAGAGAGGTTCTATTTAAACACAGCTAGTCATAATTATTTTGAAGTTAATTAATATGTAGAGAATAAAAGGAAATATAAAATGGCAAGTCTTTCTAATTTGCTCCTTTTCAGTGTATCAGTGGTGTTGTTGGATAAGCAAGTATCAGTTACTGGCTTGTTCTCATAGCATAGTCTGACTTTACATGTATTCTTTTCTCACTTTGTGTCTTTCAGTAGCAGATTTTGCCAGAAGGGCAGCATTAATTGATCAATAGGAACACAGTTTGTTGGGGGAGAAAATGTAGTGATGCTTCAGGTGCAGCCCAAAATCAATAAGGAAGAGAGCATCTTAACAGACTGAAATGAAGAGCAATTACTTACTGTGGCTAAATGACATCCTCTGTTGGATCATTGTCTATGCTGGAGGCTGATGGGCACCAAACTGAGGGGCTGCAGGATAAGTAGTTGACATGGTTACAAATGGAGTAAACTAAAAAGATGATTTAACCTGAATTGGTAAATTAGATCTGTAGTTATACAAACTGTCAGAGTCAGAAAAATGATTCATCCTCGAGTTCTTGAGAAAATTCACAGGACTCTTAGTGGGAATCAGAGTTTTAATCTATGGCAAAGTTTCTCGACCTCAGCACTATTGACAGGGTGGATTCTGTCATTCTTTATTGCTATGGCCTGATTTAGTCACCATAGTATCTCTGGCTGCTATCACCTAGATATTAAGAGTACCATCCCCATAATGAACATAAAAAAATTTCCCTAAGAGGCAATATTGCCCCAAATTGAAAATCACTCATCAATCAAAATTTTTCTCCTGATTCATTCATTACATGTTCACACATTATTTCTTTCCTAGTATGAATTTTAATAGACAGAAATACAGGCTTATTTATATAAACCTGATGGGATAAAATAATTTTGTTATTAGTAACTAATCTGAGAACAGATCACAAATTAGAATTCCTTTCAAATATGTTTACTGTATTTTGGGGGGTGATGGGGATGGAACCCAGGGGCATTCTACCTACGAGCTATAGCCCCAGCTCTATTTTTTATTCTTCATTTTGAAACAGGATTTCAGTGAGTTTCAAAGGGCCTCACTAAGTAGCTGAGGCTGTCCACAAACCACAATACTCCTGTCTCAGCCTCCCAAATGCTGGGATTACAAGCGTGCACCACCACGCTCAGTTTATTTGCTGTATTTTGAATAGATATGTTAGTTTCTTTTAAATATAACATGACAATAATTTATGGTCTTAGTCTTCCTGGGAAATATTTGGTACATTTAAGAAAAAATATGTCTGTGCAAGGAACAGGAGGAAGAAAACTGTATCTCTGAGCATTAAAATCTTGCCTAAGCTTACAATATTTTGTAAATTCAAGCCTCTATATGAAATAATCCCTGAAAGTTTCTTGTAATACAGGATCCATACACAATTAGAATGAGTTTTGCATTATTAATAAAGAGTGGTGCTTCTAAAGCTCTAGTGTCCCATATTCAGGACTTACTATTGCAGTAGTTGGTATAATAGAAAACTCCAGAAGCTATGCCCTTTGATGTGTAATATGTAAAATGATTATGGAAGTATTTTATATACAGTGCTAATTCTTTAATATGAGAGTCAGAGATTTAACCACAGTCAGTGAAGTCAGTGAGACAGTCATCTATTTTCTGTCTCCCTTTCTGCTATATTTATCTTATGATAAATAATATATCTTATTCACATCCATGCATACATACATATATAGATAGATCTGATCGAATAGTTACTGTTTTGATATTTGGTACTGGGAATTGAATTCAAGGCTCTTTTGCTTCTGAGCTATAACTCCAGCCTTTTTTATTTTGAAATAGAGACTTGCTAAGGTACTGTGTTAAGAAAGTTAAGAAAGTTAAGGGAGCTAGATTATACAGGGTCACAATGATTTGAATCTTGAAATTCAGTAGAAAAATAGTGAAATAAGTAAATGACATAATTAAATTAAATGTAGAAAGATGTCTATAGCTCCTTGGTAGTATAGGTACTGTACCAAAAATTAGAAGAGATCTTGCAATAACTGACATAATGGGGTTGGAATAAGAAGGAAGGAAGAGGAAAGAAGTGAGAACATGTACTTTGGATCACTCTGAACACATGGTGGATTGAATGGAAGGCAGTGAAAGAGAGAGGAAGACATCAAGGACAAATCCAGATTTCTCCAAAGCTTCCATTCATTCATTTATTCAACTTATATTACTGAAAATGTTCAAATGCAAGCCAGATATGATATAATTATTATAAGTTCAATAAAAGATGAAATTTAAATGGTTATAGTCATGGAGATAGATAAATGAATTAAACCATAAAATGTAACTTAACGTATAAGTTTAGGAGTTGTGCACCTGAAATGGCATGGGGAGTCAGTGTAATAGATGAGATCTTCTTGGGAGTGAAGTGATCTGGACCATGTCATCCAGACCCAAACACTTGATTGGAAAGTGCTCAGCAAAGGACTGGTAGAGACCAGAAAAACAAGACAAAACCAGGAGTAATGAGATGTCACAGATGACGAATTTTACGATAAAATGAGTTAATTTTATCTAAATGCATTTTAGTGCAAAAGGATATATAAACTGTAAAGTTTCCATTTTCCTTAAGGTAAAGGTTTTCAGTAGGAGTAAAGCCCAAACTGTAGTGAAATGATACATACAGGAATTAAAGGAGAGGTGAGATGTTAAAGCAACTAAGGAAATATTATTTTCAGGAACTGTTTCAATCGTTTTATGCTGTAGTATTAAATATTATACACTAAGTCTGGTCTAGACTTAAGACACTTTCATATTATTATTTTAGTGACTTAGTGACTTCATTGTACATTTTTTGGTACTGGGGGTTGAATCCAGGGGTGTTCGAACTTTAAGCAACACCTCAGCACTGGTTTTATTTTAACAGGATCGCCCTAAAATGATAAGGATTTCACTAAGTTGCTTAGAATGGTCTCAAACCTGCAATCTTCCTCTCTCCGCCTGAGGTACTCGGATTATAGTTATGTGCCAACACTTTCAGTCATAGTATCTTTTTTTTTTTTTTTTGGCGGGTCTAGGGATTCAGGACCTCCTAGCTAACCCCCCTGCCCTATTTTTTATTCTTTATTTTTTGAAACAGGGTCTCACTAAGTTATGGAGGGCCTAAGTAGTGAGCAAGAAGTTATGATGTTTGAAATTAATAAAATGGCAAAATTGACATGAATAAAATAAAAATAATTGACAATTTAACACTTTTGGATTTTAGAAATTTGTTTCATTTACTCTCATTAAATTGTATGCTTTGTTGATTTTTCTATTTAAAAGCCAATTTTAGATCTTTTTTAAGGATGACTAACTTTGAAGCTGTTGGCCCATCTGTTTTCTCTTTGTTAAGCAGACTTTTTGAGGTTACCCTGAGTTTGTAAAGAAAATTATTTGCTTTGATAAAGCAGGCTTTCAAATGAAAAAATACCCTAAGAATCTCTTTTTCACATTCTGTGGTGTTCCTAACATTGATAAACATATCCTATGTAGAAAAAAAAAAATGGTTGGCTATTTTAAAAATCGCTATTTCCAAGGCTCAATGCTTTACAAATGAAAGAATGTATTTTTGAAATTCCTACTTTAAAAATTGCTTCTGACTTGTTGGTAATGATTTCCTGACCATTACTTTCCATACCATCATTCATTTCCTGCTATATCTTATTTATTACTTATATAAAGACATTTCAGAAAATTAGGTAAGAAAATGGGTATTACTTAATAACAAATCTCAAAACATGCTGCATAATTTATATATCTATACATGTGTCTACAATATTCTTTTGATGTTTTAAATTCTTTGTAAGATTTCTAAGTAGTATTAAGCAGTCAAAGCATCAAGCAGAAAATGTAAGTCTCTGTTCTTTGCCACAACACTGCCTTTTATTTGTCCCCGGAATTATCGTGGGTGACATCTGGTTTACCTTAAATTGTATAAGCATCTGAAAAGAAAACACAGACAAAGGTAATCATACCAAATGATAAATAACCTCAAATTCACTTTTGAAGTATATCTTGAAATTTTGTTTTTAAAATTTGGGTATAACTGGATCCTAAAAATACTAAATGTCAAATAACAAAAAAAAAAATATTTTGGTAAAATGTTCAGTGAATCGAGGGAGTCTCTTATGTGGCCTAGCACCCGTGGGAGGGCAGTTCTCTCATGCTTACTATATTGACAGTTATTCTGGGAGAGGGAAAAGTGATACATACTATGGTCATACTTCTTGACTACTTTCTGTGTCATTTTTTAAACATTATTCTTGTCTACTTTCAAATTATCTTCACAACACCTCTGAATCCCATAATTTTTAAACTCTTTTTTTCTGAGAATAATGTTGTTCATAAAAATGTTTAAATGACGAATATCTCTTTGTCATTTTTTTTACTGTTATCTGGTAGCAATTTGTGTTATTCTAAATTTATTGGCTGACTAAACTAAATCTAGAATCAGATGAAAATATTTACTAAATCTAAAGGAAGTGATATAAATGTGAAATTTTAATGTCAAAACAATTTATCATGAGTATTTAATTGTATGAAAGTTTACAAGACCACATCCTACATAGAACTTGGAATCGAAAGATTTTAAATCATTCCTGGTGTGATATTGCATGCCTATAATCTCATAGCTGAAGGCAGGATTATAGGTTAAAGGCCAGCCTTAGAAATTTAGGGAGACCTCAGCAACTCAAGGAGACTCTGTTTCAAAAAACATAAATAAATAAATAAATAAATAAATAAATAAATAAATAAATAAAAAGGCTGGGGTTTAGCTTGGAAGTAAAATGTCCTTGGGTTCAATCCCCAATTCACATAAATAAATTAAATAAATAAATAAATAAATAAATAACCCAAAATGACATTACATTACTACCTGAGTTATCTTCATTCAACTATTACCAACAGGCTCAGCTTTCCATCTATAAGAAACATAACATTTAAAATCAATATTAAAGTACACTTGTGGAGACAAATCAAGATATTTATATGAAAGCTATTTGATGAAATCCTAACTGTATTATAAATGGTGTGCTATAATTAAGTTTATTTGTATTATCCCCTAACTAGAAAATGCATTAAATAGCATATTATCTTTATACAGTGGATCATGGTTATTTCTAAAAGTAGAATTATATTTGATTTGCATTATACTGAGAGAAAGAACAAATAAGCAGTGGGGAATTGCTGTATTTTTATTTCACTTTTTTCCTCATGGTATCTTTTAGATTAGGTAAATGGTATCTTACTTTTAGAAATCTCTCCCCAGAGTTATAAGGTGAAATTATTCATAAACTAGAATAAATTAAGCAAGGAATTTAGTGCTCACATTATTTAATCATGGTAATAAGGACTGGGAAACAAGAGGAATAAACAATAAGCTAGATTTTTAATCAATTTTATTATATCTATTTATTCATTTATTCAACACAAGAAATATTTCTACCTCAGAAAACCATGGTAATTGGCTGTAAAGCTCATGAATTATTTACACAAAAACATTATATGAATTTAAAGATTTTTGAGATTACTTTTTAATACTGTCAGGAAAGATTTTAAGATCTTTATGTACTAAGTATTGGACATCTGGGTATCTAAACAAGATACTCATTTGTCAAGTTATTGTTGTAGAATTGCTACAAATATCTGCTATTGTGCCTTCCCAAGCACACATACATATCATTCTACATTATTTCCCCCAATTCCCTCATATAAATTTAGCTCAAGCTCTCACTCATTTTATTAATTTCAAAAGTATTCTTTTCTGGGATCTCACCTGTGTAGGATTATACTTTCTTAACTGTCTTTTTTTTCATTATTGAGGAATTAACCCAGCAGCATTCTACCTCTGAGCTATACCCCAAGCCCTATATTTTTTTTAAATTTCCTATTTTAAAACATGATCTTACTAAGTACCTGAGGCTGGCTGCAAAACTGTGATCCTCCTCTCTCCGCATAACAAGTATTTTTTTTTCCACTACTGGAGATGAAACCCAGGGACATTCTACCTCCAAGCTACACCGCAGCCCTACTTTTCATTCTGTACTTTGAAACAGGGTTTCACTGAGTTGCCAAGGGCTTCACTAAGTAGTAGCAGAGGCTGTCTGAAAAACATGATCCTTCTGTTTCAGCCTCCAAATGCTGGGATTACAAGCATGCACCATCACAATTCCCCTTTTGTTATTATAAACCATAATTTATCTGGAATTTCTATTTAAAATACCTTGTAACTAATGAAAATTACATGAGTGGTCAGCTTCATACACACACACACACACACACACACACACACACACACACACACACACACATACACATGTTAATTTTATAAACAACTTATTCTTGTTACAGGATTTACATCTATCCAGAGTTTATTTATTCTAGTTATGAACAAAAACATCAAGCATATGCCTAGTGGCCTCTGGGAAAACTGGGCTTGTTTTCGCTTTTCTTGAGAGAAGAGGGAGATGTGTTGATTTTCCCTGGAAACTCTGACTTTGGCCATCCTTATTAATATTCACTTGCTTCCTCTCTTCATGTCGTCTAACCCTGGTTGAGTCCTAACTGTCCACCTGGAGAATTTAGTATCCCCTAAAGGATTTAGGACTGAGGTTGAACTTAAGAAGAATTTCACTCCAGACAATTTTCTCCATTCCATACCTATTGGTAATCTGTGCAATCTGAAAGAAACAGGTCCTGTCTGCCAAGACCTTTGAATGTTTCTTTTCGGTTAATACTTAACCTTATTACAAGGCTTCCTGCTTACAAAGCAGTAACATTCTGCACATAATCTCTCTGCGGTAGAGTGTTTCATTGGCCTTTAACAAAACTCTTTATCTCTGAAAACAGATTCCACAGCTAAGGATGCAAACAGATGCAGCAATTGTGCCAAAACCTTCCACAAAGATGTGACCTGGTATTCATAACTGCTTTAGAAATCCCATCCCTCAAGCCTGACAGGAAAAGGACAGTCTGCTATTTTTAATAGATGTGGTTAGAGTCTACATTGACATTTCAATGGTAGTGATTGAGAAAGAGGCATATTTCAGGCATATCTTCAAAACTCAAGCAGTTTATGACACTATTTTCTTCATTTTTTATATGTGTAGAAAAAGTTGTTTGTTTGTTGTATTGGGAATTGAATACAGGGGCATTTCTTCCTCTCAGCTATACCTCCAGCCCTCTTTTATTTTTTATTTTGAAACATGGTCTTGATAAGTTACCTTTTCCTGGCTTCAAACCTGCAATCCTTCTGTCTCAGCCCTCCAATTACTGGGATTACAGTTCTGTGCCACTACAGGTGGTTTATATGTGTGTTTAATTGCCATTCAGCAATACTTATGTTATAAATGTTTCCAGTGTTTATTAGTACATTGAACTGGTTTAGTAAAGGAGATAATTTTGTTTAAAAAATAGTAATTGTAAAGGCCTGGAAGAGTATCCAGCATTTAGTAAACATTATATGTGTTTGCAAATGAAATAAAATAAAAACTGTAGAAGCTTAATTTTGATCTCCTAGTGGCTATTAATAACTAAAAACAAGGGAAAAAAGTCTATGTATAATAGTTTCCCTTTTTTGAGATGTACTTGTGATGGTGACTTTTATCTGACTACTTCAGAAGAGCATTATAGCATAGAACAGTGATTCAGGGAAAGGGCAATTTCCCCACTCTCATCAGGAGTATGTGGTAATGTCTAGAAACAGTTTTGCCTGTAACAACTATTACAGTGTGTCATTGTCAGCATCCACACTGCTGTATCCCAGTATGACTGAAAACACAGTTTAGAGGAAGGAAGATCTATTTGCTCACAGTATTTTTGGAGATCTTGGAATTCAGTCCATGTGAGACGGGGGTGCATGTCTGATTATAGGAAGCCATGAGTATAGGAAGCAGAGATAAAGAGAACACATGGACTCTGCCCCTTACATCACAGAGGCCAGAAGCAAGAGCACTTGCAAGAAGGGGATTCAAAGACACAAGCACAATCCTTAAGGCACATGCCCAGGAACCCAATCTCCCCAGCCACACTCACTACGTAATCAGCCAGATGAATTCTTTTTTTTTTTTTTTTTTTCGGTACTGGGGTTCCTGGAAGCCCTTCTATCTCCGGGCTACACTCCCAGACCTATATTTTTTATTTGAAAACAGGGTCTCTTAAGCCAGCGAAGCTGGCTTCGAACCAGCGCGATCCTCCTGTCTCAGTCTCCCAAACTCGGGGATTACAAGTGTGCACTACCACGCCCAGCCCAGATGAATTCTTTATAATGGATTTATCTACTGAAGATGTTATAACCCTCATGTCTTAACTGTATCAACCTTGAATTTTTAGGAGTCACTCTACATCTGATCTTAAGTTTCACCAGTCACTTTGGCCTGCCATAGATGTTGGTAAACATTCTTCAATGTAAAGAAATATAAAGACAGTCCTCTACAGGAAGTAATCATATGATCTCAAATGTTAATAGTGTTAAGTTGAGAACACTTGGCTTAGAGTTTGATTATGGAATCCAAATGTTTAAGCTTCAGTTCACATTCGGCCATCCACTAACCCTGGAATCCAGGATAAGTACTGAAGTAGAGGAGTTTCAGTTTCCTTGTCATTAAAACAACTATAATAAATAGCCTTAATAGGTGATATTAAGCAGCATATATCTTTTGACATGGTAAATATTCATGAAATTTTAGCTATTCTTATAGAATCTGGGATAAAAATGACAAGCTATTTTTCTAAAATTTAGAACTTATACAAAAGACGGTTCTTTGAGTTTAGAAACCTAAGAGTTCCTTCTCAACCTATATCGTTCACCTTTAAATATCAGATTCACAACAGGTCTTGAAAATACATATTACTATTTTGTTTCATTTCATTGTTGTTGTCAATAATTTTGTTTTTTACAAGATTCAAAATGTGCTTGAAATTTTATCAAGGAAGAAAAGCTTTTACAGTAGTACAAATAAAATGACTCTTTTTAAGTTGGAATATTTTTAAGTTATTATATTCAATTCTAAGCCCTCTGATAGGCTGGTGTTTAATTCAATTATATCCTTCATTATAAATTAGTATGATGTAGTTTTTGTGCATGTGTATGTGATTCTGGAGATGGAACCCAGGGACTTTCTACTTCCAAGCCACAACCCCAGCCCTGTTTTTTATTCTTATTTTGAAACAGGGTCTCACTGATTTATACAGGGCCTCACTAAGTAGCTGAGGCTGTCCATGAACCATGATCCTCCTGTCTCAGCCTCCCAAATGCTGGAATTACAAGCATGTGCCACCAGCCTGGCTTAGTATGATGGCATTTAACAAAAATGAGTTATTATGTCCTCCAATAGACAATTCCATAGATTGTACAACATTTGCTTAAAATATTGTAGAATTTATCCTCTAAAACTAGGACAAGAAATGTTCCTATAATTTTGTGGTTCAGGAAACTATTAACTGGATATGTCCAAAGAATTCTTTAAAATAAGTCACACTTCTATTTTTATCTTTAAGAGAATTTACAAGGATAATTAAAAAGAATGGTAAAGAAACCCTTAAAAATGTCCAGGGCTAATGTTACTTTCATGGATAAAAAGAAACTAATAGTGAAAAATCAACAAAAGTTTAACATTATGTTAAATGAGAAAAATCTGCAGGAATTTCCCCTAAAAACAGGAACAAGACAAGGATGTCCATTATCACCACTTCTTTTTGATATAGTACTTGATACTCTAGCCAGAGCCATATGGCAAGAGAAGAAAATCAAAGGATTATAAATGTGAAAAGAAGAACTAAAATTATCTCTATTTGTATATGAACTGATACTGTACTTAGGGTCAATCAAAAGCTTATAGAATTGATCAACAATCTCAGTAAAGTGTCTGGATAAAAAATCTATCTTAAAAATTAGAAGATTTCCTATATACCAAAAATAAATCCAGTGAAAAAGAAATGCAGAAAATTATTCACAACATCCTCTAAAAATATAAAATAATTAGAAATAAACCTAACCAAGGAAGTAAAAGACCTCTATAAAAATATAAAACATTGAAAAAAGAAATTAAATAAGAATTTAGAAGATTGAAATATTTTCCATACTCTTGGTTAGGCATAATAAATATTACCAAATACCCATTCTTCTAAAAGTCATCTACAAATTATAAGCAATACCCATTACATTATCAAGTTCATTCCTCACAGACCTAAAAAATCAGTCCTTAAATTAGTTTGGAACAAAACAAATCCAGAATGGCCAAAGTAGTTCTTAGCAATAAGAGCCATGCAGGAGTCATCACAATATCTGACTTCAAACTATACTTCATAGCCACAGTAATAAAAAAAATCATGATATTGGCACAAAACAGACACATAAGCCAATGGGACAGAATAGAAGGCTCAAAAAAAAAATCCACACAGTTAGAGCCAATTGAATTTTGACATAAAGGCCAGAAACATACATGGGGAAAAAAGACTCATCAACAAATGGTGTTGGCAAAACTGGTTAGCCATATGAAGATAAATGGAAATAAATCCCACTTTCTCACCCTGCACAAGAGTCAATTCAAAATGGATCAAAGACTTGGAAATAAGATCAGAGACCTTGCAGCTCTTTGAAGAGGGCATAAGTATAAATCTGCAACACATAGGCACAGTTAAAAATTTCCTCCAGAAGACTGCAAAGGCACTAGAAACTAAAAGGTGAATGAATATGTGGAATTGGATTAAACTGAAGAGCTTCTGTACAAGCAGGGAAACTATCAAGAACCTCAAAAGAGAGCCAACAGAATGGTAAAAATTTTGCCACCTATTTCTCTGATAGAGGACTAATATCTAGAATATACGGAGAACTCAAGAAACTCACAGCTATAAAACCAATTAACAATAAAAACTGGGCAAGCTAATTAAATATACTATACAAAAGATGAAATTCAAATGACCAATAAATGTATGAAAAAATGTTCAGCATCACTAGCAATCAGAGAGGTGCAAATCAAAACTACTCTAAGATTTTACCTACCCCCAATTATAATGGCAATCATTAAAAACACAAACAAGAATGCTCGTGAGGGTATAGAGAAATGGGAACTCTAATACATTGTTAGTGGAATTGCAAATTCTGAAACCACCTTGGAAAACAGTATGAAGGATCCTCAGAAGTTGGGAATCAACCTACTATATGATCCAGCAATACCACTTTTGGGTATCTTTTCCTCAAAATGGAAACCAAACTACCAGAATAATCCATGAATATCTATGTTTATAGCCACACAGTTTACAAGTTTCAAGCTATGGAACCAGCCAAGATGTCTATCAACAAATGAGTAAATTGCAAAACTATGTAAAATATACAAAATTAAATTTTACTTAGCCATAAAGAAGAACAAAAGTATGTCATTTGCAGGGAAATGGATAGAACTGGAGAACATTATTTTAAGTGAGGTTAGTCAGTCACAAAATGTAAAAATTGGATGGTTTCCCTAATATTGTAAAAGCTAGGGATAAAATGAGTCACAGGAGGAGCTCTAGACAAAAAGGAAGAAACTTTAGATGAGCAAGTAAGGAGACCAAACAGAGTGATGGGAAGGGGGAAGAGGGAAACTCTGTAATGTACATGATGTACATTCACAAACATATCAAAGTCAATCACTAAGCCAAACATGAGGAGGGGGAAGGAGGAGAGGATTTGGTTCAAAGTGGGGAAGGGCTAAATGAGTGATGTGTTTTTGTATGCATCTTCTATATTGTACCCCATTAAGATATATGATTACAATTTACCATAAAACAATTTTTAAAACATATAATATTGAAAGTAAAATATATATTTAAGATTTATATATTCCCATATTTATTAAAAATTAATAATATTCATTTGCCTTTGTCCAAAGTACTTTTCATATGTTTAATCATACTTAGCAGTAGATAGACGTGGATTCTTGACATCACAGTATTTCAAGTTTCTATTATTTTGCCATTAAGTTGATATATTTGTGATGAGTTAAATTAACATATGTATTATATATTTTTTCTTTCATTATTTATTAATAAGGTATTTATTTTTCTTTCACTTTTTTACTGATAAGGTATTTACAAGTTGAGGAACTGCTTCTATTTTTGCCTTCATCACTTATTTTCCCAATTAGTAAAGTGACCTATTTGAATTCCCTACTACTTAGACCAGTATCAAATACATCAATCTCTTGTTGAGTCTTTAACTAATATGTTGCTATCACTACTAATGCACCATTTTTTATAGATTAGAAGTGTAGACTGGCAACTGTCATTTTTGTTTCAAAATCCAGAAGGTTTGCATAAGTAGAGATAATTTATGCAAAATGACACTGACTTAAAATCTTCTTATTGAGTCAAAGATATTTTAATGGTAATCTTTCCACAGCCTTGGTTTTGGCCAGTGTGTCTCCATCTGTCATGTCTACACAATGGAAAAGAAAGCAATTAAGAACTGCTGCTCTACAATATCTCTCATTTGGTTCATTTTCAACAGTATTGACAAATGTCCTTAAAGTGATTCTATTTCTATCTTCCTTGATATTTAATGCTATAAATACAACTCATATTTCTTTGGTGTTTATGAAAGTTTTGAGATTTTTTTATGTGTTGTGGTTGCATGATATTTCTTATGTATTTATTGGGGAAGGTACAACTAAAGGGACTGAGGCTATAAAACCCCTCTGAAAGGTTGGTATGTCACTTGAGAAAAAATTCATTTGCTTTTTATAAGCAAAACAATATGTATGTGCCTATGCTTGGCAGTTTAAGACTGAGATAACATGCTAAGCAATAAGGATCAAGTTGATCAACCTGTGAGAGGTAATTATCAGAAGAAAGAATATTTCATAACAGATAAGCCATTTCAGTTATGAATCATGATAGAAGATTCTCTTTTGGATAAGTGTGGAAGTGTGTATTTTATCAGTTTCATATTGTCCTTTATTTAATTGAAGTATATGAAATATTAGTGCTACATGTGTTGAATTGCCCGTTGAGAATATTTTCAAGCAAGGTAATATAACTCATGCCCATAATCAGATCTGTGGTGGAGACTGAGGCTGGAGGATCTCGAGTTCTTTCTCATCCTGGATGACATAGCAAGACCCCTTTCAAAAAGGAAAGTTAAAAATATTTCAAAAAATTATCATGCTTTAGTATTATAACAAAACTTATATTTAGAAAGTCAAAAATGGGCGGGGGGAGAGGGCACCAAGTATAGTTTAAATGTATACCATTTATGTTCAATAAAAAATATTGAGGCCATCTCAACTCAGATGCAGATGAGAAAAATAAACAATAAAAAATAGGGCTAGGGGTATAGCTCAGAGGTAGAATGTCCCCTGATATGAGATAATACAGAAGTTGCAGTGATATGTATCCTAGTTCTACCTCTTGATTTCTCTCTCTCTCTCTCGCACACACACACACACACACACACACACACACACACACACACACATTTCCTTGACTCAAGGTTTTATTTTCTCAGCTTCTATAAATGTTGGCAAATGATATCCCTCAAGTATATATCTCTCTAGCAATTTCTTACCAAAAAAAAGGCTACTTACAGAAGTGTAGTCTTTCCAGAGTACAATAATATCCAGTAGCAGGATGAGGTATAAGACTCACAATTTCTAGTCTGAATTGAGGACAACTATGAAGAGCTAACCAAACTTCAGACCTCCCTGGCTGATCAATTGAGTCAAGTTAATTGCTTACATTTTAATCTCATCCTGTATCTGCATCTGCTTTCTTCATTCCTCCACAGGAATTGTTCAGGGAATATTCTATAATGAATCTCTTACAAATATCTCTGGTAGAGTCTGTGGTCCAAGAAAACAAACTACATTAAGACATATAAAATTACAAGAATATTCTAGAAAAAACTTTCTAGAGAAAATTCCAAGTTTAGATGAAAGTTCTCAAAGTTATTTAGGTCCAAAAGGATGAAATAAATACCTATAAAGTAATTTTCATGGTCTACTTGTCACTGTATCTTGCTTTTGTGATTACTACTAATGTTCTTGTCATCAAGATAACTATGTTCTTAGTGTAATATTAAGCATTACATATGCAATAACTCCTTGCAAACTCATGAAAATCCCATGTGAAGATACAGATGAACATAAATCTTCCACTCACAGATGAGAAATGTGGAGACAGGAAAGTTAAATAACTTGCCATAGTCATTTAGCTAGAAAGTATCTGATTCTGATTAATTCTGCTACTAAATTTTAAGCTGCCTGAAGGCAGAATTCAGGTCTTTTGTGAAGAGAATTATTTCCCATGTTGTAAACAGCAGCTTGTGCTCAATGGTAATCAATAAATACTTATCATATGAATACATAAAACCATAAATGTTCGGCCCTAAATCCATACCATTAACTCCTGTGCTTTCCAATCTGCCCTGTACAATGTAATCCCTGGAATTAATGGTGAATATAACAGAGAACTTTAAATAAAAATTCTACTTGTGATACATGAATAGAATTGAGGGCTTTAAATATGTATTTTCTAAAAATTGATATTCATATTGTGTATTTTATTTCTCTTTATGATATTCTTATTTGTGTTGTAGGTAGTAGATTTTAAAGTATAGGAGGACTGAGACTGCCTGGAGAATTGAGTTATTTGATCTCTTTCAACATGCCTTTACTAAAACTGTATGTTCAATTCAATGTAATATCCTTGTAGAACTAAAATGGTCACATAAAGAAAGCGAGCATTTTCACAAGATATAATATTTAAGTAATGGAAATTAATTCTGCATCTACTTTCTCAACTTTCCTAGGCAACATGTGTAGAAACAAATGAAAACATTGACCAAAAAATAAATAAGAGATGATATAAGTGGTTAACTTCAGGTTTAACTATGGCAATCCAATAGCAAGCCCTTGATTTTAAAGGTAGGAAGAAAAGGGGGAAAACTAAAATAATTTTATTGTTTCAGCCCAACAGTGGTGCCATATAGTGAGAAAATATGTTTTCATGGCTTAACATCAAGTTTTGCTTTGGTTTGGTTTACTATCAAATTATACAACAGAGTTATCATGGATGGATGAGAAAACTGGCAATCCTGGTGGAGGTTAGTTTGAAAATTTTATTTTCAAGGGAAAATGAAAGACAGGCATTGGAAATTATACACTAGTTAGATGTCTAGTCAGCAGAAAATTTCTTGGTTTTCTTCAGCACAGGTTGTAACAGCCTACTGCCATCTACATAGCCTTATTTGTTTCTCATAATTTTTTTCTCATTCTTTGTAACAACTATAAATTCTTTATTTTCTACCAGAGCAATAAACCACCTAGTCTCAGTTTATACCTCAATACACTTTTTAAAACAAAGACAGTGCTACATTTAGGAAGAATTTGAATACCAATTTGGAATCTTTGCTTCCTCTATAGCAAAATTCAATGAGGTATGTGTTGTTTCTATCATCAGAATATAAATTTCTTCTTTATGGCTGAATAGAATTCCATTGTGTGTATTTCCTATATTTTTACAATCCATTCATTCGTCTGTTGATGAAGACTTAAGTTGGTTCCATATATTTTCTATTATGAATTGTGCTGCTCTAAACACGGGTATGCCTATGTTATTGTAGTTCTCTGATTTGAACCCCTTTGAAAAGATATCCAGGAGTGGTATAGCCAGATCATATGGTGGATCCATTCTCAGTTTTCTAAGTATTCTCCACACTGACCTCTATAGTGGCTGAAAAAAGAAGAACAAAGTCATTTCATTCCCAAGAAGATGGAAAGACCTGGAGAACATTATGTTAAGTGAGAGCAGCCAAGCACAGGAAAAGAGGGAACATATGTTTTCTCTAATATGTCCAAACTACTAGGGCATATTAGGGATAACAGAAGGACTCCAGATAATGAAGGGGAAACCTCACCAAAGCAAGAAATGAAGGGTAGGAGAGGAGGAAGGCTGAGGATGATTAATGAAGGAGCTACATTAGAAAATGTATATAAGTGTGAATGTAGTATGGTCAACCTGGACACTCATTGTTGGGAGGAGGCAGGGAAAGCAGGGGTGGGGGAGGGCACCAAGCACTGTGTGAATGTATGCCATTGTCAATATAATATAATCCACATTATGATGTGAACTATAGTATGTCAACAACAACAACAACAACAACAACAAAAAAAAAATATATATATATATATATAAATTTCGTGTGAGCAAGGAGATGGTAGGTACTTGTAAACTTGATCTGATAAATAATTTTTTGTGTGTTTGTGGTACTGGGGATTGAATCCAGGGGTATTCTACCTCTGAGATATACTCCCAGCCCTATTTTATTTTGAAACAATATTTCACTAAATTGCAGAGGGACTCATAAAGTTGCTGAAGCTAGCTGCAAACCTGTGATCCTCCTATCTCTACCTCCCAAGTACTGAGATTATAAGCATATGCCACTACTCCCAGTTTGATTTATAAATTGTACCCCCAAATCTAAGTAAAATGTGCTGAAATTTCTTCTAAGTGTTCTGTTTGCCATGGAAGTGACCTTGGTGTTTCAAATTTCTTAAGATTCTAGGTTAGCATTTTGGTAATACAAATCATGACAACTAGTAACATGTAATTCCACTAACTTCTTGTTATATACTTACTTAGATGCACAATACTAATCCAACACAAAACAAGAACCTCACATATTGCTATTCATTATTTACTAAAATAATTTGTATTTTTAGTTAAAACTGAAATTCAAATTTAGAAAATTACATAAATTAATTAAAATGCTTTTTACATTAAGTTGACTGTTCAACTACTAGATGTAATGATATTGCACTGGAAAATTTAAATTAATGGAGAATTCTATTGACATTTTTTAAACCTTGTTGAAAAGTTAGTGGTCAGTATACAAAGGTAGAGATACAGTTCTGAAGCATGATATATGTGCTCTTTAATGGTGTCTTTCTCTTTCTGTCTTACCCTAGGCTACATATCGAAATCGAATTGTGAGCCAAAGTCTCAGCACAAGGGACAGAAAAGCAATACATACTCCTACAGAGGACCGTTTTAGATATTCAGCTGCCGACCAGACAAGCCCCTACAAAAACAAGACCTGTCAAATATCTAGTCTTTGTTTCAGTAATTTCTTGAAAGACAAGGAGCTAGCAGAAGCCATCAAACACTCAAGAGGAACTTATGAAACCCTCGCTTCAGAGGTTACACAGAACTTAAGAACCACTGTTGGGCAGAACTCTCTGAAGCCAACAGCTAAGACAGAAGGGCTTTCCACCTTCTCAGAGAAACCAAAGGATCAAGCTGCTGTGACTAGACAGCATTCGACCTTCACAGGCAGGTTCGGACAGCCACCCAGAGGGCCAATCTCTTTACACATGTACAGCAGGAAGAATGTCTTTCTCCACCACAATCTACACACAACTGAACTGCAGACTCTGGGCCAGCAGGATGGTTAATTAATTGTCCTCTTCCTGTCTCTTGGTAGGATAAACGAGTTCATGTTTCTCCTGCATAGTTCATATTAAAATTGTCATGTACTTTTTGTTACCATTGTTTTAGTTATACTCTGAGACTTGTGGGCTTTTTAAAGTTATATTATTTTTTAAGAATGAGGGTTCTGGCATGTTAATTAAATTAGGTCGATTTGCCTTGACACTGTTACTGTGTATATGTATAATAAATGGGACCATCTTGCTGGCTTATAGAATCCATAATTTATCTTTTGTCTCTATCACTTACTGATAAGCATTGAAGTTTCAGAAGATAATGTGAAATAGCACACTCTGTCGATGATGTTACCATGAAATAGATATGAAGAATAAATAGGTTAAGGAATTGTAAAGAATGTTAAATTTACATAGTGAATAGAAGGAGAAAAACAGAGGGATTTTAGTCTTCTATTTGGTGGTGTATTTATTTGAGGAGAGAAGCTTGTGTGCATGTAACCTAGAGATATGTTTGTCTCTTTATTACATACATTCAAGCTAGTGAAGCTATTAAAAGTGGGGAGAGGCTGCTTCTTTTCTTCTATAAATGTTTCGTTTTTACTAGTTCACAAAGAATTCCAGACAGAGCAAGTGTTAGCCAAATAGAGCAGCTCTGATCTTCAAGAAATTTTGCTTTACGTTTTTGCTACTGATATACAAGTAGCACAGGATAAGGGGTGAGGTTGGCTGGATTTTGTTGAATGAGTCATAACATAAATATGTTATGTGACATGCTCTAGTCACTGTCATGAAAATATCAAACAAACACATTTTTAAAAAATTTTGGAAACCAAATATTCTAGGAATAATATTCTTTTGCTTCACTTTTTCTATGTTTAAATATTCATTTATTTTTATATATATATCCAGTTTTGCTTTATCTATATCTCACCCCATATTATTAAGAATTTAGAAACAAAAGATCAGTTTTTGATACCCTTAATAAGCTATTCTGACTGCAGTCATCAAGATTTAGAGAAAAAAGTAAAATACTTGTAAACTCTGGCAATTGGATCATAAAAATAAACTTTGAAAATAAAAATTTAAAACTCATTTGATGGCAAATATTTCTCTTTGACAAAAAATGTCATATACCTATGTACACATGAGATAGATCAATAAATCTAAGTAAAACAATTTCATGTTTAATAAGTAATAGAGCATTATCAAATGGTAAATATAAAAGAATAGATAAAATTATAAAAGGGATATTGGGAATAAGGGCTGCAATTTTCTTATACAAAGATCAGAGCTGGTAACTATATTTATATTAGAAATAGTCCATGCAAATTGAAACTGTCATACCCACTGCATGATCTGTTTCCCCTGCATTCTCTAACAGACAGAATCCATCAGCATGCACAAATGAGATGAATGAAGGGAAATTGAGATGGCAGTTTTAGCATGGCATCTGACTAACCTGCTTAAATTAAAGCTATCTGTGAAATGCATCTCCTAATATAAAAATGTATTTGAGCTCTATGCTTTGGGGGAAAGCCATTAAATTCCCCACTCCGGCTTTAAACAATTGACTTTAATAGATTTTCAAACTTTGATTAGAATTGATAGTAAGGAGTGTAGTGGATATGTTGTACTTGTAATTTTGGTTTTCCAGTGGAAGACACGTGCATCAAGACAAACATTCACCAAATGTTTTCTTTCTTTGTGTGTTTGTAATTTTGCCAAAAGAGAACAATACTCATAGCAATTTGCTTGACTTAATGAGAGTGCTGTCTAAAGTTTCCAACATGCTTTAGAAGCTATAATATGCATATATACATTTGGGGCTGGACAATACTTAAGAAATTATAGAAAAATACGATGATTAGTTGTGGAATTCAGCTTGATTTGTACTGAGAGTTGGTGTGTGTCATTCTAATGTTTTAAATCTGTAAATAAATAAGCATGATAAAATAATCAAGGATTTTTTCCCAGGATATGGAAAAACTATGTATCACAAATAATGTTTTTGATTTGGAATTTTGTAGTTTATAGTTTTGTTTTCCTGGAAGATAGACTTTTGAATTATACTTTGTAAAAGATAATCTATTTAAGAAAATCTGTCATTTAATAGACATTTTAAGAGATGTTTTAAACACTAGTATTTTCTTGAAGAATCTTTTTTAAAGCTGAAACATTCAAAAAGAAAAACCTGGATTGAACAATTCAATTTTAAAATGAAGGATATTTTTTGGAAATGTCATCTTAAAGCTGTTTTGTATCAGTATTTTCAGCATTGTTATAATATTATTTGTAATACTCAGTGTAACTCAGGCCTGGAGAAGGTGGAAGCCCACTATGTTAATGTAGATCAGTAACTGTAAAACAGGGGTCTTTTGTAAGTTCCTCTTGTATAGATATTCAGTCATAATAATGGCATGTGGGCATTCTTTCAGTGAATTGATTTCTTTGTACTAAAATCTCTAGTTTTCTAAGACAGTTCCATGTATAAAAATGCTTTATACATCTCTCCAAGGCAGAACATATCCAAAGACATGACACCAGGGGGAAAAAGTGCTTGTTTTTCTGATGAAGCAGTGGTCTTTTCTGTTCCTCTTTCTTCTGTGCATGTATATGTGTAGCTAAACCTAAGTAATCTTGTAAAATTTCTGCTGCAAACTGTCTCCTCTGAAACTAGAATGTGTTTAAAAAGGACACTTGAGAAGAGACATTTCTGGAAGGAAAGCTGTTTCTACCTGAAATAAACTATTCCCACTTTTGTAATGACTGGAATGTGAAAGTGTATTCTTATGACCTCAGTGTTTCCCCCCACACACACACAATTCTATACACTAACAGAGTCATCATAAAACTACAAATTATCTTTGTTTCTTTGGTGCACTCTAATCTATGTCCAAATGACAACACAAAAGGGTTGCTGCAATCTGAGGTCTAAATCTGCCAGCACCATCTCAAGATAAGAGCAGAGAGCCAAGAATTATTTTTATTCATTGATTTTTAAACAAATAAAATAATCTGATAACTAATATATGAATGATTATAAACCAATACATGTTTATGTAACTTAAAATTTTTACAAGGTTTTTCATAATTAATAAGGATGTACAATTTGTGTTTTACTCAGTACATTTTCCAAACTTTAATGTCAGTTCATTGTCATTTTCTTTTGAATGTTGGTGTTTTGTTGAATTCAAAGGAAATTTTACTTTTTTGTGTGTGGATCTGGGGATGGAACCCAGGGGTATTTGACCTCTGAGCCTCACCCCCTGCCCTATTTTTAATTCTTTATTTTGAAACTGGTTCTCACTGAGTTGCAGAGGGCCTTACTTGTTTTGTTTCTCTAGCATGTTTATTAGAGATAACACCTTTCCACTCCCCCCAAAATAAATACGATTTATTTTTGTTATCAGTTATGTAAGGAGCATGTCCTTACTCTCACATTCTATTAGTCTATCCAGAAATTTTCTTTGTAATTTAGTTGATGAAACCACAGGAGCAGTTCGTTGAATAGGAAGTCCTATTTTGCTATATCATTGGCCATTTTTACCTTTCTCATTATTGCATTATCATATAGTAATCCATATTAAGTGTGGTGGCACATACCTATAATATCAGGATTTTGGAGGCTGAGACACTAGGGCCACATGTTCAAGACCAGCCTTACCAACCTAGCAAGACCTTGTTTCAAAATAAAAAATAGCAAGATATGGGTGTATAGCTCAAAGGTAGAATATGTCTGGGCTCAATCATCAGTACCATCACCAAAAAAATTATTTAAATTATACATAAATATAATTTTATTTATAATATTTATATTTAGTTATAATTTTATTTATTTATAAATATATTATCTGTGTTATTTATTTATATGTAAATATATATATTCTGCATAAGAACTATTTTAAGCATATATAATAATAATTTTGAATTTTGCTCCCCTTGGAATTAAAGCTTTTCTTCCATTTTTTTTCTCATGTGCTTTGGCATGTCAGCTCTAGGCTATGTCTAATTGCAGGGTAAGGATGATAGAACCTATTAACTAGCTTGGATTCTTACATTAAAAACAAAATTGCATTGTAAAATAAGTGCAAACAACCAAGTTACCAACAGCCAAATAAAGAAGCTCACTTTTCTAATAAAAATATCACCATTGCTACATTTTTATTTATAATTTTCTCCTTTGCCAAGGTATTTCATTAATACTCAGAACTACAAACTTACCCATAAACTATTATTTCCAATAAATTTAGTTTTTCTAAAACCTCAGTTCTAGTTGAAGAAGTTTAGCCCAAAAGCAAGTCAAATATATGTCTCCTTAGTTGTGTTACCTGTGAAAAACAATGAAAGCTTTCTACCTTGTTTATGATCTGAAGAACTTCCTACAAAATTTTAAGGTACAATAAAGATCTTTAATTATACAGAAAATAGTTCTTCCACTTAATAATTAGAATGTAGGTGCAATAGTTTGGATATTGTTGAATTTTGTCCACCCAAAAGTTCATATGATTGAAGGCTTGGTGTCTGAGTTCTGATATCGGGAGGTACTGTGGAATCTTTAAAAGGTGGGGCCTAAAGGGTGGTCCTTACTTAGGTCATGGGCGGTTTACCATAGAAAGGTTGTCTTCATGTGACCTTTTCAGTTCTCAGGAGGAGTTCATTACAAAAGGAACAAGCCTGGCCTCACCCAGTTCTCTTTGGTTCCTGGCTCAATATGAAATTGCTCTGCATATTGGTGCCTGCCTGTTATCCAGGACTTGGGAGGCTGAGACAAGAGAATCACAGATCTGAGGTCAACCACAGCAATTTAGGAAGGCCCTCAGCAACTTAGGGAGATTATTTAAAAATAAAAATAAAGAAAGAAAAATGGTTAGGGGTGTAGCTCAAAATTAGAATGCCCCTAAATTTGCTGGTAGGCTGAGACTGGAGGATCACAGGTTCGAGGCTAACCTCATCAACTTAGTGAAGCCTTCAGCTTTTCATTTTCTTTTTTTTTTCTTTTTTTTAATTAATTTATTTTTTAAATTGGTGCATTGTAGTCATATATCAATCACATTGGAGTACAAGACTTGAGAGGATATACAAGCACACATCATCCAATTAGCCCTCCTCCAGCCCCCATCCCATTCCCTCCCCCTCCCTCCATTGCACGCTTCTTTGGTGATTTACTTTGATACGTTTGTTTATGTACCTCCTGCGTTTTAAAGAGGCTCCGTCCTCCAGTATTACATACCCTCTGATTGGTCACATTAGTTGCTTCACTATAGGGCCCTTTCTATAGCTCAACCTCTTCCTGTTGCCCTTTTCCTCCTAGTTATTGCTGATTAAGAGAAGCTTCTGATTTATATTTTCTGCGATATTTCTCTGTGCATGCTGCGTTGCAAGTACCGATCCCACTCTTGATGGTCCCAGTAGTGGCCTGGCTACTCAGTGGACTGATCCAGACCTCGCTGGCTCAAGCAGCGGCCTTGCCTCATGGGAGGCCCCAGTTCAGGTCTCGCTGGCCCCTGCACCGGTCTAACCCCTAAGCTGGCTTTGGTCCCGGCCTTGGAGGCCGCAGGAGTGAACTTGCCTCACGCCAGGCTCCGATGCTGGCCATTGGCCCCTGCACCAGTCTATCCCCTTGGCAGGATTCCAATCCCGGCCTCGGAGGCCCCAGCACCGTGCTAGCCTCACGGCAGGCTCCAGTGCCGGCCTCGTTGGCCCCAGCACCAGCCTAACCCCTCAGCAGGTTCCGTTCCCGGGTTAGGAGGCCCCAGCACTGGCCATGTCTCACGGCAGGCTCCGATGCTGGCCTCGCCTCACGGCAGGCTCTGATGCCGGCCTTGCTGGCCCCAGCACCGGTCTAGCCCTTCGGCAGGTTGTTATCCTGGCCTCAGAAGCCCCAGTACCGGCCTTGCCTCACGGCAGGCTCCGATGCCGGCCTCGCTGGCCCCAGCTCGGCCTAACCCCTCGACAGGCTCTTATTCCGGCCTCAGATGTCCCAGTACCGGCCTTGCCTCACGGCAGGCTCCAATGCCGGCCTCACTGGCCCCAGCACCGGCCTAACTCCTCGGCAGGCTCTTATCCTGACCTCAGAGGCCCCAGTACTGGCCTTGCCTCAAGGCAGGCTCCAATCCCGGCCTCGGAGGCCTCAGCACCGGCCTTGCCTCATGGCAGGCTCCAATGCCAGCCTCGCTGGCCCCAGCACCGGCCTAACCCCTTGGCAGGCTCTTATTCTGGCCTCGGAGGCCCTAGCACAAGCCTTGCCTCACGGCAGGCTCCAATGCCAGCCTCGCTGGCCCCAGCATCGGTCTAACCCCTCTGCAGGTTCCAATCCCGGCCATGGAGGCCTCAGTAGTGGCCTTGCCTCACAGCAAGCTCCGATGTCGGCCACTGGCCCCAGTGCCCGCCTAACCCCTCAGCAGGTTCCGATCACTGTCCCTGTGGTTATTATTTCAAAGGTTCCAGGTGTAATGTAGCAGATCTCTGCCTCCCCTGAGTATTGGCCACTGGCATTGCCACTGCCTCCACTGTTTCAAATCCTTCCCAGGCTCTTTTTCCACTCTGAATGTTGTCCAATGTTCCTAAGCATGCGTGATGGTAGCATTCGACATTTGGTGTAATTTCTCCAAAAAAAATAAAGTTGGTAAGATCCGGTTTCTGCTTCTCCTGAATACAAGTCTCCACCACCATCGCGGAGAACTCTTTCAACACCGCATTTCTCCTTGGTCTCCGCTAAACTCTCTCCTTATATGTGATGTCTGAGATTCTTAACAATATAGAGAAATAGCAGTCCTCTTTCACGGCAAATTTTTCCATAAGTTCCAGTGCATTTAGATAAGTTTTGTCTGCATCTCCAGTGTCCTGGCATCCATAACGGCTTTCTTACCTCCTCTCTGATATTTTTCTTTATCTTTTTCTGTTCTGGGCCCGGTTTCTCCAGGGGTCTGGCGTGCTACTCGCAGTTCGGCCTGGGGCCCAGAGTCCCGCGACCCGGGCCCCATCTGGCATGCCCTGCGCGCGACCTCCGCCCAGAACCCAGCGTCTTACTGGGCCCGGTTTCTCCAGGGGTCTGACGTGCTACTCGCAGTTCGGCCTGGGGCCCAGAGTCCCGCAACACGGGCCCCATCTTGCTTTTCATTTTCAAAATAAAAAATAAAATAGGACTGAGGATGTACCTCAGAGATAAAACACCCCTAGGCTCTACCCCAAGTACCATAAGAGAAAGGGAGTGACCATTTGAAGCAATGCAATTCTGCTACTGCCATCCATCAGCCAGGGACCCTCGCCAGAACAGAGCTGATGCAGGTGCCATGCCCTCCAAGTCTGTGGTCTAACTAAATCTCTTCACCTTCATAAGTAGCTAGTCGCTGGCATTTTTAAATGTCAATAAAATGCTAACTAATCCAGAGGGATATCAGGATCCTTTCTAAAGGTAGTTTCAGTTTATTCACACTAACTTCTCCAGTTTATCTAACAAACCTATCTTCCCCTTACAATTCAAGAGAGGAGCATTTTACCTCTTACCTCCTTTCCCCAAACACTACCACTTTGTTATAGGAAGCTCAGTTTGCTGTAACAGCATCTTATAGGCTAGGTGGCTTGTATTAAACAAGAGACAAAGCAAAACAAAGCAAAGCAAAACAAAACAAAAAACTCTTTTTTCCTTATAATTCTGGAGACTGAAAAGTCCACAGTCAAGGAGCCAGGAATATCATCTGGTGAGGGCCTGCTTCCTGTCTTGCAAATGCCACTGTCTCCCCAACCCCCATGGTACTGAGGATGGAACCCAGGGACATTCTACCTCCGAGCTACACCCCCAGCACTATTTTATTTTTTATTTTGAAACAGGACCTCACTAACTTGCTGAGGCTAGCTTTGTATCTGCGCTCCTCCTGTCTCATCCTACCATGTACTGGGATTACAAGTGTGTGCCAACATGCCCGGCTCCCAACTTTTTGTTGTGTCTTAACAATAGAGAAAAAACTCTGGTGTCTGGGTCTTCTTGAATGGAAAACTAATCACATCCTAGGGGCTCCACCCACCTGACCTAATCTAAACCCAATTACCTTCCAAAAGCTCTACCTTCAAACCCCATCATGTTGGCTTCTGGATCTTCAACATATAAATTTAAAAGGGACACATTCAGATCGTGACATTCATTTTCAGCACATAATGGATGAGAATTAGTGTTTTACTTTGTATAGATTAAATGAGATCATTTGGATAATTTGCCAAGAACATATAGCTTGCATGCCTAACTAAATTGGTTTCCATAGCCCTTGACCCTTTCATTCATAGCATGCTCTCCAGGAAGTAGAGGAATCAAGCAAACATATACCACTTGAATCTCCTTTTCTCTTAAAATTCCATTGATAGTGCTAGAGAAATAAATCAGGGCAATGCTCAATTTTAGAACGAAACCTTTTATTCAAAAGCATTTTTAGAAAAATTTTTGATGTTTAGATCAATACATGTAGAATTCAAAGAAGCATGCACTTTTATTTCAAGGTTATCTTCTAGAAAAACTGACATCCTGATTTTATTTTTTAAGGGTAAATGGAGAATCAGTAAGAAATTATTTCATGTTATTTTTAAAAGAAGAGAATCAATAAAGTTTTTTAAATGGAGACCATTCAGTAGATAAAATAGCCTAGTTATCTTATTACCTAATTTTTCCTTTTATTTTTGAGAGTATTGGTGTAGATGCCATTGGAGTTGATATGTTTATATGCTCTATACACATTTTATAAATAAGATTTTTGTAGAACTATTTTAGATATTTCTACTTGGGGCTAGAATTACAAATAATTTAATTTAAAAATGAAATAAGTTGTTTTTTTTTTTTTTTTTTTTTGCAGCTCTGGGGATGGAACCCAGGGGCATTCGACCTCTGAGCTATGCCCCCTGCCCTATTTTTTTATTCTTACTTAGTTGCAGAGGACCTCACTAAGTAGCTAAGGCTGTCTGCAAACCAGGATCCTCCAGTCTCAACCTCCCAAATGCTGGGATTAAAAGCGTGTGCCACCATACCTGGCTACAAGTTGATATTAAATGGTAAATATGTATTGTTTTGAACTCAGGGGAATTCTACCTCTGAGCTACACTCTATTATGACTCAGAGTTTCACTAAGTTTGGAGGACCTCACACACTTATTAAGCCTGGCTGTGAATCTATGATTTTCCTCTATTATTCCCTCAAGTACTGGGATTACAAATGTGTACAACCAGGACTGTTTAAAAAATGAATTTAAGTAACCTAAATTTTTAAGAAAAATATACTTTATTTTTATTTAACTATATACACATAAGTGATATCTTAATAAGATAGAGTTCCGTACTACTATAAATTTGCTCTTTCAAATCCCTGCATTCAAAAATGAAAGAAAATCCAAATAGTATCTAGGCCCTGTTCTTAGGAGAAAAATCCCACATAATATGGTATATTCTAAAATATATGGGTTGAGGTTACTAATATTTATAACAATAATTTCTATTCTGCATTTCCAAAACTCTAAAAACATAATGAAAAAGATAATGAATAGAAAATTATTCTAGAGATTACAATTTTTTAATATATATTTATTGGTGCATTGTAGTAAAACATCTCAATGGATTACAAGATTTGTGAGGATATACAAGTACACATCACCCAATTATCCTTTATCCAATTTCTATCCCATTGCCTCCCTCTCCCTCCATTCCATGCTTGATTTAGTGATTGACTTTGATATATTTGTTTAAGTACATTGTGTGCTTTAAATAGATTCCATCTTTCTCCCTCCCATCCTCTCTGATAGGTCACCTTAATTGCTTCTTCATAGGGTCCTTTCTTCAACTAGATTTCCTCCTATTACCCATTTCTTCCTAGTTTTTGCATATTAGGAAAAGCATCTGATTTTTTATTTTCTGTGTTATTTACCTATGGATGCCACATTGCAGGCTCCAATTCTACTCTCAAAGGCCCTGGCACTGGCCTTGCCTCACAGCACGTTCTGATCCCACCCTCACAGGCTCCACCACCGTCCTCACCACACTGCAGGCTCCAATCCTGACCTCACTGGCCCTGAAACTGGCCTCACTTCATGGCAGGCTTTAATCCTGGCCTTGCAGGCCTTGACACCGGCCTCGCCACCCAGCATTCTCCTATCCTGGCCTTGAAGGCCCCTGAAACGGGCCTTGCCACAGTGCTGGCTTGAATCCCGACCTCGTTGGCCCCAGCACTGGGCTTTGCCAAATGGCAGTCTCCTATCCTAGCCTTGCAGGCCCTAGTACTGGCCTTGCCACATGTCAGGCTCTGATGCCATTCCTTGGAGGCCCCAACACCATCCTTGCCTCACAGCAGGCTCCAATCCTGGCCTCTCTGGCCGCAGCACCAGCTTTGCCAAATGGCAGGCACTGATACCAGCCTCCAGATCCCGGCACTGGCCTTGCTGCAAGACAGGCTCTGATCCTGAATGTGCTGGCCCTGGTACTAGCCTCATCACATGGCAGGCTCCAAACCCAGCCTCGCTGGCCCTGGCACCGGCCTAGCCACAAGGCAGGCTCTGATCCTGGCCTTGCAAGCCCTGACACCAGCCTTTCCTCATGGTAGTCTCTGATTCTGTCCTCTAAAGCCCTAGCACTGGCCTCGCCACACAGCAGGCTCTGATCCCAGGCTCACAGGCCCCGGCACTGCACTGGCCTCACCACCCAGCAAACTTCAATCCCGGCCTCAAAGGTCCCAGCACTGGCCTCACTGTGCAGTGGGCTCTGATCTCTGTCACTGTGAGCAGGTCGTCTACAGATATTCCTTTTTTTCTTTCATTTTTTTTTAATATGAGAAAGCAGTACACGTCTTTTGCAAAAGCTGGGAGCCCGTATACCTAATGGCATTGAATTTTGTCTCCCCTCCAAAGGCAGAGGTCCACAGCTTCACCAGAGAGAGAGCTCTGCTCTCTATGTGCACCCTGGCCTCCTGCACTGCACAGAGGAGCACGGTGGCCATGAGATCTGATGTCTCCCAAAATATGCATCATGGCAGCCCAACCCAGCTATGCAGGACTCCCTCTGATATGTCCCAAACACTTTTACCACTTAGCATGTTATCCAGAATTTCCAAGCATGTGGGACAGAAGAAGTCTAATTTTGGGATTTTTCCACAAAAGTTCAAGGTGAATTGGACTGAATCTGTCTGCCCCTCCAAACACTGGTCACCACTGCTGCTGCCACTGCCAACACCACCATCTCAGTTCTTTCCTGAAAACCTTTCCCACACAGCATGTTTTCCAGAATTCCTGAGCATGTGCTGCAGTAGCAGTCTACCTTTGGGGAGATTTCTTCAAAAGTTTAAGGTGGATTGGATTGGATCTCTGCCTCTCCCAAATACTTGCCACCACTGCTGCTGCCATGGCCATCTCGGTTCTCTTTCAACAACTTTTTCATACAGCATGCTATCCCAAATTCCCAAGCATGTGTGGTGGTAGCATTCTACTTTGGGGGAGATTTCTTCAAAAGATCAAGGTGGATTGGATCAGATCTCTGCCTCTCCCAAATACTGGCCACCACTGCCACTGCTGCTACCACCATCTCAGTTCTCTCCCAGATGCTTTTCCCACACAGCATGTTGTCTGTCGAGGGGTTAGGCTGGTGCCAGGGCCAGTGAGAAAAGGATTGGAGCCTGCCATGAAGCAAGGCTGGTGCTGGGGCCTCCAAAGCCAGGATCAGAGACTGCCGAGGGGTTAGGGCAATGTCAATGACAGCGAGGCTGGGATCGGAGCCTGCTGTGAGGCAAGGCCAGTGCTGGGGCCTCCAAGGCGGGGATAGGAACCTGCCAAAGGGTTAGGCCGATACGGGGGTCAGCAAGGTTGGGATCAGAGCCTGCCGTGAGGCAAGGCCAGTGCTGGGGCCTCCAAGACCGGGATAGTAGCCTGCTGAGGGGTTAGGCTGGTGCCGGGGCAAGTGGCCGGCATCAGAGCCTGCCATGAGTCAAGGCCACTACAGAGGCCTCCGAGGCTGGGATTGGAGCCTGCAAAGGGGATAGGCCAGTACCGGGGCCAGTGAGGCCAGGATCGGAGCCTGCCTGAGGGAAGGCCGGTGCTGGGGCCTCCAAGGCTGGGATCAGCGCCTGTCGAGGGGTTAGGCCAGTGCTGGTGGCCAGCAGCTGGCATCGGAGCCTTCCTTGAGGCACGGCCTCTACTAAGGCCTCCGAGGCCAGGATCGGGGCCTACCAAGAGGGAAGACCGGTGCTGGGGCTTCCAAGGCTGGGATTGGAGCCTGCTGAAGGGTTAGGCCAGTGCTTTGGACAGAAATGTCAGGATCAGAACCTGCTGTGAGGCAAGGCCTTTGCTGGGGCCTCCGAGGCCAGATTTGGAGCCGGCAGTGGGGTTAGGCTGATGCCGGGGCCAGTGAGTCTGGAAGTGGAGCCTGCCATGAGTCAAGGCTGGTCCTGGGGCATCTGAGGCCAGGATTAGAGCCTGATGAAGGGTTAGGCCAGTGCTGGGGTCAGCAAGATCGGGATTGGAGTTTGCCATGAGGCAAGGCCTTTGCTGGGGCCTCCAAAGAAAGTATTGGAGCCTGCTGAAGGGTTAGGCCGGTGCCGGGGTCAGAAGCGGTGTGATTGGAGCCTGCAAAGGGGTAGGCTGGTACCGGAGCCAGTGGCCAGTATCGGAGCCTGCCTTGAGGCTAGGCCACTACTGAGGCCTTCGAGGCCGGGATCAGAGCCTGCTGAGGGGTTAGGCCCATAGTGGGGCCACTGAGGCAAAGATTGGAGCCTTCCATGAGGCAAGGCCTGTGCTGGGGCCTCCGAGGCTGAGATTGGAGCCTACTGAAGGTTTAGGCCTGTGCTGGTGTCAGCAAAGTCTGGATCGGAGCCTGCCATGAGGCAAGGCCAGTGCTGGGGCCTCCCAGATCAGGTTAGAAGCTTGCCAAGGGGTTAAGCCAGTGCTGGTGGCCAGCGGCTGGCATAGGAGCCTACTTTGAGGCAAGGCCGCTACTGAGGCCTCCAAGGCCAGAATTGGAGCCTGCCATGAGGCACAGCTGCTATTAAGTCCTCCAAGGCCGGGATTGAAGCCTGCCCAGAGGGTAGGCTGGTGCTGAGGCCAGCGAAGCTGGGATGTGAGCCTGCCAAGGGGTTAGGCCAGTGCCAGGGTCAGCAATGTTGAGATCAAAGCCTACTGTGAGGCAAGGCCAGTGCTGGAGCCTCCGAGACTGGGATCAGAGCCTGCCGAGGGGTTAGGTTGGTGCCAGAGCCCACGAGTCCAGGAGCGGAGCCTGCCATGAGTTAAGGCCAGTGCTGGGGCCTCCGAGGATGGGATTGGAGCCTCACGAAGGGTTAGGCCTGTGTCGGGGTCAGCAAGGTCGGGATGAGCCTGCCAAGGAGTACGCTGGTGCCAGGGCCAGTGGCTGGCATCGGAGTCTGCCTTGAGGCTAGGCTGCTACTGAGGCCTCTGAGGCCGGGATCGGAGCCTGCCAAGGGGTTAGGCCCATAGCGGTGCCATTGAGGAAAGGATTGGAGCCTGCCATGAGGCAAGGCCAGTGCTGGGGTCTCACTTGTCGGTATTGGAGCTTGCCAAGGGATTAGGCCAGTGCTGGTGGCCAGCGGCCAATATTGGAGACTGCTTCGAGGCAAGGCCAGTACTGAGGCATCCGAGGACGGAATCAGAGCCTGCCATGAGTCATGGCCGCTATTAAGCCCTCCGAGGCAGGGATCCGAGCCTGCCGAGATGGTAGGCTGGTGCTGAGGCCAGTGAAGCCGGGATGTGAGCCTTTTGAGAGGTTAGGCCAGTGCTGGGGTCAGCAATGTTGGGATCGAAGCCTGCTGTGAGGCAAGGCCAGTGCTTGGACCTCCGAGGCTGGGATCAGAGCCTTCCAAGTGGTTAGGCCGGTGCCACGGCCAGCGAGTCCAGGAGCAGAGCCTGCCATGAGTTAAGGCTGGTGCTGGGGCTTCCGAGGCTGGGATTGGAGCCTGCCAAAGGGTTAGGCCTGTGCTAGTGTCATCAAAGTCAGGATTGGAGCCTGCCATGAGGCAAGGCCAGTGCTGGGGCCTCCCAGGTCGGGTTTGGAGCTTGCCAAGGGTTTAGGCCAGTGCTGGTGGCCAGCGGCTTGCATCGGAGCCTGCTTTGAAGCAAGGCCGCTACTGAGGCCAGAATCGGAGCCTGCCATGAGGCACGGCCACTATTAAGCCCTCCAAGGCAGGGATCGGAGCCTGCCAAGAGGGTGGGCTGGTGCTGAGGCCAGCACGGCTGGGATATGAGCCTGCCGAGGGGTCAGGCTGGTGCTGGGGTCAGCAATGTCAGGATCGGAGCCTGCCGTGAGGCAAGGCCGGTGTTGGGGCCTCCCATCTCGGGATCAGAGCCTGCAGCAGAATTAGGCCAGTGCTGGTAGCCAGCGGCCAGCATTGGAGTCTGCCTTAAGGCAAGGCTGCTAGGGAGGCCTCCGAGGCCGGGATGGAGCCTGCCAAAGGGTTAGGCCGGTGCCAGGGCCATCGTAGTCAGGATCAGAGCCTGCCATGAGGCAAGGCCGGTGCTGGGGCCTCCGAGACCTGATCCTGCCCTAGAATCCCTTCGACTCTTTCTCAAGAGCCGAGGACTTAATCTCATTGATAACCAAGCCACCCAGTCCTGAGGGTACCTTTTAAAATTTGGCCCACGGCTCCCCTAAAGTAATCTTTATTATTAGGATAACTGGGATCGAGTTGAGGGTCTGGTTAGGCAAGCCCAGACAGAGCAAGGGGAAATCCCCCCTGGGGGTTCTCCCCACCATCTCCGTGTTTAAAAGTTGTTTTTCCCGTGACCCCCAAAATATCTGGCTGACCATGGCCCCAAGCCAGCGGAAAAAGGAGCTTTAATCAACCCCCCACTCCCTAGAATTAGTTAGAGATTGTTGGCTTTGTCTTCGAGCTGGACCACCTTGGCCCTTGGCCCTAATCAATCAAGAGGAGTCCCAAAACTAGATCACCCCAATTGCTCTATGTCCTTCCCATTATCCTTTCAGCCATTTAAAATATGAATAAATACCTGTTACTGGGCGACCAACGTTGATGGTTCAATTTTTCCTCTATAAATATTACTGTTGAATCTTCCTCCCAAAATCTTTGTCCCCCTCCCAGGTTGGTTTTTGTTTGTGGCGATAGCATGGCTTATGGATCCTTGCCCCCATCATGGACAGGCCTTTGCACCCTTGCCTCCCTGCTCCCCAATATAAATATTATCCCTGGGGAGGAACAAATGCCCATCCCCTCCTTTGATTACTGGGGAGGACGAAAAGGGAGGGCAGTACAAGCCATCCCCTCTTAATCGGCCTGGGGATTACTGCCGGAACTGCCACGGGTGAGGCTGGCCTTGGGATGGCCTTTGAGTTACATAGGAAACTCTCTCTCCAAATAAATGATGGTATTAAAGCCGTCTCAGAAACCATCCTAGACTTACAAGCCCAATTCGATTCTCTAGCTGATGTGGTATTACAAAAAAGGGAAGCATCTGCTTATTTTTGCAGGAAAAATGCTGTTTTATGCAAATAGATCTGGTCTGGTACAAGATAAGATTAAGCAGCTCCAAGATGATCTGGAGAGGCGACGACGAGATCTTCAGGAGAGTCTGTTCTGGACCAGCTTTCATGGACTTTTGCCCTATTTTCTTCCTTTGTTGGGCCCGTTGCTGTTTATCATAGTTTTGTGCACCATAGGCCCCTGTGTTTTTAATAGATTACTTCAGTTTATACAAAATAGAATGGAAGCTGTTAAAATCAACCCAATAGAAATGCATTACCAAAGGCTTGACAGCAAAGAAAATGAATCTTATGATTGGTGCTCTGAATATGACCGCCCCTCTCCTGTCTTACAAGTCCCCCAGATGGGGGAAATCGCAACATGTTAAAGAGCTGGTGACCAATGACAGGTAAGAACCCCATAGGCCAGGGAAACCTAAGACAGGAGGTACAGCATAGATCTGTGCTATCCAATGACGGGTAATCCCTGGTACTCGATGGGGACAACCTAAGACAGGCACAGTCCCGATAAAAATAAAAGAAAAAGGGGTGTGTGATGATGGGGTGTGTGCATATAGCACCTAAAGAGATGCAGCCTTCCTTGGCCTGAGCGGCTTGCAGGCTAAGGCAAAGCTTTAGGTAAAGTTTAAGAACTTCCGCAGTAAAATGATTCAGCAGAAAAGGGACTAAGATGGCGCCTGGAGGAAGCTACGGAGGCGTGGTTTCCCCATTCATTATGGGTGGGGAGACTGAGCAGTTTTGCCCTTTTTACTTTTAAAGGAGCTTCCAAACACAGGAATGGCTCGTGTACTGGCCTGGGATTGGCTGCAAGCTATATGCTGGGTCTATGAAGAGGTTACCTTTATCCCGCTAGGCTAGGCTATTTCCTCATTGGAAATTCACCTTGTGGTTTTGTGCTATATATACGTTGCTTGAAGAAGCATAAATGAGATCCTACTTGACATGTCTCCCAGCTCCATGTGTTGCTGTTGTTTGGGGCCGTTGGCACTCAACCTTCTTTGTCAGCCCCACCACTGATGGGTTGGACCCATCAAAGCATGGGATCGAGGGAGGGGGAGGGAATGCAATGGGGGCTGGATGAGGGCTAAGTGGATGATGTGTGCTTGTGTATCCTCTCAAGTCTTGTATTCCAATGTGATGTATGATTACAATGCACCAATAAAAATAAATAAATAAATAAATAAATAAATAAAGTTTTTTCTGAAGCTGTCTTCGTGATGGTTTGGCATATATATCTACTTACACTGGAAATAATATACTGTGGTTTATTCATATGTTCTTCAGATTCTGAAAAAGAGACATTTTTGCAGCTTAAATAATGAAACCATCAGTCAATTGGTATGAACTCTATTTCTACTATCTTTTCAACTAGGTTTTTCTTACCCTCTGATAAACAACAGTAAAGTACAATATTCCAGAGATCATTAGAGGAAAATGTTGCTTTATTTAATTTGAATTGATGAATGGAATTTCTTTACTTATGTATTATTTATCCATGTTATATTTTATTTTATTTATTTATTTTTTGTGGTACTGGGGTTCCTGGAAGCCCTTCTACCTCCAGGCTACACTCCCAGACCTATTTTATATTTTTTTATTTGGAAACAGGGTCTTTTAAATCAGTGCAGCTGGCCTCGAACCTGCGCGATCCTCCTTTCTCCACCTCCCAAACTATGGGTTTACAAGCGTGCGCCACCACGCCTGGCTCCATGTTTTATTTTAAAACACAAAAAATACAAAATTCTTCTAAAATAATTGTCAAACACACACACACACACACACACACACACACACACACACACACTATTGTTTTTTAAAATGCGTGTGGAAAATGGATCATGCAGACAAGCTTACATATACATGTGATATTCATAACATCCAATAGAGAAAATATAAACTTAAAATGCCCTTGGATTTTATCTCTTTAAATCAAACTCCAACTTGTATTTATATTGGTCCAGTATTTGCGTAGCCTTACAACTTCAGAGTAAATAGTGTTTCTCTTATGTATTATTTTATTTAATAAGATTTTGAAAATTATTCAAGGCATATGTAATGTGAACCTATGGTTTAAGAGTCATTCCATTTTCTAAACAAAGGAAAAATTTATCTTTGATTATAAACTCTTCTAAACAGAATTCAAGAAGCACTATATAGGCATTTTAATTAAATTACTGTAGGTATTAAATATAAGAAGTTATTTTAAATACTTTATTAGGGGTTTATAAAAATTAAAATTATGCAGAGCATGGTGGCACAAGCTTTTAATGCCACCATTTGGGAAGTTGAGACCAGAGGATTGCGGTTCGCAGATGACCTCAGCTACTTAGGCTATTTGCAATTCAGTGAGACCCTGTTTCAAAATAAAGAATAAAAAATATGGCAGGGAGTGTAGCTCAGAGGTCAAATGACAGTGGGTTCTGTCTCCAGACCTGCAAAAAAATAATTAAAATTCCTTTTAGATTCTAAATGGTAAAATTTCAAAACTTTTTGGTTATGATTATAACCAGTATCTTAAAGATGAATTAGGTAAATAGTTCAATTTTTAATTTCTATTATAAGACAATCATTTTACAAATACTTAACAGGAATATTGATGATATTATACTTACTGGCTATGTACTAAGCCTTCTAGATACTAGATGCGAATTCCTTGTAGTTTTAGCCATACTGAAGTCCATCAAATAATAAGTATTGCTAATTATTATTTCTATATTCTTTAGAAAATTTAGAAAATTGATCAATAGAATAGTTGAAGGGGGTAGGAGGAAGTAAGTAGAGAGGGAAAAGGAAGAACTGATAAAACAAAACAAAACAAAACAAAACAATTCAAGTTGTATTATGCCCCTATTTGAAGGTATCACAGCCAATATTACTATTATCTACAGGAAGAAGTGGAAAGCTGGGTGAGACCTGGAAGAAAATACACCAAGATTGGCATGCATGTTTGTTTATATGACTCTGAAATGATGTATAATTATAATTATAATGTTTCAATTAAAGTATATAAAATATATTTGTTTGGCAGAAGCTATCAGATCACACTCTTAAGCTAGATGCTTTGTTTATGTTAGGATAAACTTTTAGCAGTATCTGACCTGAAGTGTCCAGTTTAGCCTCTTTAAAATCAGCCATTTTAGCTGGAGGTGGTGATGCACACTTGTAATCCCAGTGCTTGGGAGGCTGAGACAAGAAGATAGCACAGGTTCGAAGCCAGCCTCAGCTATATAGTGAAGCTCTCAGCAACTTAGTAAGACCCTGTTTCCAAATAAAGTATAAAATTGGTCTGGAAGTATATAGCCTGGAGGTAGAAAAGCCCCTGGGTTCCACCCCCAGTACCACCAAAAAGAAGAAAAAAAAAATCAGCCATTTAGTTGAAGCCTGGCACCAGCCCAAACTTCTGGGATATATTCGTATTTTACAGTTCACCAGGAAAGCTCATGTCTGTGTTTCTACATAGGTTTCTGTCTAACTCTATTTTAATAGAAAAAAATGTACTGGCATTGGATCAGTAGAGCTGCTAGCTAAAAGTTAGCCTTTACTTAAATATTTCACATTTTTCACATGGAATTAAATTTGTTTTATTATTGTTTTCTATTTTCTTTCTAGTTTCCACATATGAGAGAAATTATTTGACCCTTGACTCTCTGATATTGACTAACCTAATTTAGCATAATATTCTCTAGTTCCACCCATTTATCTGCAAATAACATTATATTGTTGTCTCTATGCCTGCTTAAAATTCTATTTTATTTATTTATTTATTTTTTTGTTATGTATTAACAGCAAGTGTATCTTTATTTTTTTCTTTTTTTTATTGGTGCACTGTAATCATATATCACATTGAAATACAAGACTTAAGAGAATATACAAGCACACATCATCCAATTAGCCCTCATCCAGCCCCCATCTCATCCCCTCCCTCGATCCCATGCTTGTTTGGTGATTAACTCTGATACATTTGTTTATATACCTCCTGCGTTTTAAAAAGGCTCCATCCTCCCCTATTCCATACCCTCTGATTGGTCGCCTTAGTTGCTTCATTATAGGGCCCTTTCTATAGCTCGACCTCTTCCTATTGCCCCTTTCCTCCTAGTTTTTGCTGATTAGGGGAAGCATCTGATTTTTATTTTCTGCGATATTTCTTGGTGCATGCTGCGTTGCAAGTACCGATCCCACTCTTGACAGCCCCAGTAGTGGCCTGGCTACCCGGTAGACTGATCCAGACCTGGCTGGCTCAAGCAGCAGCCTTGCCTCATGGGAAGCCCCGATTCTAGGTTCGCTGGCCCCGACACCAGCCTAACCTCTCAGCTGGCTGCAATCTCGGCCTCGGAGGCCCTAGCACCGGCCTTCCTCATGGCAGGCTCCGATGCTGGCCGATAGCCCTGGCATCGGCCTAACCCCTCGACAGGCTCTGATTCAGGCCTTGGAGACCTCAGTAGCGGCCTTGCTTCACGGAAGGCTCCGATGCCAGCACTGGCCTTACTCCTTGGCAGACTCCGATCCTGGCCTCCGAGACCCCAGCAGCGGCCTTGCCTCGCGGCAGGCTCCAATACTGGCCGCTGGTCCTGGCATTGGCCTAACCCCTTGGCAGGCTCCGATCCTGGCCTCAGAGGCTTCAATAGTGACCTTACCTCACGGAAGGCCCCGATACCGGCCGCTGGCCCCAGCACAGGCCTAACCCCTTGGCAGGCTCTGATCCCAGCCTCAGAGGCCTTAATATTAGCCTTGCCTCACAGAAGCCTCAGATGCCAGCCGCTGGCCCTGGCACCAGCCCAACCTCTCAGCAGATTCCAATCCCGGCCTTGGAGGCCCCGGCAACGGCCTTGCCTCATGGCAGGCTCCGTTGACGGCCACTGGCCCCAGCACTGGCTTAACCCCTCGGCAGGCTCCAATCCCAACCTCGGAGGTGCCAGCACCAACCTAGCTTCACAGCAGGCTCTGATCCTGGCTTCGCTGGCCCCAGCACCAGCCTAACCCCTTGGCAGGCTCCGATCATGGCCTTGGAGGCCTCAGTAGCGCCCTTGCATCACAGAAGCCTCTGATGCTGCCCGCTGGCCCCGGCACCAGCCTAACCCCTCGGCAGGTTCCAATCCAGGCCTCGGAGGAACCAGCGCCGGCCTTTCCTCACGGTGAGCTCCGATCCTGGCCTTTCTGGCCCTGGTACTGGCCTAACCCATTGGCAGGCACCGATCCCGGCCTTGAAGGCCCCAGCGCTGGCCTTTCCTCAAGGTGAGCTCCAATCCCGGCCTTGCTGGCCCCGGCACCGGCCTAAACCCTCGGCAGGCTCCGATCCAGGCCTCGGAGGTCCCAGCACCCGCCTTGCCTCATGGTAGACTCCGATGCTGGCCTTGCTGGCCCCAGCACCAGTCTAAACCCTCGGCAGGCTCCGATTCTGGCCTCGGATGCCTCAGTAGTGGCTTTGCCTCACAGAAGGCTCCGATGCCGGCCGCTGGCCACAGCACAGGCCTAACCCCTCGGCAGGCTCTGATTCCAGCCTTGGATGCCCTAGCACTGGCCTTGCCTTAGGGCAGGCTCCGATGCTGGCCGCTGGCCCTGGCATCGGCCTAACCCCTTGGCAGGCTCCGATCCCAGCCTCGGAGGCCCCAGCACTGGCCTAGCTTCATGGCAGGCTCCGATACCAGCCATTGGCCCCGGAACCGGCCTAACCCCTCAGCATGCTCTTATCCTGGCTTCGGAGGCCCCAGAACTGGCTTTGCCTCACGTCAAGCTCCGATGCTGGCTGCTGGCCCTGGCATCAGCCTAACCCCTTGGCAGGCTCTTATGCAAGCCTCGGAGGCCCCAGTAGCGGCCTTGCCTCACGGCATACTCCGATACTGGCCTTGCTGGCCCCAGCACCGGTCTAACCCCTCGGCAGGCTCTGATCCTGGCCTCGTAGGCCTCAGTAGCAGCCTGGCCTCACGGAAGTTTCAGATGCTGGCTGCTGGCCCCGGCACTGGCCTAACCTCTCGGCATGCTCTTATCCCAGCCTCGGAGGCCCCAGTACCGGCCTTGCCTCACGGCAGACTCTGTTGCTGGCCGCTGGCCCCAGCATCGGCCTAAACCCTTGGCAGGCTCCGATCACAACCTCGGAGGCCCCAGTAGTGGCCTTGTCTCACGGCAGGATCCGATGCCGGCCATTGGCCCTGACACCAGCCTAACCCCTCAGCAGGCTCTTATCCTGGCCTCGGAGGCGCCAGCACCAGCCTTACCTAATGGTAGGCTCCGATGCCAGCCTCGCTGGCCCCAGCACCGGCCTAACCCCTCGGCAGGCTCTGCTTTCGGCCACAGAAGCCTCAGTAGCGGCCTTGCCTCAGGGAAGGTTCCGATGCCGACCACTGGCTCTGGCACCGGCCTAACCCCTCGACAGGCTCCAATCCCGGTCTCGGAGGCCCCAGCACCAGCCTTGCCTCACGGTGAGCTCCGATCCCGGCCTTGCTGGCCCCGGCACCGGCCTAAACCCTCGGCAGGCTCTGATCCAGGCCTTGAAGGCCCCAGCATTGGCCTTGCCTCATGGCAGGCTCTACTCCCATCCTCACTGGCCCCAAGATCGGCCTAACCCCTCGGCAGGCTCCTATCTAGGCCTCCGAGGCCCCAGTAGTGGCCTTGCTTCATGGCAGGCTCCGAAGTTGGCCATTGGCCGCGGCATCGGCCTAACCCCTCGGCAGGCTCAGGTAGTTCCCTCGAAGGCCCCAGCACCGGCCTTGCCTCACAGCAGGCTCCTATCCCTTTGTCAAAGATTAATTGACTAAAGATGTGTGGATTTATTTCTGTATCTTCTATTCTAATCCACTGGTCAGTATATCTGTTATATAATGTTGCTAGAATTTTAATGAGAATTGCATTGAATCTATAGATCAGTTTTGGCAGGATGGCCATTTTGATGATATTTATTTCTGCCTATCCATGAGCATGGGAGATCTTTCCATCTTCCAAAGTCTTCTTCAATTTCTTTCTTTAATATTTTATAGTTTTTCTTGTAGAGGTCTTTTACATCTTGGGTTAGGTTTATTCCTAGGTATTTTATTGGTTTTGAGGTTATAGTGAATGGAATTGTTTTCTTTGTTTCTTTCATTGTGGATTCATTGTGGGCATAAAGAAAAGCCACTGATTTCTTTAGGTTGATTTTGTATCCTGAAACTGCTGAATTTGTTAATTAACTCCAGAAGTCTTTTGGATGAGTTCTTTGGGTCTTCCAGATAAAGGATCATGTCATCTGCAAATAAGGATAATTTTAATTCCTCTCTTCCTATGTGAATTCCTTTGATTTTCTTATCTTGTCTTATTGCTGCAGCAAGAGTTTCAAGGACTATATTGAAAAGGAGTGGTGATAGTGGCCATCCTTGTCTTGTTCCTTACTTTAGAGGAAATTCTTGTAGTTTTTCCCCATTCAATATAATGTTGACTTTGGGTGTACAGTATATTGCCTTAATGATGTTGAAGTACATTCCTTCTATCCCAATTTTCTGCAGTGTTTTTAACATAAATGGGTGTTGGATTTTGTCGAATATTTTTTCAGCATCTATTGCTATGATGATGTGGTTTTTGTTCTTGGTTCTATTTATGTGGTGAATAACATGTATTGATTTGCGTATGTCGAACCAGCCTTGTTTTTATGGGATGAACCCAACTTGGTAATGATGTATTATTCTCTTGATATAGTTTTGAATGCGTATAGCTAGTATTTTGTTTAGAATTTTTGCATCTATGTTCATTAAGGATATTGGTCTGTAGTTTTCCTTTCTTGAAGTATCTTTATTTGGTTTGGGGACTAATATGATACTGGCCTCGTAGAAGGAATTTGGGAGAGTTTTATCTCTCAATTTCCCGGAACAAGTTATGAAGTATTGGTATTAGTTGTTCACTGAAGGTTTTATAGAATTCAGCTGGAAACCCATCTAGGCCTGGGCTTTTCTTTAGTGGAAGAATTTTATTTCTATTTCGTTGGTTGCTATTGTTTGGTTTAGGCTTGCTATATCCTCTTGCCTGAGTGTAGGTAGGTTAACTCTGCTTAGAAATCTATCAGGTTCTTCCATGTTTTCAAGTCTATTGGAGTATAAATTTTTAAAGTAGTTTCTAATAATCTTTTGAATTTCTTCACTATCTGTGGTGATATCTCCCTTTTCATTTCTAATTTTGATAATTTGAGTTGATTCTCTTTTTCTTTTGGTTAGGTTGGCCAGGGGTTTATCAATTCTATTAATCTTTCCAAAGAACCAACTTTTTGTTTTATTGATTCTTTGAATTGTTTTTTTTTCTCTATTTCATTTATTTCTGCTCTAATTTTAATGATTTCTTGCCTTCTGCTGGCTTTGGGATTAGACTGTTGCAGAGTTTCTAGGTCCTTGAGTTGTGTCATTAGGTTCTTTACTTGGTGGTTCGCTGTACTTCTTATTCTATTTTAAGCAGGCGTGTGTGTGTGTGTGTGTGTGTGTGTGTCTTTTTGCTATCCATTCATTTGTAGGTATAGACTTAGGTTGGTTTCATACTTGGGCTGTTGTGAAATGTCTGCTATAAAAATGAATATGTATGTATTGCTACATATTGTGCTTTAATTATTTGAAAAGATATACAGGATTTTTAATAACTAGATCATATATTAGTTTTATTTTTAGATTCCTGAGGACATCCCATACTGGATATATTAATTGGTTGTCTCACTAGCAATTGTATGAGTTTTTATTTTCTCACATTTTTGGCAGCATTTATTATTGTTTATTCTCTTGATGATTGCCAATTTAGTTGGAGTTACATGTAATCTAAATGTAGCTCTGATTTGCATCTCCCTAATTGCTAGTAAAGGTTGACCTTTTTTTCATTTATTTATTGGATATTTGTATTTGTTCTATTGCCCACATTTTGAATGGGTTATTTGGTTTTAGTATCAAGTTTTTAAATTATCAATGTAGTCTAGATATTAACTCTCTATCGGAGGAGTATCTGATAAAGATTTTCTTTTATTCTGTAGGTACTCCAGAATTTTAAAACACATTAAATAAAATTGTAGCACCATTATCACCTTTTCAGCAGCCCAAAACATTGTTTTTATTTTTTCCTTGAAAATAGTTAATGGTAAAATAAATCTGGCTAGTTGTCAATGTTCCCCATGTTTCTATAAACTGTGAATTTATAGAATTTTAGACCATATAGAGAAGTATTTTCTTATATGTAAAAATTATAATAAAGGCTGGTGTTTATAGTCACCTCAAGATAGATGTTGACCAGTCACTGAAATTAAAGAAATAGTTTAATACCTGTCTCAATCATAATATAAAGATAGAGAGCTTATTATAAAAAATTCACACAGACTATTTCTAGGTTAAGTAAAACTAATCAATATTTGATTATTCACTGAGAATTACTGAATTTGCAGACAAATCCTATTCAATCCACCTTGAACATTTGAAAAAAAATCTAGAAAGGTGGCTGCTCCTGCCACACATACTTAAGAATTCTGGATATCACACCATGTAAAAATGGTGCTCAGCAGAGAACCAGGAGGAAGGTGGCAGCGGCAGGGGAAGTAGCTGCCAGAGTTTGGGAGAGGCAGATATCTGATCCAATCCACCTTGAACTTTCAAAGAAATCGCCCCAAAGGTAGGCTGCTAAGGCCTTGCATGCTCAGGAATTCTGGAAAACTTGCTGTGTGGGAAAAGTGTTTGGGAGAGAATTGAGATGGTGATAGCAGTGGCAGCGGTGGCAGTGGTGGTGGTGCAGCTGTGGTGGCAGTGGCGGAGGCCAGTATTTGGGAGAGGCAGACATCTGATCCAATCCACCTTGAACTTTTGAAGAAATCTCCACAAAAGTAGAATGCTACTCCTGCCCATGCTCAGGAATTCTGGACAACATGATGTGTGGGAAAAGTGTTTGGAAGAGAACTGAGATGAGGAGCCAGCAGTAATGGTGGTGGCCAGTATTTGGGAGAGGCAGAGATCTGATTCAATCCACCTGGATCTTTTGAAGAAATCTCCCCAAAGATAGAATGCTACCTCTGCACATGCTCAGGAATTTGGGACAACATGCTGTGTGAAAAAGGTGCTCAGAAGAGAACCGAGAGGGCAATGGCAGCTGCAGTGGTGGCCAGTATTTGGGAAAGGCAGAGATCCAATCCAATCACCTTAAAATTTTAAAGAAATCTCCCCAAAGGTAGACTGCTACTGCTGCACATGCTTCAGAATTCTGGAAAACATGCTGTGTGGGAAATGTGTTCAGGAGAGAACCAAGATGGCGGTGGCTGCAGTAGCAGAGGTGGTGATCAGCATTTGGAGGGGCAGAAAATTCCAGTCCAATCCACCATGAACTTTTGAGGAAATCTCCCCCAAAGTAGACTGTTCCTGACCCACATGCTAGGGAATTCTAGACAACATGCTGAGTTGTAAAAGGGTTTGGGGTGTATCAGAGGGAGCCCCGCATAGCCAGGTTGGGCCACCACACTGTGTGCTCTGGGAGACATCAGCCCTCATGGCCACTGCACTCCTCTGAGCAGAGTGGGAGGCCAGGGTACACGTGGAGCAGAAGAGCCTGCTCTCCGAAGTGAAGCTGTGGACCTCTGCCTTCGGGGGTGAGACAAAATTCATTGCCACTAGGTATTTGGGGTCCCAGCTTTTTGCAAAAGACATGTACTGCTTTCTCATATTAAAAAAAAAAAAAAGGAAGAAAAAGGGAACATCTGTAGATGACCTGCTCACAGTGACAGAGACCAGAGCCCACTGCACAGCAAGATCAGTGCCGGGGCTTCTGAGGCCAGGATAGGAGCCTGTCAGGAAGTGAGGCCAGTTCTGGGACCAGTGAGGACGGGATCAGAGCCTGCCATTTAGGGAGGTAGGTGCTGGGGTCAGTGAGGCCGGGATAGGAGCCTGCCTTAAGACAAGGCTGGTGGTGGGACCAGTGAGATGGGGATTGGAACCTGCCATGAGGCAAGGTCAGTGATGGGGCCACTGAGGCCAGGATCAGAGCCTGCCATGTGGTGAGGCTTCTTCTGGGGCCAGTGAGGACAGGATAGGCTCTGCTTTAAGGCAAGGCCTGTGCCCGGGCCACAGAGGCTAGGATCAGAGCCTGCCATGAGGCAAGGCCGGTGCTGAGGCCAGAGAGGCTGGGATAGGAGAATGCCTTATGACAAGGCTGGTGGCAGGGCCAGTGAGGCTGAGATTAGAGTCTGCCATGAGGTAAGGTCAGTGCTGGGGCCACTGAGGCCAGGATTAATGCCTACCATGTGTTATGGCCGGTGCTGGGTCCTTAGAGGCCAGGATCGGAGCCTGCCATGAGGCAAGGCTGGTGTTGGGGCTTTCAAAGCCAGGATCAGAGCCTGCTGAGCGGTGAGGCCGGTGCTGGGACCAGTGAGGCTGGGATAGGTGCCTGCATTAAGGCATGGCTGGTGCCAGTGGCCACGAGACCAGGAATGGAGCCTGCCATGAGGCAAGAGCAGTGCTGGGGCCAGGGTGGCCGGAATAGAAGCCTGCCTTAAGGCGAGCCCAGTACTGGAGCTTCCAAGGCCAGGATCGATGCCTGATATGCGTTGAGGCTGGTGCTGGGGCCACAGAGGCCGGGATTGGAGACTGCCGAGGGGTGATGCCATTGTTGAGGCCAGCAAGGCTGGGATCGGATCCTGCCATGGGGCAAGGCCGGTGTTGGGGCCTCCAAGGCTGGAATCAGTGCCTGCCATGAGGCAAGGCCAGTAGGCAAGGCCAGTGCTGGGGCCTCCAAGGCCTGGATCAGAGCCTGCCAAAAGGTTTGGCTGGGGCCAGGGCCAGGAGGCCGGGATCGGTGCCTGCATGAGGCACTTCCAGTGCTGGGGCCTCCGAGGCCAGGATTGGTTCCTGCCTTTAGGCAAGGCAGGTGCTGAGGCCTCCGAGGCCAGGATTGGAGCCTGTTGAGGGGTGAGACCAGAGCTGGGGCCAGCGAGGCCAGGATTGGAGCTTGCCATGAAGCAAGGCCTGTGCTGGGGCCACCGCGGCCAAGATCTGAGCCTGCCAGGAGGCAAGGCCTATGCTGGGGCCTCCGAGGCTGGAATAAAAACCTGCCGAGGGGTGAGGCTGGTGTCGGAGTCCAGTGAGGTCAGGATCGGCGCCTGCTGTGAGGCAAGACCAGTGCTGGGGCCTTCAAGGCCAGGATCGTAGCCTGCTTTAAGGCAAGGGCTTTGCTGGGTCCTCCAAGGCCAGGATCAGAGGCTGCCATGAGGCAAGGCTAGTGCCAGGGCCAGTGAGGCTGGGATTAGAGCCTATCATGAGGCAAGGATGGTGCTTGGCCACCGAAGCTGGAATCAAAGTTTGCTGAGTGGTGAGGCTGGTGCCGGAGCCTTTGAGAGTGGGATCAGAGCCTACAATGCGGCATCCACAGAGAAATATCACAGAAAATAAAAAATCAGATGCTTTCCCTAATATACAAAAACTAGGAAGAAATGGGTAATAGGAGGAAATCTAGTTGAAGAAAGGGCTCTATGGAGGAGCAATTAAGGTGACCTATCAGAGGGGATGGGGTAGGGGAAGATAGAATCTCTTTAAACCACATGATGTCTTAATCAAATATGTTAAAGTCAATCATTAAATCAAGCATGGGATCAAGGGAGGGGAAGGGAATGGGATGGGGTTTGATAAAGGCTAATTGGATGATGTGTGCTTGAATATCCTCACAAGTCTTGTAGTCTACTGAGATGTTTGACTTCAATGCACCAATAAAAATATATTAAATAAAAATAATATACTTCAGATTCAGAGATCTCAAATAATACCATACATTAAAATTTTCAAAAAATCTGCATCAAAGCTTCTCATATTAATAGATTTGAAAGACATCTTTGCTAAAAGTACAAATATTAACAATGTAGAAAGTAAAACTTGAGATCTCATTTACTGTAAAAACTGTTGACTCAACATTCCAAATAAAGAAGCCATTATTTTTAGCTTATCACCTAAATTTTCTTCAGCATCGTATAATACATTGTCAATATATTGCCCTAACATACTTTCTGAGAGATTACTTTTTGCTTTACTACATGTTCAAACATTTACTTAATATAATTTTTCATGTTGGTATTTTTTACTTTCTCACCAACTATTTAACTTTTTTTTTCTTAGCAATGCTTCCAGTGCTAAATAGCTTGTGTTCTGCATCTTCTTGCTAAATTTTATTTTTTAAAGAGGAGCTTTATTGTGCTTTATCCATATTCTAATATTTTCTTAAGAAATGTGCTCCTTTACTATTCAGATAGTTTTAATTTGTAGTTACATGTTATTTCAATTTTTCTGGAATTACACTGCCTTTATATCCTGTTTCTCACATACCACACATGTATGTTAGAACTGTTTGGATCAATATCCAGTCAATAAAATACACATATATAAGCAGCTTTCTTTGTAATCATGACATTTTTTGTGTCTTGTGACACAAGTGTAATGAAATGATTCAGAAGATCATAATTTTTAATTTTTAATTAAAAACTTATCAAGATATAATTTACTTAATGTATAATTCACCCTTTAAAGTGTGTAAGTAATTGATTTTAGTGTATTCAAATAGTTACACAATCATTAATCATTTGATTAACAATATTCATCCTTAGAATATATGTTGTCATATGAAAATGTATCTTCAACACTTATCTAACTGGATCATCAGGCATATAAAAATTCCAAATAAAAGAAAAATAATATAAGGCAGGTATGAGGCACACACTTTTAATGGCAGTACTTGGAAGGCGAGATAAAAGGTTTGAGACTCTGCTCCACAACTTAGCAAGACCTTGTTTCCAAATAAAAAATAAGATAAAGCTGAGGGCTTAAATCAGTGGTAGAACACCTCTAGTTCTATACCCAGTAACAACCACATACACACCTGCATATGTATGTATATATGTATATACACATTCATATATATACATATATATAATAGGATAGGCTATTTGGTTATATATTGTAGTGTATATATTGTAGTATAATAAATAACCAATAAATATATACTACTAAAGTATAAACCATCATGTGATGATTGATTTCTGATATACACAAGCCAAATTTTATAACATTTGCTATAAAGTGGAAGGGGGAAGAGAAGTAGCAATAATTAAAAATTGAACATTTGTTAGAATAATCTTTTCCCATTAATATTTCACTTACTCTGAGTGAACTTGTTTGTCTGTATAAGGAGAGTCTGAAAAGATAATTTATGAGAGAGATCTGATGCTGCCGACTTACCATACTCCCTTTTGTGCCAAACAGTGCTTACCTCTATATTATATCTATAATTACATCTGTATCACATCAGAATCTAAGAACAAAGTCAACCAGTTGCTCATGATTCTATTCTTACTGCACCAAGGGACTTGAAAACTTCCAAGGACATGGAGCATGGGTTTCTCAGTAGTCACCACCATCACTAAAATTTTTGATGGTACCAAAAATATTCATATTTTTTCAATCCCTATCCCTTCAAGCACTGTTATAGAAATATCATTGAACACTAAAGTTCCACAGAATCCCAGTTGAATAATAAGTACTACAGATGCAAGAGATTTAGAATTGTTTACTGAGATCTCCCACAATGTGTAAAGTTTATTTAGATTTATTTTCTAAATTCACTCTCTCCTTCTATTGTCAGTTCCTTCAAGATTTGTTCCTTCATCATCCAGCCTTATTAAAAACTAAAATGTTTGCTAAAACATTAAATTGAGGAACAGATTCTAGATTTGGTGCAACTCAGAAATTTTTGATGATTATTTACAAAACAACATTGTAAATGCATAAGGATACTTACAGAAAATTGAAAAACTTGTTAGGCAGTTAAGATAACAAATCTTTAATCAATTGTCACATTAGGAGGTATTTATGCTCAACTAGGACATTATAATGATTATATTGAGAGATATTTTATGTATGTGTGTGTGTACATATGTATGTATGTATGTATTGGCACTTTGGGTTGAACTCAGGGGCATTCTACCTCTGAGCTACACCCCTATCCCTTTTTACTTTTTAATTTTGAAAGAAAGTCTCACCAAGTTGCTGAAGATCTTACTAAGTTTCCAAAGCCAGCCTTAAACATGCCATTTTCTTGTCTCAGCCACTCAGGTATAGGAATCACAGGCATGTGCTACCACATCTGAGATAAGTTTAATATCAGAAAAGCAAGCATTCACTTAATATGCCTGCTGACACCTCTCCCCTCTCCATTAATGTGGATTAGCCGAATAGGGGCCTCAAGTATACTAGGAAAGTGTTCTAGTATTAATCCTAACCTATATTCCAGTATTCTTTGTTTTCACTTTGAAACAGTCTCCTCTAAATTGACCTGGCTAACCTCAAATTTGCAATGTATTTTCTTCCACCTTCCAAATAGTGGAGATTACAGGCATGTGTAATTTTTATAGAATGACTACTTGGTGCATGCCCTAACATAAGCCCAATAATATATAGTAATGTAGGAGAGACTAATCTTAAACTTTCTTCTTTTAAGAAGCTTTCATTCTAGAAATGCAGGAAAATATACATAGTACTTACTGTATTTAGAAGTGCTTTTGCCTAAGCCTCAAATCTTCTTCAAGTTTTATTTTCTTTTAGTTGACCAAAGAAATTTATCCTTTCACTCTCCCCCCAATTAGATGTCAAAACCACTTTCTTCCCATTTAACCTTAGGACAAAAAAAAAATAATAACTTTATTCAAGCCGGTTGTGGTGGCGCATGCTTGTAATCCCTATACTTGGGAGGCTGAGACAGGAGGATTGCTCAGGTTCGAAGCCAGCTGTGCTGGCTTAAGAGACCTTGTTTTCAAATTTAAAAAAAGTATAAAATAGGTCTGGGAATGTATCCTGGTGGTAGTAGGGCTTCCAGGAACCCCAGTACCACAAAAAAAAAAAATTATTAAATGTGATTTTTTTGCCCTGAATTTAAATGTTCAAGACTTTCTACATTTGGGTATTTTAACAATCTTACATATGAAATAAGAGACAGGAAGCATGATTTGGATAATTTTTTTTCTCATGTAATAAATAGGATAGTAGCCTCTAAGTATGGACATCTTTAATCTGTGGGATAAAATCAAAGTTTCAGGCTCTTTTTACATAATGTTCTACCATCTAAAACATTATGACTTTCAATGTCACTAAGTTCCCTGAAACAGTCTGGTAGAAAGAAAAGTAATATGGACAACCCATAGAGAAAGCTCTCATGAATTGTGTTTGCAAATGATGTGCAGAACTTCTTATATTCCATCATTCAAAGCCTAGTGTATGGCCATATCTACTCTGGTGGTCAATGTTATGTGTCATCTTGAGTAGGCCAAGGGTGCTCAGATTAAACATTATTTCTGGTTAAGTCTATGAGGGTGTTTACCGATAAGACATCATTTGAATAAGTAGACTCAGTGAAGTAGACTGCCTTTTCAATGGGTGTAGACATTATCCAATCCATTGACAGCCAAAATAGAATAGATATCACTGGATTTTATAGACTTTCTGGCTTCTATTTTATAGACTTTCTGACTTCTATTTCCAAAGTCTGTCATGTAAAATGTAGGATGAAATGAGAGGCAAGATAATGTTCAAGCATAAAGATGAAATGTTCTACACATTACCCTTTTTAAAAGTGATAGCTTTAAGTAAGCAAAACAATCTGACATATAACATTATGGGTTATTCTGGGGGTCAGGACAAGTGTTTCTGAGTAAAACTGTCAAGTGACCTATATTAAAAGAGCCATATCTACCTATTCTGTAGCTTCTGAAACATAAATTTTTTTCAAAAAAAATTTTTTTTACTAAAGTACAAAAATATTGTGAATTGCCTACCACAGAGAAATATTTTAAATATTAAATTATTTTAAATCATTTGGATCCAGAGTATAAAAGATTCCATATGTTTATAAATAAATAACTAAAAATATTCAAAAGTTTCACAACTAGGATGCCTTAAAAGGTAGTATGTCCCATGAACAAATTTATTAAAATGTAAGTTTAGAAGATATAGGAAAGAATTTCAGTAGCATATGAGCTGTTGATAGTTTATAGCTTTTTTAAAAAAATAGATTCAATAATTATAATACATATTGTGTCAGACTTCAATTTATAATAATATTTTATACAATTTTGTATTGAGTAAAGCACAGTATTTCATAGAAAAGAGATTTAATGGAGAAATCTATGACACATTTTGAAGAAACTACTATTTCTAACTCACTTAGTGTTTGTTAGAAAAATATTTAATGGGTATCTACTTTGTGTCAGGCACCAATTATCTATATTGGTAATATTTTGTGGGTCAAGAGTGATAAATTTTCACAAATAAACTATATATTATTGAAATACATAAAGAGCAAATTACTAAAGAAATATACATTTCAAGGTTAAAAGGAGTTCTAAAAAACTGAATGCTATGCTCCATTGCGATTAAATATATTGTAATTGAAGATAACAATGTCATTTGACAGAATTACTTGAGTTAGAAAATAACTGGGCAAGGGGGCAGGCTGCCCAGCCTGCGCCAGGGAAGGCTCGCTTCCAGGCTCAGGGTGGGTGGCCCATCCCGTTCCCAGGAAGGCCTGCTTCCAGGCATCCAGGCTGGGGGCCGGTGGCCTGGCCTGCTCCTGGGAAGGCCCAGTGCAGGGAGGGAAGCCGAGCTGCGCTGGCTGTGATGTCCTTAGGACTCCGCACTTGAAAGGGAGAAAAAATTCATTGCTACCAAGTGCCTGATCCCACAAAGTTTTCAAACTTTTCTCTTATTCGAAAAAAAGAAAAAGAAAAGAAAAAACATTGGAGAAGGGTCATGATGGCTGCAGCGGCAGCCAGGATTCTGGAGATGAAGACAAAACATATCCAAATGACCTGGAACTTTTGGAAAAATTCCCTGCGAAGGGGGACTGCTTCTTCCTTACATGCTTAAGAATCCTGGACATCATTGTAAGGAGGGAGCTCAGTGGAGACCTAGGAAGAAGGCGGTATTGGCAGCAGTGGCTGCGGTGGTGATGGAGGCTTGTATTTGGGAGAGGCAGAGATCTGATCCAACCCACTCTGGTTGTCTGAAGAAATTGCCCCAAAGGTGGAATGTTACCATCATGCATGCTCAGGAATACTGGACAACATGTAGTATAGGAAAACAGTTTGGGAAAGAATTGAAATGGTGGAGGCAGCGGCAACAGAAGTGGCCAGTTCTTAGGGGAGGCAGAGATCTGATGCAACACACATGGATCTTTTGAAGAAATTACCCCAGAGACAGAACGCTACAACCGCGCACACTTGGGAACTTGGGACAACATGCAGTGTGAAGTGGGTGCTCAGATCGAAGCCTGCTGAGGGGTGAGGCTCATGCCAGGGGCAACAAGGTCAGGATCAGAGCCTGCCATGAGGCAAGGCCAGTGCAGGGGCCTCCGAGGCTGGGATCAGAACCTGCCGAGGGGTTAGGCCAGTGCTGGGGCCAGTGAGGCTTGGAATCGGGCCCGCTGTGAGGCAAGGCTGGTGCTGGGGCCTCCGAGGTGGGGATTTGAGCCTGCCAAGGGGTGAGGCCAATGCCAGGGCTACCGAGGCCAGGATCAGAGTCTCCCATTAGGCAAGGCTGTTTCAGGGGCCTCAGAAGCTGGAACCAGAGCCTGACGAGGGGTGAGGCTGGTGCCGGGGCCACTGAGGCTGAGACTGGAGCCTGCCATGAGGCAAGGCCAGTGCAGGGGCCTCTGAGGCTGGTATTGGAACCTGCCAAGGAGTTAGGCCTGTGCCGCAAACAGCGAGGCTGGGATCATAGCCTTACATGAGGCTAGGCCAGTCCTGGGGCCTAAGAGGCTGGGATAGGAGCCTGCCAAGGGGTTATGCCAGTGTCAGAGTCAGCTAGGACAAAATCAGAGCCTGCCATGAGGCAAGGTCTGTGCTGGAGCCTCTGAGGCTGGGAATGGAGCCTGCCGAGAGGTTAGGCTGGTGCCGGGGCCAGCGAGGCTGTGATCAGAGCCTGCCGAGGGGTTAAGCCAGTGCTGGGGCCAACTCGGCCAGGATCAGAGCCTGAAGTGAGGCAAGGCCGGTGCTGGGGGCCTCTGAGGCCAGGATTGGAGCCTCCCGAGGGGTTAGCCCAGTGCTGGGGCCAGCGAGGCCGGGATCAGAGCCTGCCGTGAGGCAAGGCCAGTCCTGGGGCCTCTGAGGCCGGGATTGGAGCCTGCCGAGGGCTGAGGCTGGTGCCAGGGCCAGGGAGGCTGGGATCAGGGCCTGCCATGAGGCAAGGCTGGTGCTGGAGCCAGCGAGGCTGGCATTAGAGTCTGCCTGGTGGCTGGGGCCATCTGGGGCCATGAGGAGTGGGATTGGAACTTGAAATGAGGTATGCACAGAGAAATATCACAGAAAATAAAAAAAAAAAACATATGCTTTCCCTAATACACAAAAATTGGGAAGAAATAGGTAATAGGAGGAGATCTAGTTGAATAAAGGGCCCTATAGAGGAGCAATTAAGGTGACCAATCAGAGGTGATGGGATGGGGAGGATGGAATCTCTTTAAAACTCATGATGTATGTAAGTAAGCAAATGTATGAAAGTTCATGAATAATCAAGCATGGGATCGAGGGAGGAGGAGGGAATGGGATGGGGATTGAATAAGGGCTAATTGGATGATGTGTGCTTGTATATCCTCACAAGTCTTGTATTTCATTGTAATGTATGACTACAATGCACCAATAAAAATATATATATTTATAAAAAGAAAATAACTGGGCAAATATTTGAATAAAGAAATGGAAAGCCATAAAAACTTGTGGAGGAACCAGGTGTAGTTATGCATGCTTGTAATCCTAGTATTTGGGAAGCTGAGACAGAAGGATTGCAGTTTGCGGACAGCTTCAGCTACTTAGTGAGGCCCTTTGCAACTCAGTGAGACCCTATTTCAAAGTAAAGAATTAAAAATAGGGCTGGAGATGTAGCTCAGAGATAGAATGCCCCTGAGTTCAATTCCCAGTACTGAGGGAAAAAAATGTGGAGGAAGAGCTTTTCTTTAAGAAGGAAGATAGGAAAACAATGTTATGAGTTTGAGAATTAGTAATAATATCATTGTAAGAAAAGCAGATGAATATAGGAGAGATTTGGGGAGGCAAAATTCACAGTTTAGTGGAGGAAGATGATGAAAGGTTTTAAAGAACACCGTAAACATTTTGGATTTTATTCCAATCATGTATAAAAGTCTTTGGAGGTCTGGAACAGGCATATATCCCTACACCGTTACGAAAAGTTCTAAATCAGGCTCAGTATTTCATACCTATAATCCCAGATATTTGTGAAGAGAAGGATATGACAAGAGGATTGCAAGTCCAAGACTAGCCTGGGAAATTTAGAAAGAGCCTGTCTCAAAGAGCTGGAGATGAAGTTCATTGGTTGATCACTTGCAAGCTCCTAAATTCAATTCCCAGTACCATAAATTCATATATAAAGTGTTTTAGCTGATATACTAAAGAGAATAAGACTGCAGGTGCGAAGAAAAAAATAATTCTGTATTTCACACAAAATATCTGTGGCTTAAAATTATGATGGTAGCAATGTTTGGGGATAGGTTTATATTAAGAAGGTATCTTTTGGGGGAATTTTTCTTTTCTTTTCTCTTCTCTTCTTTTCTTTTCTTTTCTTTTCTTTTGGTACTGGGGATTGAATCCAGGAGCATTCTACTTCTGAGCTACACTGTAGACTTTTTTATTCTTAATTTTGAAATAGTGTCTCACTAAGTTGCAAAGGGCCTCACAAGTTGCTGAGGCTAGTAACCAACTCACGATTTTTCTGTTGCAGTCTCTCAAATAGCAGGATTACAAGCATGTGCCACCACACCCAGTAGGAATTTTTATTTGTGTGTGTACAGTATATAATATGTAGAAAGAAAAGGAAGCAAGAACAAATTTTAGTTTGTGGGCCTGAAAAAATTTAATAATTGTGAAAACATTTACCAAATTATAATACTGCATAAAATCTTTTTTATTTGCTTGTTCATTTTGCAAATATAGTATAAATACTTATGTTCCAAATACATTAATTATGAGAAAACTTTTAGATATATCTAGAAAGGCTGAGAATAAATTTGTTTTTTTTATTGTGGATATCATTAATAGAGTCAAGACTGCTATTAATTTTTTGGTCATGGTCATATAAATTACATTTAAAACATGAGACTTTGTGAAATTATATAATGGGAAAAAGGAATTGAGAATAAAGCAATTAAGCACTTAAAGCTGTGTTAGGAAACTAAAATTAAGAGGAAATGCAATGAGTTAAGAAAAAATGTGATAGTATTTTTGCTTTGTTTTTGCATGTTTGTCTGCAGTGCTAAGAATCAAACTCGGGATCTTGTTCATTCTAAGCATATTATATACCAATGAGATATAGCCCCATTATAAGCATGTGTCTTAAAAGAACACTAATAAAATGAGAGAATATTTACTATGTCAAATCATGAAGAAATGTAACAAAATGCAATTGACTTTCCTCCTAGGCTTCAACTAACACTCCAGTGATAAAACATCCATCCATGCACAATTCAGTATTCACATTGTTCAACATTACAAAAAACTTCTGTTGTCACCACAATATGTTGATAGTTATACTCATTTTCACAAAACACTTATTGTTAACATAATCAAATGTCTAGGCTGTTGCTGCTCAAGTACAAATATTCAAGAAACAATATCAAAATTGTTTGTGATGAGGTTATTGAAGGCCAGCTCTGAAGATGATAAAAGATCTACCTCCTTGTTATGGTTAGATGTAAAATATTTCCTGAAGAACTCATGTATTAATGTTAAGAACTGACATAATTAAACCATGGGGATTGTAATTCTCATTAGATAAACTAGTGTGATGGACTTACTAGGTAGTAACCTAAACAGATAGGGTGTGGCCTTAAGGATTGTGCTTTTGTCTTCAAATTCCCTTGCTTATTTGCTCTTTCTTGCTTCTGGCATTTATAACATGAAAAAAGTCCTTATCTCCTCTACTAAGCTCCTGCTTTGCATCTTGATCCTGGTGCCTGTGTGTTGGCCCTGATACTATGGGGTATTGTGCCACATCTGTGTGATGTGAAAGCTATATTTGCGCACAGCACATAAGGTGTGCTTTGGAAGTTAAAACCCTCATTGGCCTTTATGATGACCCTTTCTTGAAATATGTGCTCCATACAGTTGATAAGAAAGTTGCTCTCTCACAGAGTGGTTTCAATTCACAAGAGATTTATTAATCATACTTATTTTTTTCTGCAATCCAAAGTGATTCTGAGAAAGATTATAGAGGTGCAGCAGAGGAAGATATGGCAAGATATTGATTATCTTTTAGTTACACATTGGATATTATTTCTCCCTGTTAAATAATCTAAATCTTATTTGCAAAGACATTAGAGTTAGGGTAGCACGTTATTTTATTAACTACATTTATTTTTATTATTTATTTTTATGTGAATCATATTGAAAATGGCATACATTCAGACAGTACTTGGTGCCCCCTTCCCCTTTCCTCCCCTCCCAATAATGAGTGTCCAAGTTGACCATGCTACATTCATAGTTTTATACATATTCAAATGTAGCTCCTCCATTAATCAACCTCAGTCTTCTTTCTCTCCTATCCTTCTATTCTAGCTTTGCTGAGGTTTTCCCTCCATTATCTGGAGTCCCTCTGATATCCCAAATACTCCCTAGTTTAGGCATATTAGAGAAAATATATGTTCATTCTCTTTCGGTGCTTGGTTGATCTGACTTAACATATTATTCACCAGATCTTTCCATCTTCTTGCGAATGACATCATTTTGTTCTTTTTTATTACTGAGTCAAATTCTATTGTGTGTATTTTCCATAATTTTGCAATCCATTCATCTGTTGATGGAGACCTAAGTTGGTTCTATATTTAGCTATTATGAACTATGCTGCTATAGACATAGATATGCATATGTTACTGTAGTTATCTGATTTCAACCCCTTTGAAAAGATACTCAGGAGTGGTATTGCCAGATCATATGGTGGATCCATTTCCAGTTTTCTAAGGAATCTCCATACTGTACTCCATAGCAGCTGAACTAGTTTGCAATCCCACCAACAGTATAAAAGAGTTCCTCTTTCCCCACATCCTCACTAGCATTTGTTATTTGACTTCTTTATGCTTGCCACTCTGATTGGGGTCAAATGGAATTTCAGCATAATTTTGATTTTCATTTCACTGATGCCTAATGATGTTGAACATCTTTTCATGTATCTATTGTCCATTAGTATCTCTTTTTTGTGAAGTGTCTATTCAGGTCAGTTTTCCATTTCTTGATTGGGTTATTTGCCTTGCTACTATAGAGTCTTTTGAGCTCTTTGTATATTCTGGATATTAACCCTCTATTAGGGTGGTGGCTGGTAAAGATCTTCTCTCATTCTATAGGCTTTCACTTTAGGTTCTTGATGGTTTTTATTGATGAGAAGAAACTTTTTAGTTGATCCCATCCCAGTTGTTAGTTCTTACTTTAATTTCCTATGCTTTGGAGGTCTTGTTGAGAAAGTTACTTCCTGTGCCTATATATTGAAGTGTTGAGCCTATGCCCTCCTCTAATAACTTCACAATCTCTGCTCTAATTTCTAAGTCTTTAATCCATCCTGAGTTAATTCCTGTGCATGGTGAGATATAAAGTTTTAGTTCTATCGTTCTAAAAATGGATGGCCAGTTCTCCCAGCACCATTTGTTGAACAGGTTGTCTCTTCTCTAGCATATGAGTTTGGCCTGATTTGATTTTAAAGAGAAAGAAGGACAGAAAGGAATAGATATACAGCAAACAGTTGAAGTTGCAGTACTGGGATTCAATATGGTGTTTGAAGTAGAGAAATACAGTAAGTGTCATCTTCCAGGCAGAAAGAGAATGATGAAATACTGATGAGAGTAGGAAGGGAAAAAAAAGAGGGAATAGAAAAGAAAAAATGAATATCAAACTTGATAATATATTTAGTGACTAGAATAGAGAGATAATTTAATTAAAACCTGAGAACAATGAAAGCAGAAATGATGGCAGAAATTTAGTATTATTGATAAGAAAGAAAAATCCTCACACCTGATTATTTTGAAGGCAAAGAAAGATGTATATTTGTAACCTACAATAAGATGACTCTGTAACTTGACCAAACCAGGATATTTAAGAGAGTGAAATGAGATATGAAGTAATCACAATTATCAATATGTAGTACAGGTTTTGAGATTGTGTTTTTGTTTCTTTGTTTATTCTATTTCTAATTTTTTATTGGTGCCTTGTAGTCATGCATCATAATGGGGTACAAGATGGTAGAAGTATACATGAAACATCACTTATTTAGCCCTTCTCCAATTCCCACCTCATTCCCTTCCTCCTCTCTTCTTCTCATGGTTGGCTTACTGATTGACTTTGATGCTTTTTATTAAGAAAAATTTCTATTCCCTCTTATTCACTTTATTTGCTCATCTATGAAAGAGAGGTTGCTTTATAAGAAAGTTTTATTGGTGCATTTTATTCATACATCTTAATGGGTGTAAATGGCCTCAACTCCCCAATAAAAAAACATAAAGTGGCAAAATGGATTAAACACTAGAATATATCTGTTGCCTGAAAGAAACACATCTTTCAAGTAAAGATAGTAACAAACTTAAGATAAAGAGCTAGAGCAAGGTAATCCATGCCAATGAAAATTTAAGACAAGCAGTAGCAACTATGATATCATACAAGCTAGACTTCAAGCCCAAGCTTATTAGAAGAGACAAAGCAGTCATTTTTTACTGGTAAAAAGAATAATCCAGCAAAATGAAACAACTATAACCAACATTTATGCCTCAAACACAGGTGCAGCTACTTTCATATTACAAACTCTTTGTGACATTAAGTCATGCATAAATCCTGATATAGTAATACTGGGAGACTTCAACACCCCTATTGCACCATTAGACTGATCTTTTAGACAAAAAGTCAGTAATGATGCCCCAGACCTAAAGAACACCATCAACTAAATGGTCCTATTAGACACAAATAGAATATTCCAATGAACAACATCAGAGTTCACATTTTTTTCAGCTGTTCATGGAACCTTTTCCAAAATACATCATCCTGGGTCACAAAGTGAGCACTAGCAAATTCAAAACATGTGACATACTTTCCTGTGTCTTTTTAGATCTTAATGAAATGTAACTAGAAATCAACTATAAAAAAAACCCCAGAGAAACCACATAAACATGTGGAGACTGAACAACACACTGCTGAATGAAGAATGGGTCATATAATAAGTAAGGGGTAAAATCAAAAAAATTTCTAGAAACAAATGATAATAGAGTACAACATATCAAAACTCTGGGACACTTTGAAGGCAGTATTAAGAGGAAAATTCATAGCACTCAGGGCTCACATAAGAACAGAAAATCACCAAATAAATAATCTAATGACACACCACAAAGTCCTGAAAAATAGAAACAATCAAACCCAAAAGCCAGTGGAAGATAGGAAATTATTAAAATCAAAGCAGAAATTAATGAAGTAGAGAATAAAAAACAATACAGAAAATCAACAAAACCTAAAGCTGGGTTCTCAAACAAATTAACAAAATAGATAAACCACAAGCCAAAATAACCAAAAAAAGGAGAGACTAAACCCAAATTATGAAGATAAGAGATGAAAAATGTATATATTACTACTGACAGTGTAGAAATCCAGAGGATATCAGACACTACTTACAAAACTATACTCCAACAAAATGGAAAATCTGGAAAATATTGACAACTTTCTTTTTATTTATATATTTATTTTTTTTTGTTTGGTGGTACTAGGGATGGAACCCTTCTATCTCTGGGCTACTCTCCCAGTCCTATTTTATTTTTTTATTTGGAAACAGGGTCTCTTAAGCCAGCAATGCTGGCTTTGAACCTGCGTGATCCTCTTGTCTCTGCCTCCCAAGTCGGGGATTACAAGCATGCACCACCATGCCTGGCAAGAACTTTCTAGATAAATGCAACCTGTCTAAACTAATTCAATAAGATATAGAAAACTTAAACCAACCAATAGCAATCAAAGAGATTGAAATAGCACTAAAGAGTCTACTATCAAAGAAAGCCCCAGACCAGATGGTTTTTCATGTGAATTTTATAAAACCTTTATAGAAGAGCTAATCCCAAATTTTCTCAATCTATTTTATAAAATAGAAAAAAATGGGGCTTTCCCAAATACATTCTATGAAGCCAACATCACATTAATACCAAAACCAAATAAAGACAGCTCAAGGAAGGAAAACTACAGGCTTATATCTTTGAGGAACTTGGATGCACAACTCTTAAGCAAAATACTAGCAACATACATTCAAAACCACATTAAGAAGATCATATACCATGACTAGATAGCATTCATCCCAGGGATGCAAGGCTGGCTCAATATAGAGATTGATTTTGATAAGAATTTTGACTCTTCACTTGTTTCCACAAATGGAAAAAAAAAAAAAAAAACCTTGTCATTTCTACCTCCACTTTGCATTTGTCTTCTGTGCTCCGAGTCAGTCACTTGGATTCCAGGAAGATGCCTGATAGATACCCATCTTTAATGAATAAAAACTACCTCTCAGGCCATAGCAATTTTCTTATCTACTACTTCCACCTACTTTGCCCTGCCTAACAAAATCTAATTTTCTTTCCCCTACTTCGCCCTGACTAACCAAACCTAAGAATAACCAAATTACAATTTGACCAAGATTACTAGACTATGCAGTTTTGATCCTCTTGTTTGTATAATTTGGAGGCTCCTGTCAGTACTCCCAAGGATAGGACTTGAAATGTTGGTCCCCTCAGTCTTCTCAGTATGGCTCTACTGACTAATTTTTCTGCTTTTTATTATTATTACTTTTTCAATGTTTCCTTTTTTGATTGGTTGGTTTTGGGTGAGGAGCCAAATATGATTTATTGGCATATATAGAGTTGAGCCTGTGGCCTAAGACTTTAGTAACAAATCTACAACACATATAAAGTAATCCTGTTTCCAAAATCTGGATATACAGTCACTCTGGATAAGCTTGAGGGCAACTGCAGGCTATGTAATTGCTAATGGAAAAATAGCACTTTATGAACTCAGAGAATGGAGGAGAGAATAAAATCAAGAGCAAAATGACGTAGTTAGCTTTGATAAAAGAGGGATTGTTCTTACTGGATACCAGTAGCATTGTAAGCATTTTAACAACTCAGTGGTACAGATGCATTTTCAAATAGGAAAGAGGGTGTTGGAGAACTTCCTGTTAGAAAGCATCAATTGCTCGAGTTCAATAGGCTAGAAGGCCACCTAATGAAAGTGAAAGGTGGAGCCTCCCAGTGTTGGTTTGAAGATTACAGAAAGCTCTTCACAGGGCCACTCTCAGAAATGGCATGGGAATCAGTTTACAGTAAATGCAAAGATGAACAAGCAAGATCAAAATCCCAGTTAGCTATCTGATCCTACAGAAGGATAAGTCAATCTGATAAAAATAGCTGCTATGTATTGAATATTTAAACTTATATGTGTTTTATTTGAATTACCACATTTAGTTTTAAAACAACCCTATATGTTTTATTATTTGTAAAATGATACTGAGGCACAACGTGTTAAGTAGTAAAACTTCAAAGGTCACACAGCTAGTATATAAAGAGTCATGATTTAAACTTAACCATCATGACTTTAGAAACCAAGGTCTTCAGTGCTGAGCACATTACTACTCAAGGTTAATGCTAACTGATTTGAGGTCATAAAACAGATTACAGAGGGGTATTCATTCCTGGAAGCAAGTAAAAGAGTTTCACAAGATTACAGACATACTCAAGGAAAGCCAAATGCAAAGCATCGCCCAGGGTAAGTGTCTTACTGGCTGGCTTTGCTAAAGCTTCTACTGTGATCTGCAGTGATGCTATCATTTGATGCCAAGTGGCATGCACTCAGTTTGTCACAGGAAGGCTGATACTACCTTGGCCGATAGTTCTACAGATGAAAAGATGATTTGAGTCCGTAGGGTATCATTTACTAGCGTGGTATTTTCAGCATTTCAAAGAATATCAATCAGGAATCCCTGAAAGCTAAAATGTATTTTCCTGAAGTGAGCAAGCTGATACAATAATTCTTAAATCCTTTGTTGTTGTTGTGGAGAAATTTCTGTGGGTTTCATCATAAAAAATATTTTATACTACAGCTACAAAAAACCCTATCAATCTAAGATCTAACATTAGTTTTTTATGGTTTGGTTGCTAGGCAGTATAAGTACACTGAAAAATGCAGTTTGAGGGAGAAAATGCTTCAATAAAGAGAATTCCCTTGCGGTTTGGGATGACAGTCTCAATGTATATTTTCCATTTAAAAAATCAGGTATAGGAGTTCCTAGGACAATTATAAAATGTATAGTTATCTAGAGAAGGTAATTTATAGCATCTTTCAACTTCTGGTTTATTTATTTCAAAGTTTTGTGCATTCTTGGCCTACAATGTGGACAATAATTAATTATTGAGAACAATTTATGATGAAATAAATAAATAAGTCTTGTTTACTTATATTGCTAATTCCTAAACTAAATATGAACTATAAAATGCAGTGTTATAATAGTGATACTTCTTTCCAGAAATCTTTCTTTTTTCTGCTATTACTAGATTTATACAGATGATGAAATTATGTTTTTATTCATATTTAAATATGAAATTAGATGATTTCCATATGTAGAAATTGCTCTTCAGTCACTAAATGATCAGGCTGGCTCTGAGATTATATACATGTATGTATATATATATGTATTTATTAGAGAAATGATATCTTAAGACCAAATTTCAAATAAAAAGTATCATTCCTTGAATTTAAGAGGTCATTTGTACAATGTGGAAAAAAAGAATAGGAATTGCAAACTCAAATATTTTAGAAGTGCCTGGGGGTAACATGAGCAAAAATGGATAGGTGAGGGAAGGGTAGGAATTGGAGTATCAATGGCAAAAGCTAGAAAAAATGTGGAGCTTAAATATTAATACCTTCTGATGGGAATGCAAAATATATAGCCACTTTGGAATCAGAGTAGTGAATTTTCTATACACATAAACCTACAGTTATATAACCCAGCATTTATACTTTTTTATACAAATGAGTTAAAAACTTCACATCAATGCACACAAAAATATCTTGTACATGGATATTTTATTAGTCAATGTTTAGTTACTGTGACCAAAATGCCTGATGAGGACAACTTAATGGTAAAAAAGGTTTATTTGGCTCACAGTTTCAGACCACAATTAGCTGGCAACAAGGTATAAACATCACGGTGATAGTGCATGGTAGAAAAAAAAACCAAAACACTCAGCTCATGGCAGCCAAAAAGCAGGGGCTGGGGGATAAACCAGAGACTTATATAGTAAAAAAAAACGTGTCTCTCTACACCAGTGACCTATTTATTCTAGACACACTCAACCTGTTTACACTTACTACCTACAAAATTATTAATCCATCGATTGGATTAATCCATCAACAAGGTCATATCCCCAACAATACAATCAATTCACCTATGAACATTGCCACATTGCCTAGCATATGGGGTTTGGAGGAACATTTCATATCCAAACCGTAAAAAGGTTTATAATTTTAGACATAATTGTAAAACATAGAATATATAAAATATCTTCTGATAAGTTAATGGATAAACAAAATACAGTACATCTGAATGGTACAGTTTTATTTAATGACAAGGAAAAATGAGTAAGTCCACCAAAGGTATGGAAGAGTTTTAAACATATATTGTAAGTGAAAGATGTTAAATCTTTTTCTTTTTTTTTTTTTTGGTGGTGGTGGTACTGGGGTTCCTGGAAGCCCTCTACCTCTGGCTACACTCCCAGACCTATTTTATACTTTTTATTTGGAAACAGGGTCTCTTAAGCCAGCGAGGCTGGCTTCAAACCAGCGCGATCCTCCTGTCTCTGCCTCCCAAGCGTGGGGATTACAATCGTGCGCCACCACGCCCGACAGAAGTTAATCTTAAACATATACTCATTATACAATTCTAAAGTTATCATATTCTGAAAAAAGCAAAACTATAAGAACAAAAGAAGGATTAGTGGTTCAAGGGATAGAGAAATAAATAAATGAAGCACAGGCATTTTTAAACCAGTGAAACTATTCTGTATGGTATTATAATAGTAAATATATGTCATTATCCACTTACCAAACTGCACAGACTGTACCACACAATGAGTGAACCCAAAGGTAAGCTACAAATTTAATTAATATTAATATATAAGTATTGGTTAATCATTTATAACCTATGTAAAATTTTATTAAATGAAGAAGTTGAAGAGAGAGTATTAGACAAAAATTTTGTATTATTTGTTCAATTTTTCTATAAATAAACCTTAAATTATTTAAAAACTAAGAATCTTTATTTTAAAGATAGCTGTCAGGAAAAACTTGAAGTTACAATCTATGCTCTAGGAGTATATAACATTTTTATATTTTCAAAGAAATTATTTTTCAGATAAAGAAAATTTATTTTCTTCATCAAAATATACATTTCATAAAGAAAAGTCAAATTATTCAAATAGATAAAATAGATAATAAATATATATACCCTATCTTGAAATGACAGATGGAGTTTTAAAAGTAAATTATATCTATAATTTATTAAAATATTTATTTTATAGCCTGTTATATTTGGTTAGAAAAATATAATTTAAGGTGATTATAGATATGGAAATATTTTATTGACTAATCTTTTATTTGTTTTAATTTTATAAGTAGGTTTCTGAGAGAAGAAAAAGTTATTTTTAAATTTTACCTTTATGATAATTTTTATTTTTATGTATTCAGTAACTCAATAATAAATCATTTATTTTTAAATCACAACTAATATAAAACTGAAAGACATGAACATCATAGAATTTGTTCATTATATTAATTGGTAATACATATAACAGTGAGTCATACATAGATATATATTCAATTGATATATATATGTAAAAATATATAGAAAATAGTTGTACAAATAACTGTGCACTAATTATGCACAGACAGATACTATATTTATTTTGTTATAATACACATCATCTCACATTTAATGTTTCCAAATTCCAAAAGCAGATTGTATCTTAATATTAATATCACCCAAAATTAGAAGAATTTTGGACATCATACTGGAAAAAGTATTGTATGTGTATGATGTTTTAAGATTGAGCTTAGTTTAATTAGAACAATTTCAATAATGTAAGTTTTAATTTCTGCTTATAAAGATGCAAGATCAATATGAAGGTAAGAAATAATATTGTACTTCACATAAATCTGTAAGTTTACTGGATAAGAAAGTGAAGAAGAGGTGCATGTAAGGAATTAAAGAGATTTTCCCCAATATTCAGCTTATCTGGAAGCCACTTTTCCTTTTCCAAGCACAGTGGGTACATATAAAGTTCTGTATCACTATCCTAGGTTGAATTTTAAAGGAAATAAGGGCCTAGATTCTTGTTTTTAAAGAGCTTAACGGTAATTGGCAAGTTTAGATCACAGACATGGTATGTAACATTTCTCCTCTTACCAAAGTAACCTAAGACTTACTTTATATACAGATGAATGATAAAGTTTGTATTTATTTCTATTGTACTTTGACAGTATTGACCTGAAGATATATATGGGAGGAAAATGAATATAGAACAAAAATATAAAGATTGGCAAGATTGAGTGTTGACACGGAGGAGAATATAAGTAATTCCAGTTTGAAGAAATGGCTTATATACTTGAGATATGATGATTCCATTTTGATTTCTGAAATATTATTTTAAAATTTATTTCTCAATACTTAGATACCTTTATCACCTTTTCTCCAGATGGCAGCAAAATGGAAGGCATATCTGCAGAAATCAAAGACAAAATATGTGGACTTTATTAACTTGCCTTAACAGGAAACCAGTGATTTTTCTAGTACTTTTATAGCCTCCAAACAGGCTTTTTATTCACAATGAAATACTATAAGTATTATTTGCACCAGGCAAGGTGGTGCACACTTATAAACACAGTACTTGGGAGTTTGAGACAGAGGTTGCAGGTTCATGGCCAGCCTCAGCAACTCAGTAAGGCCCTAAGCAATTTAAAATTCATAATAAAATAAAATAATAAAAATAAAAATAAAAATAGCTTCATAATAAAAATAAAAATGGCCGTGGAATGTAGCTCAGAGGTGGAACACCCCTGCGTTCAATTCTCAGTTCTCTCTCTCTCTCTCTCTCTCTCTCTCTCTCTCTCTCTCACACACACACACACACACACACACACACACACACACACACACACTTAGCATAATGCCTACATTTTTCTCATCTAGAACCAGTCATTCAAAGTATGTCACCAGGTTAAATTATTTTTATTATTTTCATTTCTTAACAGAAGTTTAATTTTTATTTTATTTTATTATCATGTAGCACTAAAACCAAAACAAACCAGAAGAAAATTTAATAAAAGATCTTCAAAAATAGATTTTCCAATTATATATTTTTGGAAGGAATGCATATATATATATATATATATATATATATATATATATATATTACATCCATGATTAAAAGCATTACAGCATTTTAACATGCTAGAACACTTGAAAAAATTATCTTGTCATAAAATTGCTGGCTTCACATCCTAAATTATACCATCTACTGAGTTTGTCAGAAACTTGACCAATTTCAGTCTCAGTTTATTTTCTATAATACAGAAATAGTAGCCAGGCATGGTTACACACACTTTGAATCACATTTGGGAGGCTGAAACAGGAGGATCACGAAGCTGAAACAGCAGGATCAGGATCACGATTCGTGGACAGCCTCAGCTATTTAGTGAGGCCCTTTGCAACTTAGTGAGATCTTATTTCAAAAATAAAGAACAAGCCGGGCGTGGTGGCGCACGCTTGTAATCCCCGTGCTTGGGAGGCAGAGACAGGAGGATCGCGCAGGTTCGAAGCCAGCCGTGCGCGCTGGCTTAGGAGACCCTGTTTCCAAATAAAAATGTAAAAATAGGTCTGGGAGTGTAGCCCGGAGATAGAAGGGCTTCCAGGAACCTCAGTACCACAAAAAAAAAAAAGAACAAAAATAGGGTTTGGAGAGTGGCTTGGAGGTAGAATGCCTCTCTGTTCCTTCCCCAGTACTGCAAAATTAAATAAATTAATTAAAATACTAATAGTTTTAAGCTAGAAATATTTGTTAAGTACTTGAGTCAGTCCTTATTACCCCAAACAAATTAAATTTCAAAACAAATCCATAAAATAATTACTAAGACACAAAAACACCTGAATTAGGGAATAATACATTGACATTTAAATTAAATAACATTCAAAAATTAATGTTTTAATACTATCATTTTATATGTTTTATTTAAAAAGTTTTTTATGACTCAGGAGGCCAAGGCAGGAAGATTGAAAATTCAAGGCCATTAACAGGCAAATTGGCAAAACTTTGTCTCAAAATTTAAAGAGGGGGAGGTTTCAATGGTAATGTAGCTCAGTAGTAAAGCACCCATGTATTCAATTCCCAGTACCAAAAATATCAATTAATTAATTAAAATAAATAAAACCACCTATAATTAGGTAAAATAACCATCCATATAAACTATAGAATAGTAATGAAAGGGATTATAAGAGGTTAGGTTAGTCAAGATTAGTCAAGAGAGGGCTGAGTAGTATTTCATTTTAAAATTCTGGTTGCAGGGTGTACTCATTCGAGTCACCCCTCCATGCCAGTCTGGTATGGAGCTGTATTTCTATTTTCTGTATTTCTATCTTTCTAATAAACTTCTTTAAATCTTCAAAATAAATTCTGATTGCATTTTTTGTGTGATTTTTGAGGTCTGGGAGGGCCAAATCCCATCATCTATGATAGAATATGGGAAAAGGACCAGGTGGAGTCAAAGAAAATAGTGTTTATAGTTTTCACTGCTTGGGAAGTAAAATAACTACAACATGCACATGAGATACTACTGTAACTTTTGACTGAAGCTGATAAGTTCAATTAACCAAATAAGATATCTAGGTTTTCCAGATTATGCAATGAGCATCTCCATATATTCAGACACTCCAGCAGCAAATGAAGAATATAACAACTGAAAAATTTTACATGTCAGTGAGTTGCAAAAACTTCTGTGGATGTCTCTGAAACATGATTATTCTGGTTTGTTTTTATTATTTTGTTTGCTTGTTTTAAACAAACCATCCATATTTATCTATATGTGTCTGATTTTACCTTTTGGGAAACTTTTTGATGTATCTTTCTCTAAATTTTATGATTTTATAAATGTTTTTATATTTTAGAAACATAGACCTTTTTTCCTTAAGCTAATTAATGGAGATCACTAGGCTCCTATCAGACTTTGAAATACTTATTTTTATTTAAGGAAGAGGCATAAGAAATGGTTTCAATAAAATGAGTATCTCTTAACAATCAGCAGCCTTCTGGAATATTTATTTTCATTCTCAGAGTAGAATTCTGCTAGAGCACAGGAAAGATACACCTCTGCAGAGCAAAAACCCAAAGATTTGTTTTCTTTTCCCAGTCCTGTGTGAGTGGGATGCTTAACACTTGGGATAGAGCAGGGTTGTGTGTAGATTTGCCTGCCATCCATGTGCATTATAGGACGCAGCCATGTATTTTACAGCCATATAAAACAGTGCATGGATTTCATGATGCAGAAAAGCAGTGGTTTATTCCTCATTTTCCATCATGTAAATTTTTACTGAATGGACTTTCAGGAAGAGCCACCCTGCCTTTAAAATGCAAATAAAAAATGCCATCATTATTCACTTTCTTAGAAGCTTTTCATTTTCAGAAACAAATACTTAAAATAAGGAGAAAGAATTGGTGAAAGTGTTCAGGGTAAAATTTATAGTTAGCACTAAAGCTAATTTCAAATGCTATAAGACTAAAGTTTATAGAAGGAATAAAGAAACCAGGTATAGTTTAAAAATAGACTATTCATTTAAAACTTTAGAGGAAAAAAATGCCCTCACCCTATAAACCAAGGATGTACAAACAATTGTATAATTAAAGCATACTTAGAACATAAGCCAAATGTAGTTACACTAACTAAAAAGATATTTTAAATTCTACTACTTTATTTACTTATTTATTATTTATTTATTTATTTATTCTTGTGTAGTACTGGGGATGGAACCCAGGGGATTTTCTATCTGGGGTGTACTCCCAGACTTATTTTATATTTTATTTGAAAACAGGATGTCACTAAGTTGCTGAGAGCCTCACTAAGTAGCTGAGGCTGGCGTCGAACCTGTGTATCCTCCTGTCTCAACCTCCCAAGCCCTGGGATTATAAACCTGTGCCACCATGCCTGGTGTTTATTTTTAAAAAGTGTTTTATTGGTGCATTGTGGTTGTACATCTTAATGAATTACAAGATAGTACAGGAATACATGCACACATCACCCAACTAGCCCTTCCCCGCATCCCATTCCGTCCCCCTCTCTCCTTTTCATGTTTAGTTTAGTGATTGACTTTGATATGTTTGTGAATGTACATAATGCACATTAGGGAATTTCCCTTTTTCCCCTCTCATCCCCCTCAGGTCGCCTTATTTGCTCATCTATAGTTTCTCCTTTTTCTTGAATTCCTCCTATGACCTATTTTCTCCCTAGCTTCCACATAGTAAGGATTACAAAACTATGGGATATGAACACAATGGGATTTTACTCAGTCTTAAAAAAAACATAATTACGTCATTTACAGGGAAATGGATGGAACTAGAGAATATTATGCTAAGTGAGATTAATCAGTCACAAAAATAAGTATTCTACTACTTTAAATTAATTTATTTCCAGCCAGGCATGGTAACACATGCTTGTAATCCCACCATTTGGGAGGCTGAGACAGAAGCATAGTGAGTTCACAGCCAGCCTCTGCTATTTAGGGAGGCCCTCTACAACACAGTGAGACCCTATTTCAAAATAAAGAATAGAAAATAGGGCAGAGGGTGTAGCTTGGAGGTTGAATGCCCCAGGGTTCCATCCCTAGACCTGCAAAATTAAAAATAAAAATAAAATCCTCAGCGTACATATAAATTTTAAAAAGATATTAAAATATATGACTGCTAAAAATTTGGGGATATATTTCAAAAATATATATTATATATGTAAATGTTTGACTTTCATATACCAACATACTATGGAATTAGTGCCAAACGTACAACAAAATTATGTTGGTTATAGAATGCAAAAGATAGAAATATCTCAATGGACCAGTGTTTTCAAAAGATACCATAAGGAACTTCTGCTCAATATTAAAAAATCAATAACATAGACATAGAGCAAAGGGGAAAGGGTCATTCACCCTGCCCCCCAAAAAGAAAAACATTCTTGGATTTAAGCTATTACAAAGCTTCTCAGCCTTGACACTATTAACAGTTATTAATTATTATCAGCTCCTAATAAGATGACAGTTATTGTAAGTGGCCATTGTAATATTTAGCTGCATTCTTCTACTATACCTCCTAGATGCCATTGGCATATTCTCCTGTAGTGATCACTAAAACCATCGCCAGATATTGCCATTGTCTCTATGGGAGGATGGGAAATCACCCCTGGTTGAGAACTCCTGAGAAATGAAATACAGAGCTACATAATGATATATAGAATAAGGAAACACATACTGGTTTTCCAAGGTTAAGATTAAGTTATCAGGGGTTTAGGATATCAGGCAAAAGTGTTTACAGATTGTAAACACTCAGGGTGCTCTGAAGGTTTCTAAGTAATGCACTAACAGTGAATGCTAATCTTTAAGAATGTAAAATGTGTACACGTATGCATGTGCAAAGTGGCATATCTTAGTGATAAAACAACAGACAGAGGAATGATCAAGACAGCACAGTCAACAAGAATAGAAAGGTAGGACAAGAATAGAAATGGAGATCCCAACAGTGATGGGGGAACATCCAAAATTGAGGGGGGTGAACATCGCAAGGGATAATGGTATAGATACATCCTAACCAGTGTAGGGAAATAGAAGGATCTCTAGTGCAGAAGAAAATCTGGGAATTATATTATGGCTATGTGTTTGTACCACCTAGATCATGTGAAACTTTGCAGACACTTTTCACAAGTAATGCACTACTCATCTGTAAAATCATGAGATTTATTGAGAAAATTTACAAAGACTTATTCAGCTATAAAATACCATGAAATGGCCTGGTGTGGTGGGGCACACTTGTAATCCCAACATTCAAGAGGGTGAGACTGGAGAATCAGGGTTCACGAACAGCCTCAGCTACTTAGTGAGGCCCTCTGCAACTTAGTGAGACCCTGTTTCAAAATAAAAAATAAAAAATAGGGCAGAGGATATAGCTCAGAGGTCAAATGCCCCTGGGTTCCATCCCCAGACCCACAAAAAATAAAAATTAAAAATAAAATACTATGAAATATCAAGTTCCAGATTTGATGTTTTGTATAGCAAGTCTAATTTAGTGTGCTGCAAATTAAGAAAAAAATATCATTTTGTGAGTAAAATATTTTTTCTTCCCCAAACCTATGGTCACATAAAAAGGGATTGATAATTTGTCCAAGAATCAGCGAGAATTTAGTTTTTTGGCAGCATAACAGTACAATGCTTCTTATTAGTCTACTGTGTTAGGGCTGTGTAACAAAATACCACAGGCTGGGTGGATGCTATAGTTTGGATATTTGTGTATATCCCTCAAAGGGTTCATGTGTCAGAAGCTTGATTCTAGGAGTGTCAATATTAATAGGTCAGGGAGCCTTTAAGAGGGGCAGGCCATTAGGTCACTGTAGGCACCAGTCTCTGAAGGCATTCAAGCAGTTCATGTGGTATCCTGCTTAGTTCTCATGAGAGGGGTTATAAAAGAATGGCCCTTGCCCAGTCTCTGGATTCCTGTATTGCAGTGGGATCTGATCCTCTAGCACACACTCCCTCCATGATGCCATCTGCTATGAGGTCCTGACCAGAGTCAAGACAGTGCCAGCGTAACACCCTTGAAACTATAACACAGTGAGCTAAATAAGCCTTTTTCTTTATCTAGTGGTATCCAACCTTAAATATTTTGTTATAGAAATGGGAATAAATACTCAAGATTAAGTAACAGAAATTAATTTTCTTACCATCCTGAAAGCTGGAGGTTTAAGATCAAGATTCCAGACAACGGAATTTCTAGTGAAGGCTCTCTACCAGCAGGCAATAATCTTCTCATTATGCTTTAACATAGCCTTTCACCACTATGTGTGTGTGGAAAGTGAGAGTAAAATGTGTGGTGCTTCTTCTGATGAGGCTGTTAATCCTATTTAACCAGGAACCACCCCCATGAAATCATCTAACTTTAATCACTTCTTCAGAGGCCCCCATCTCCACATGTTCCCACAATGGGGACTGGGTTTCTACACATAAATTTATGGAGATTTAGTCAATAATAGATTCTACTATTGGATCTAGGGCTTAAGAGCTTTTCATTACTGAAAATAAATATTATCATTGTAGATAATACCAAAGAGAAGTGAAAGCATAAGTCCACAGAAAATAGGTACACTGATGCATACAAGAGTGCTGTTCATAAGAACCATACAATGGGAAGGAATGAAAGTAGATTAGAGTCTGTAGAGTCCTGGAGGGAGGAAGGAGGAAGAGTGATTGCTAATAAATAGAGTTGTGAAAATTATATGTTATTAAACAGAGGTAGGAGCTGTGCGTGGTGGTGCACACTTGTAATCCCAGCATTCGGGAGGCTGAGACCAGAGGATCGCGGTTCGTGGATAGCCTCAGCTAACTTAATGAGGCCCTCTGCAACTCAGTGAGACCTGGTTTCAAAATAAAGAATTAAAAATAGAACAGGGGTTTTAGCTCAGAAGTCAATGCCCCTGGGAGATATATATATATATATATATATATATATATATATATATATATATATATATATATATTACCTTAAAAGATAGCTGTGAAGCAGGGCATAATGACAAATGCCTATAGTTCTGGTACTCTGGATACTGAGACAGGAGGATCACAGATTTAATACCAGACTAAGCAAATTAGTGAGATTCTCAGCAACTTAGTAAGATGTATTTAAAAAAAAAAAAGACAAGCTGTAGCTCAAAGGTATATTGCTCTTAGGTTCAGTCCCTGTTCCCCCCCACACACATGCACACACACACATAAACAAACACACAAACACACATACACACATACACACATACACACACATACACACACACACAGTAAAAGCACCAAAAAACTAGATGAACTAGAACAATCCCACCATTCTTGAAGTGTGTACAATTTTTATTAAAATATTTTATTAATGTATATTAATTATTCATATATATAAATGAATTTCAGTGTGATTTTCCAAACAAGCATGTAGCATGCTCTGATAAAATCCAGCTTATCTTTTTCCACTCTCCTTTTTCAATCCATATTACTCACTGTTCTTTCAAGTTGAATTTTTAGAGTTTCCACATATGAGATAAAATATGTAGTACTTGTACTCATATGTCTGGCTGATTTCACTTAACATAATGCCCTTTAGTTCCACTCATATGTATGCAAATGGTAGTATTTAATCATTATTTATTAATAAATTATCCTACACTTTGTATATAGCACAATTTCTTATCTATTTATTTGTTCATGGACACCTAAGCTGATCCAAACTGATATGTTATGGATAATACTATAATAAACATAGACATACAGGTATCTCTTTGTTAATGCTGATTTCATTTCCTATCCACAGATGAGATGATGCCTAGAAAATAGTTTAGACTTACTTTAAGTCTTTGTTAAAACTTTATACTAGTCTCCAAATTGGCTGTGCTAATATATATATATATATATATATATATATATATATATATATATATATATATATATATAGTGTGTGTGTGTGTGTGTGTGTGTGTCTGTGTATTACTAGGAATTGAATCCATTCTGAGCTACCATCCTAGCCCTTTTAATTTTTTGTTTGTTTGTTGTGAAACAGGATCTCACTAAATTGCTAAGAGTCTAGCTATATTTCTGATAATGGCCTCAAAACTATGTGACCCTCCTGCTTCAGCTTTCTAAATACTGGGATTACAGAAATGTACCACCACTGACAGGGCTACAGGATTACAATCTAATCAGAATTAGAAAATTTATATTCTAACCAACAGTATGTGAGTTTATTTTTTCTCCAAATTCTTGACATTGATATATTATTTATTAATCATTTGTTTTAGCAAACTTAAGTGGGGTGAGGATATATCTCATTTGCATTTTTCTGACGGCTAAATATATTGAACAAATATTTCACAATTTATTGTTTTTTTTTGTTTTTGTATTTGTTTTTGTTTTTGTTGGTGGTACTGGGGGTGGAAACCTGAGCTTTCTATCTCCGGGCTATACTCCCAGAACTATTTTATATTTTATTTGGAAACAGGGTCTCACTAAGTTGCTGAGAGCCTCACTAAGTAGCTGAGGCTGGCTTTGAACCTGTGCGATCCTCCTGTCTCCCAAGTGTGGGGATTACAAGCCTGCGCCACTATGCCCAGCTAGTTTGGAGCAATTTCATTAGTTTACATTTGCTTTTGTTATGCTTTTATGCTTCCTGTACCTTGTCTTGAATCATTTTCTGTTTTATTCTCATGGTTTTAGAGTTCCATGTCTTACATTAAGGTTTTTTTGAGTTGATTTTAATTCAGGGTGAAAGAGAGAAAGAGAGAGGCATCAAGTTTCAATCTTCTCTACATGGATGTCCAATTTCCCAGCACCGTTTTTTGAAGAAACTGTGCTTTCTCCATTTAATGTTTTGGCTACTTCTTAACAATCTGTTGGCTGCAGATTTGTGGGTTTATTTCTTAGAATTCTATTCTCTTCCACTGGCTTATGTTTGTATATTTATGCTAAGACCATGCTGCTTTGGTTACTATGGCTCTGTAATCTATCTATCCAATAGATATTATAATGCCCTTATCTTTGTTATTTTTGCTCAAGATTTATTTGATTATTCAGGATCTCTTCCCTTCAATATGAATCTACATTGTTTTTCTAGTTTGGTAAAGAATATAATTACTATTTTGATGAAAATTGTACTGAGTTCATAGATCATTTTAGATAGTATAAACACTTTTTCTTACATTTACAATATTTTTACCTTTTAATTTATTTTTTATTTTATTTATATGTGGAACATATTGAAAATGGTATACATTTAGACTATGCTTAGTGCCTTTTCCCCCACCCTTTTCCCCTCCCCCCCAAAATGAGTGTCCAGTTTAATCATGCTATATTCATACTTTTACACATATTCAAATGTAGTTCCTTCATTATTCAACCTCTGCCTTCTTTCTCTCCTATCCTTCCATTCTAGCTTTGCTGAGATTTCCCCTCCATTATCTGTAGTCTTTCTGGTATCCCCACTACTTCCTAGTATAAACATTTTAACAAAGTTAATTTCTTCTAATCCAAAAACATGGGAGGTCTTTCTACCTTTTAGTATCTTTTTCAATTTTTTCTTCATGCTTTATAATTTTCTTTTTTGATTTTTAATTGATGCATTGTAGTCATGTATCTTAATGGAGTACAAAATGATGGACTTATACATGCACACATTACCCAATTAGCCCTTACCCAATTCTTGCCCCATTCTCTCCACCTCCCTCCTTCTCATGTTTGCCTTAGTGATTGACTTTGATATGTTTGTTCATGTACATCATGAACATTAGAGAATTTTCTCCTTCTACCCTCCCATCCTCTAAGTTAGGTCACATTATTTGCTCATTTATAGTATCTTCTTCTTCATCTAGAGTTTCTCCTATAACCCATTTTCACCCTAGATTTCACATATTTGGGAGGTAGAGCATCCAATTTCTTATTTTTCTGCAACTGACTAATCTGCTTAGCATTATGTTCTCTAATTCCATCCATTTTCCTGTAAATGATATAATTGTGTATTTCTTTATAGCTAAAAAAATTTTTCATTGTGTATATATACACCATAGGTTTTAATCCATTCACCTGTTGATGGATATCTTGGCTGGTTCCATAGTTTGGCAATTGTGAGTTGTGCAGCTATGAACATAGATACACATGCACTAGTTTGGTATTTTGGTTTCCATTATTTTGGGTATTTCTGGGTCATATTTATTTTTTCATTCCTGTTCTAAGGATTCTCCATACTGTTTTGCCTAGTGGTTACACTAATTTGCAATCCCACCAACAATGTAATAGAGTTCCCACTTTTCCAAATCCTCACCAGCATTTGTTGTTGTTTGTATTTTGAATGATTGCTGTTCTCGTTGGAATTAGGTGAAATCTCAGAGTTGTTTTGATTTGCATCTCTCTGATTGCCATTGATGTTGAACATTTTTTCATGCATTTATTGGCCATTTGAAATTCTTCTTTCATGAAGTATGTATTTAGTTCACTTGCCCATTTTTATTGTATTATTTGTTTTTTTAGGGTTGAGTTTCTTAAGCTCTCTGTATATTCTAGATAGTAGTCCTCTATCAGAAGAGTAGGTGGCAAAAACTTCCATTCTGTTGGCTCATGGCTGAGGATCTTGACAGCTTCATTTGCTGAACAGAAGTTCTTCAGTTTCAGGCAGCCCCACATATTGATTCACTTTTTAGTTTCTTGTGCCTTTGGAGTCTTTGTGAGAAAGTTTTTATCTATGCCTATGTGGTCCCATCTTAAAAGAGCTAATGTGAAAATAATTGGCATAGAGGAAGGATAAGAAGGTGAAACCAAGGGGCTCAAAATCTTTTCAAAGAAGTAATAACAGAAAATTTTCCAAACACACAAGAGATTGACACATAGGTACAAGAAACTTATAGAACCCCCTTTAGACAGGATCAGAGAAAAGGTTCACATAATAGTCAAATTGACTGATTTAGAAGCCAAGAAGAGAATCTTAAAGGCAACAAAATAAAAAACCCAAGTGACATTCAGAAGCAAACCAGTTGGAATCACTCCAGACTTCCCAAACCAAGTCATGAAAGCTGGAAGCACTTGGAGTAACATATTCCAAACTCTGAAAGAAAACAACCTGCAGCCAAAAATTTTCCACCCAGCAGAACGATCTCTCAAATTGCATGGGGAAGTAAAATTCTTCTATGACCAGCAGAAGATGAAGGAATTTATGCCTTCAAAACTAGCACTAGAGAAAATACTCAAAGAGATAAACTACAAAGAAGAAACAAGAAATACACACAAAAACCAGAGAAATAAGAATTTTCATCCAGTAAACAACTAAGAAGAGAAGAACAAACAATATTTCATACAGAAGTAAAATCTCAACATGTTGGGAATTAAAAATCATCCCTCAATAACACTGAATGTAAATGGACTAAACTCCCCAGTAAAAAGACATAAAGTGGCAATATGGATTAAAAACCAGAATCCATCTATATGCTGCCTGCAAGAAACACATCTTACAAGTGAAGATAGCAACAAACTCAAGGTAAAGGGCTGAAGCAAGGTAGTTCATGCCAATGGAACAGGAAGACAAGCAGGAATTGTAACTATGATATCAAATAAGTTAGACTCCAAGTGCAAGCTTATTAGAAGAGACAAAGATGGTCATTTTTTTCCTGGTAAAAAAGGAAAAATCCAGCATGAGGAAATAATGATGATCAACATTTATGCTCCGAACTTAGGTGCAGCTACTTTCTTAAAACAAACTCTGTGATAGTAAGTCACATATAAATCCCCATACATTAATAATGGGAGACTTCAACACACCTCTCACACCATTAGATCAACCTTCTAGACAAAAGGTCCATAAAGACACCTCAGATCTAAAGAACACTATTAATCAAATGGACCTGTTAGACAAATATAGAATATTCCACCCATCTACAGCAGAGTTCACATTTTTCTCAGCAGTTCACTGAATATTCTCCAAGACAGATCACATCCTGGGGTCACAAAGTGAGCACTAGCAAATTCAAAAAAATGTGACATATTTCCCTGTCTCTTTGAAGACCATAATGGAACAAAACTAGAAAACAACTATAAGAACTCTCATAGAAACCACACAAACATGTGGAAACTGAACACCACATTTCTAAATGAAGAATGGATCATAGAAAAGTAAGGGGTGAAATAAAAAAAAATTCTAAAAACAGAAAACAAATAGAGATACAACATATCAAAACCTCTGGGACACATTGAAGGCAGTATTAAGAGGAAAATTTATAGCACTGAGTACCCACCTAAGAAAACAGAAAATCATCAAATAAATAACTTAATGACACACCTCAAACCCTTGAAAAACAGGTACAATCTAAACCCAAAGCCAGTAGAAGAGAAGAAATTGTAAAATTCAAAGCAGAAATAAATAAGGTAAAGAATAAAAAAATACAGAAAATCAAGAAAACCAAAAGCTGTTTCCTTGAAAAAATTATTAAGATAGATGAACCACTAGACAATTTAACTAAAAAAAGAGAATCAACCCAAATTTTGAAAATAAGAGATTAAAAAGGAAATATCACAAGTGACAGTACAGAAATACAGAGAATTATCAGAAATTACTTTGAAAAAAATTATACTCCAACAAAAAGGAAAATCTGGAGGAAATTGACAACTTTCTAGTTAAATGCAACCTTCCTAAACTAAGTCAAGAAGACATAAAAAAAAAAAAAACCTTAAACCAACCAATAACAATGAAAGAGATTGAAACAGCAATAAAGACCTATCGGGACCCAGCCCAACAGTGGCGAGGCGTGCCAAGATGATGAGTATCGATGACTCGAACACACACACCCACGAGCAGGAAGTCAAGTCAAACAAGATCTCGTTTATTCCTCTCCAAACAATCATATATATAGCACCAAACCACGAGGGGAATTCCCATGAGGAATATAGCCTAGCCTACCGGAATAAAGATCACTAGCACGTAGTTCACAGCCAATCCCAGGCCAGTACATGAGCCATTCATGTGTGTGGAAAGCTCCTTAAAAGGTAAAAAAAAAAAGGGAAAAACTGCTCAGTCTCCCCACCCATAACGAATGGGGAAACCACGCCTTTGTAGCTTCCTCCAGGCGCCATCTTAGCCCCTTTTCTGCTGAATCACTTTACTTAAAGTTTTGCCTTAGGCTGCAGGCTGCTCAGACCAAGGGAGGCTGCATCTCCTTAGGTGCTGTATGGACACACCCCATCATATCCCCCTTTTTCTTTTATTTTATCGGGACTGGGCCTGTTTTAGGTTGTCCCCATCAAATCCCAGGGATTACCCATCATTGGATAGCACAGATCTATGCTGTACTTCCTGTCTTAGGTTTCCATGGTCCCTGGGGATCTTAACCGTCATTGGCCACCAGCCCTTCAACATGCTGTTATTTTCCCCATCTGGGGAACTTGTAAGGCGGGAGAGGGGTGGTCATATTCAGAGCGCCAATCCTAAGATTTATTTTCTTTGCTGGCAAGCCTTTGGTAATGCACTTCTATTTGGTTGATTTTAACAGAAATTGAACTAATCTATTAAAATCACAGGGGTCTATGATGCACAAAACTATAAACAGCAAGGGGCCCAACAAAGGAAGAAAATAGGACAAAAGTCCATGAAAGCTGGTCTAGAATGAATTCTCCTGAAGATCTCCTCGCCGCCTCTCCAGATCATGTTGGAGCTGCTTAATCTTATCTTGTTCCTGCAAAAATAATCAGATGCCTCCCTTTTCAGCTGTTAATAAATCCAATACCCATCTTTTTTGTGATACCACATGGGCTAGGGAATCTAATTGGGCTTGTGAGTCTCGGACAGTTTTTGAGACAGCCTTAATACCATCAATCATTTGGAGGGAGAGTTTCCTATGTAACTCAAATGGCCATCCCAAGGCCAGCTGCACCCATGGCAGTCCTGGCAGTAATCTCCAGGCCGATTAAGAGGGGGATGGCTTGTACTGCTCTCCTTTTTCACCCTCCCCAATCAAAAACGGGGGGATGGGCACTGGTTTCTCCCCAAGGATAATATTTATATCGGGGAGCAGGGAGGCAAGGGTGCAAAGGCCTGTCCATGATGGGGGCAAAGACCAATATGCACTGCTATCGCCACAAACAAAAACTAACCTGGGAGGGGGACAAAGATTTTGGGAGGGAAATTTAACAGTAATATTTATAGAGCAAAAACTTGAACCATCATTGTTGGATGCCCAGTAACAGGTACTATTTATTGATATTTTAAACAGCTGAATGGATAATGGGAAGGACATAGAGCAATTGGGGTGATCTAGTTTTGGGGACTCCTCTTGATTAATTAGGGCCAAGGGTTGAGGTGGTCTGGCTCGAAGATAAAGCCAACAATCTCTAGCTACTTTGATGGAGGAAAAGGGAATCTCTGTGGTCCAATGCCTATGAAAAGGGGAAAGGTTGGAGTCTTTTGAAAAATGTAAAATATTTAGGGTTAATAATGCATTTCTTAATTGATTATGTGGGGGTAGTAACTCCCCCTTTTGTTTTTGTAATTGAACCTTTAGGGTATGATTATATTTTTCTATTAAAGCTTGTCCTTTTGGACTATATGGAATGCCCATAGTGTGAATATTTTTCCATAATTGTAGGAAGGAGGAGAAATGTTGACTAATAAAACAAGGGCCATTATCAGTTTTGATTTTTTCAGGAATATCAAAAATAGCAAAGCAATGAAGAAAATAACTTATAGCATGTTTTGTCTTTTCACCCAAATGAGCTGAGGCCCAATCAGCCCTGGAATAGTTATCTATGAAAACAAAAATATACTTAAGTTTTCCAAATTGTTGAAAATGAATTACATCCACTTGCCATAATCCATTGGGGCATAGGCCTCTTGGAATAACTACGGACGATTGAAGGGGGGGTATTTGAAAGAAGGGTTGACATGATTTACAAGTGTGAACAATTTTTTTAAAAATCCTTATAGGGATTTGAGGATATTTGTGTTTTAATCCTCTCCCCATGGCCTCTTCTACAGATAGGGCTTGAACTTTTGTGCAGGCCATCGCCCGTCCCTTCTGAATGCCTTTCCATTTTGAACGGCACTCGCCCATATCTTTAGGACCTATTGTCCCATGTTCAACTGCTGTTGTTCCAACATCCCAGAGGCTGTTTACCTTGGAGACCTGTTGTGGCCTGGCGTGAAATTGACATCCACTCCCCCTCCTCCGGATTTTCAAGGGCCAGTGAGATCTTACTGGACGTCACTGTAACCTCGACACTTTCCAAAGCACAGGCCCCTCTCTTGGGGCAAAGGTGCCCTGCCCTTCAAAAAGAAAAGAGAACTCTCCCTGGGGCTCCCGCCAGCTTCTCCAGGATCGGTAGTGTTACCGCACTGGATGCCTTGCGGCGACCATCCCCTCCACTTCGAACTTGGGGATCTGAACCCGACTCCCTTTCAATCGGATCTAGTATCAATTAAACATTTAGAATTTTTATCTCCAATTGTGATGACCATTTTGAGTCTTAACCCATTTTTCAACGGGGCTGGGGAAAGCCCCCTTGGAAGGTTAAAAGCTCCTCCTTTTAAGTTAAATTTGGACCGGCAGTCCCGGGCCCAATGAGAGCCGTTAAGGCATTTGGGGCAGGGTGTCCGGGGAGTTTCCCCTTTCTTTCCTCCTCCCATAGGAGGCGTGGCTTGGGATGCACATTTTCAGTGGAAATGGCCCTCCTTTCCGCATCTGAAACACGTGGGGGGGGGCAAACTTTGACTGCTATATTACCTGTATCAGAGTCTACAGGCCCTCCCGTTGCCCTCCCTTTATTGCAGCTGTCATGGCTTGAAGTTGGTGGCTCACAGAGCCAATATCCCGAAAGGCCACAATCCATCTCTCTAAAGTATGCCCCTTCAACCCTGTGCAGGCCAGCTTATGGTCAGCTGTCATCCCGTCCCACACTAGCATGCTAACAAACTTGTCTCCCAATGGACCGGCTGGAAACCTCCTCCCAAGGCTGTCATATACTCTCTCTATAAATGTAGGTAGATCCTCACTGGGCTTTTGAGTGATTGCCGCAATAGGGGCCTCTGTGGGCCCATCATCTAGTTTTCTCCATGTTGCTGGTGCAGCCGCCCTAACCTGATCCTGGTATGGGGGGAGCAAGGCCGCCTGTTGTAGGCCAGTGGTATGTGGCTCGGCCATCCCCGTAAGCATGCCATAGGTTAAGGGGATGGCGGGATTGGCATCTAATTTAATATAAGCATCTGTTAAAGTAGGTAACAAATTTACTACATATAAACTATCTGACAATAAATTTATAGACTCAAAAAATCCTTGCAGGGCTAGGGCTATGGCAAAAGGTTCTTTGAATTGGGGGGATCCTTTTACAGGCTGGAAGATGGTTTTTTTGGGCTGAGGATCCATACCTTTTACAAAAGTGGGATAAATAATCACGGAGGCCCCTTCGCGCCCTTGGAGCAGGGCCAAGCCCAAGAGCAGCAGCCAACAAGCGAGGGTGGCAGCAGGGCGCGCAGCCCTGTTCTGAGCTGGGGCTGGGGCTGGCAGGGAGGTGCAGCAACGAGGCAGCCTGGGAGGCGCAGCCTGCTGGGCCAGCCCTTCCACTAGGGTTCCTCCAGCTCCCGCTTCACCCGCATATGGCTGCGGAGGGGAGGGTACAGAGAATGAATTGGCCAGGGAAAGGGACTGTGGGGAGTTCTTGGCATCCCCAAAGGGATCAGGAGGTTTTTTAGGGGCTTCAGGACCAGAGGGGGGTGTGTGTTCGGTGGCCCCCTTTTTCGCTGGCTTGGGGATATGGTCAGCGAGTTTATCTGGGGGTTGCGGGGGAAAACAACTTTTAAGCGCAGAGACGGTGGGGAGAACCACAAGGTGGGGGATCTCCCCTCTTTCTGTCTGGGCTCTTCTAACCAGCCCCTCAACTTGATCCCAGGTATCCCAATCATAAAGATTATTTTCAGGGAGACATGAGACCAATTTTAAAAGGTACCCCCAGGCCTGGGTGGCTTGGTTATCAGCGAGATCAAGTCCTCGGCTCTTGAGAAGGAGTCGAAGGGATTCTAGGGCAGGGTCAGGTTTAGAACTGAACTTCTGCATACTAAAATACGGGGTGATACTCCCCCAAAGACCAACTGACTCGCCAGCGATTTCTTTCGTTAGGGGATGGAGAGGGTCCTCACATGGGGCACCAGACTGTCGGGATCCAGCCCAACAGTGGCGGGGCTTGCCAAGATGATGAGTATCGACGACTTGAACACACACACCCACGAGCAGGGTGTCAAGTCAAGCAAGATCTCGTTTATTCCTCTCCAAACAATCATATATATATAGCACCAAACCATGAGGTGAATTCCCATGAGGAATATAGCCTAGCCTATCAGAATAAAGATCACTAGAACGTAGTTCACAGCCAATCCCAGGCCAGTACATGAGCCCTTCATGTGTGCGGAAAGCTCCTTTAAAGGTAAAAAAGGGAAAAACTGCTCAGTCTCCCCACCCCAACGAATGGGGAAACCATGCCTTTGTAGCTTCCTCCAGTCGCCATTTTAGCCCCTTTTCTGATGAATCATTTTACTTAAAGTTTTGCCTTAGGCTGCAGGCTGCTCAAGCCGAGAGAGGCTGCATCTCCTTAAGCGCTGTATGGACACACATCAAAGACCTTACCATCAAAGAAAAGTCCAGGACCAGATGGTTTCCTAAGTAAATTTTATAAATTAGATCTTTATAGAAGAGCTAATCCCAATACTCCTCAACTTATTTCATGAAATAGAGAGAAATGGGACTCTCCTAAATACATTCTATGAAGCCAACATCACATTAATATCAAAACCAAATAAAGACAGTTCAAGGAAGGAAAACTACAGGCCCATATCTTTGATCAATCTGGATGCAAAACTGCCAAACAAAATACTAGCAACATGCAAATCAATCCATGTAATTTATCACATAAACAGATCCAAAGACAAAAAATCATATGTTCATTTCAATAGATGCTGCAAAAGCCTTTGATAAAATAAAACATTCATATATGTTAAAAGCACTGCAGAGAATTGGAATAGAAAGAACATACCTCAAAATCATAAACGTAATCTACAATAAACACACAGGCAACATCATATTCAGTGGGGAAAAACTTCAAGAATTTCCCCTAAAAACATGAACACCACAAGGATGGCCATTATCACCACTTCTCTTCAGTAAAGTACATCAGACTCTAGTCTGAGCAATAAGGCAAGAAAGGAAATCAAAGGACTACAAATAGGAAAGGAAGAACTCAAACTTTCAGTTTGCAGATGACATGATTCTATACCTAGAAGACCCCCCCAAAAAAAAAAACTCAAACAAAAGACTTAAAAAATGCTTAACAAATTCAGCAAATTATCTGTATACAAAATCAATATTAACAAATAAGAAGCTTTTCTGTACACTAACCATAAATTCACTGCAAAAAGTAATTCAGAAAACACTTCCACTCAGGATTTCCCACAAAAAATAAAATACTTATGAATAAAGTTAACCAAGAATGTAAAAGACTTCTACAAAGAAAATTATAAAACATTGAAAAAAGAAATAGAAATCTTAGAAAATGGAAAGACCTTCCATGGTCATGGATAGGCAGAATATTATAAAAGTGGTCATACTCTGCAATGTGATCTACAGATTCAACACAATACCCATTAAGTTACCAAGATCATTCTTTACAAACATAGAAAATTCAGTCCTTAAATTCATTTTGACAACAACAACAACAACAACCCCAGAATAGTCAAAGAAGTTCTCAGCAACAAAAAACCATACAGGAGGAATCACAATACCTGACTGTAAACTATACTACAAAGCCATTGTAATAAAAACAGCATGGTATTGGCACACAAAAAAAACAGATACATAGACCAGTGGAGCAGGATAGAAGTCTCACAAACAAACCCACACACTTATAGTCAATTGATATTTGACAAAGGGGCCAAAAACATACACTGGAATATAGTCTTTTCAACAAATGGTGCTGGCAAAACTGGCTAACCATATACAGAAAAATTGAAATAAATCCCACTTTCTCACCCTGCACAAGAGTCAATTCAAGATGGGTCAAAGACTTGGAAATTAGTCCAGAGACCTTGAGGCTCCTTGAAGAGTGAATACGTCCAACACTGCAATACATAGGCTATCTATCCAAAAAGAAAGCAAACCAAACTACCAAGCTAATATATGTGTGTCTATGTTCATAGCTGCACAATTCACCATAGCCAAACTATGGAACCAGCCAAGATGTCCATCAACAGGTGAATGGATTACAAAACTGTGGGATATTTACAATGGAATTTTATTCAGCCATACAAAAAAACACAATTACATCATTTTCAGAGAAATAATGTAACTGGAGGACATTATGCTAAGCAAGATTAGTCAGTTGTAAAAAGTAAGATTGGATGCTTTCCCTATTTGTGAAAGCTAAGGAGAAATGGGACATAGGAGGATCTCCAGGTGAAAAAGGAGATCCTATAGAGGAGCAAACAAGGAAACCTAACAGAGGGGATTGGAGGGCAGAAGAAGGAAACTCTCTAAAGCACAAGATGTACTTAAACATACCTAACAATGTCAACCACTCAACCAGGCATGGGAAGCAGGGATGGGGCGGAAATGGGGTGGGGAGGAATTAGGGTGTAACTGGGCAATGTGTGCATGTATTTTTATACAAGCTTTTTATCCCATTATGATGTATGAATACAATTAACCAATAAAATTTCAAAATATATATAATAAAATAAAATCATAAATATACACTAGTCTGAACTCTTGCTGAAGATTTAAATGAGTTTATTATTACAAATATAGAAATAAAGAAGATGGTTCCAGCCCTATACCATCACAGATTGGTATGGTGGGTGGACCAAAATGAAGTCACCGAAGATTCCTGGACACAGAGTATTTTATAACCAGTCTTCTGACCTGACTAGATCTGCCCTTGCTCTGGGGAATAGGGGTCAGGTCTTTTGATAGACCAGCTCTGTCTCTGGCAGACCCCCACATTTTGTTACACTCCAAAATGTGTTAAGTTGATTATCTGGAGTCTGATATTCCCCCACATCCTTGAGGAATTGCTTCTCTTAGAAATGTAAAAAGGCCCTAGGCTTTTGGGATTCTATTCTCTTGGTAATTACCCTTGGTGCCTGGAAATTTGCAGTCCTTTCCTTGAAGCTCCTGGCTTTTTTTTTTTTACTGCCAAAAATATATTTTGAAAATTGAAAATTTTCCCCAGTACTGGTACATTAATACATTTTGAAGCCTTCATCATGTTCTTAAAATGGAAGCATGGTATCTCTCTCTCTCTCTCTCTTTCTCTCTCTCTCTCTCTCTCTCTCTCTCTCTCTCTCTCTCTCTCCTCTCTCCTCTCTCATAAAATATTCTACTTCAACTAAGTGATGACCTGTTCAGTCTTATTATTTCTATATGGACTGAAAAAAGGAACCCATCAGGTGGTCTCCCAAATAATAACATTCATATATAAATAAATTTATTCTACAGGTTTTTAGAAACAGTAATATTATAAAACATATATGGTAAACACACACCACACACACACACACACACACACACACACACACACACACACACACACATTCACATAAAAGTTCTGAATATGGCCAGGCATGGTGGCCATGCTTGTAATCCCTGCACTTGGGAGGTGGAGAAAGTAGGATCGCGCAGGTTTAAAGCCAGCCATGCTGGCTTAAGAGACCCTGTTTCCAAATTTTAAAAAGTATAAAATAGGTCTGGGAGTGTAGCCTGGAGGTATAAGGGTTTCCAGGAACCCCAGGACCACCAAAAAAAAAAAAAATTCTGAATATGCACTGAAATAGAACTTTTCAAAAGATACAAATTAGTCCATTTCCTATAGTAAAACATCTAAAATGATGGTGTGTGATTAATAACTACTCTGTACTCTGCAGAGAAAAAAATCATGGACAGCTTCAACTACTTAGTGAAACCCTGTTTTAAAATAAAGAATAAAAAATAGGTCTGGTATATAGCTCAAAGGTAGAATGCTGCTGGGTTCCATCCCCATTACCTCAAAAAAATTTTTTTTTACTCTGTCCCAGTGTGATCTGCATGTCACATGTGCATTATCAACTGCTTCATTTTCTAGTAATAATTTCCTTGGAAGATTTTGACTCCTTATATGTATATATTTAATTAGCAAAATAAAGGATAAGATATGCATAGAAACAATTACACAGTTCAATAAAATATACTAAATTCTTAACTTGGGTTTAAAAGATGGGATTGTTATGGTTAGAATATTGGAGATTTTGCATACTTAAGATTGTAGGTTGATTTTCTTGTAATACATATAAACCAAGGGCTAATATGAGCTTTATCAAATATAAGCTATTTTTTAGTATATCATTTTGTGATAGCTTACTAATTTCCAAAAAGCAATTTCCACTTCTCACTGCATGATTTTATGGTTATAAATAATCAAATGTTGCTCTGTATATAAAAATTAACTCAAAAATTTATTATGGAAATAATGCAAAAATCACTAATGCTCTATTATCCTGTTTAAAGATAAGCTCAGCATACCATCTGTTTTTCCTTTATTTATTTAAAAAAGATGGAGAAAGATGTATTTTATACTTGATCTTAACTAAAAGGCCAAGAAGTAATAAGATGAACTATAAATAAGACAAATACAGCTTCCATTTTATAAATGTATGTTATCTGTCTTTGAAGCTTTTTTGTTTTCTCAAAGAATTAGAGAGGAATGTAGTCTTGCAGTGCAGACATAAATATACAGTGTGAAAATGGAAAATTTACATTTTTAATTAGAGCAATATATTTCAGAGGTACTGCTTTCATTCCATTGCTGAAAACAATACTGGTTTCTATTTTGAAAAATAATGTCTTGTTCTCTGTCATTTATTATAGAATATATCTAGCAGATAATATATTTTTATAAATTTATTTTACTTTTTCTAAAGGTCATATTTAATAAATGGCTTATGTATATTTACATTTGACGATAGTCAACATTTATATTTATAACTGTATGAAGAACATTTTTTAAAGGGGAGGGCTCCCTTAAAGCCAAAGAAGAACTTAATTACTAAGGACACCTGAGAATGGCAAACAAAGAATGTACAATGTGCAAGCACAACTTTCACAGTACACATACGTATGGTGCAACACACCCAAGGTATCAGTGGCAACACACAGGCACCAGGTTAAAGATGCAAAGCCAGGGTATTATAGGCAATGTGAAGATATAATAACTTTGACCTAATTATAATACCTTAACAACCAACTGGAACAGGAGAGATGTTCTTGGGCTAAATAACTGTGCCACACGAGCCCTAGGCTCAGAAAAGTAGAAATCATTCTACTAGAATTTGGGCTCTGAAAGCAAGAAAACTAGAAGCCAAGAGTCCAGCAGAGTATCATGTGATTGCAGATGATGTAGCATCAGCAATGTCTCTGGGCAGTTTGACACAGAAAGTCATACTGTAGTCTTGGAGTGTGACACTTTTTTGGTGAGAAAATTATGTTCCTGGTTAGCGTGCAGGCCAGTGGCTAACTGGGCTCCAGGATATTGCAACCAGCAGATCAGCAGTGTACCTTCGCCATCAAAACTCAGTCTTCCAGGTCACAAATGCAGAAGTCATAATCTCTGGCACTTTTGAAGTTGGGCACGGTAACCACAGAGTATGAAGGGAAGTTCCCTGCATTATTTTACATGTTTACAACCATCAGAGAACAGGTGGTCTCCTTGGAACATTAATAGTCTCGGCCCAGCTCTCTGCAATAGTCTCTGCAGTTTGGGCATGGAATGCACAGGGGCCTGCAGTCAATCAGAGACACCTGCTTGCTTGATGATTAAGAATAACATTCTGTTAAGTTCTGTTCTGGGGAACTAACTCAAAAGTATAATTATATGAGACATATTCATTGAAGCAAATATCTATCTTTAGCATAGGCTTTACTATAAAGGGATAAAAACAGACATATGATGCCAAGACAATGGAACCACAAACCTGAGAATTCAGAAAATATAAAAATAAAACTCAATAATGAAAAAATAAACTCCCAGAACTCAACAGCAAGGGAGATCATTAATATTGTGCTACAGAAATGCCAGAATAAGAATTTAGAATTTTGACTTTCATTAAGATCATAGGCTTCATAAATTAAATCAAAGAATGTAAAATAAATGAAAGAACATATAAATAGAGAAAATAAGTCCTTAAGTAAGAATCAAAAAGAAGGTCTGAGAAAAATAAAGGAGACAATAAATGAAATAATGACCTCAAAGGAAACCATCTTTGGCAGAATAGACTACATAGAAAATACAGTCTTACTCTTGGAAAACAGTTCATTCAAAACTGACCACACAATAAACAATATTGACAAAACAATTCAACAATGTGACAAGAACATTCAAGAAATATGGGATAACATGAAACTACTTAATCTATGGGTAATAAATAATGATTAAAATCTAGAAGCACAGACCAAGCATGTTAGAAATCTCTTCAGAGAAATAATATCAGAAGATATTATCAGAGGGTTTCCCAAACTAAAAAAAAAAAGAAAAAAAAATTGAGTCGGGCATTCATGTACAGAAGACTTTCAGAAATACAGTTACACATAATCAAAAAATTTCTCCATGTCACATAATAATCAAAATAACTTACATAGAGTTCAACAAATAAGCTTAAGTGTATTGAGAGCAAAAGAACAGCTTTTTGCATTTGAAATATAGTAATGAAAACAGCTTAAATGCATTTGAAATATAGTAATGAAAACAGCATGGTATTGGCACAAAAACAAATTCATATATCAATTGATTGGAATATAAGTTATTGAAATTAGTTTATATACATATAATCAATTAATTTTTGACAAAAGTGCCAAATGCATATGTTGGATAAAAGAAAACCTTTTCAACACAAAGTGTTGGGAAAGCTGGTTATCTATTTGTAGAAAAAATATAAGTAAATTTTCACCTCTCACCCTACACAGAAGTCAACTCAAAATAGATCAAAGGCCTGCAAATTAGACCAGAAATTTGAAATTATTAAAGGACTAAAGAGCCTAACGCTCCAGTGGAATTCTACTCAACAATAGGAAGAAAAAAATTGTCATTTGCAGGAAAATGGATGAACCTGAAGAATATTATGTTAAGTGAGATTAGCCAGTTACAGAAAATGAAGGGTCATATGTTTTTTGCTCATATGCAGAAGTTAGGAAGTAATTGGAATATAAAAGTTAATTTACATAATTAAAAAGAAACTCTACTGGAGCACAGAAAGTGTTTTTAGAAAGGAAAGGGGAAGGAAAAATTAATGAGGAAAACACTTCTATTGACATTATGTACATATGTAAGACTATAAATTCCAATCTCAATATCTTGTATTGGAAAAAATTAAAAGGGAGTCTGAGGAAAACTCACCAAGTACTGTGTGTACATATTTCATTATTACTATGATCTACATTATTATGTGAGACTATAATTTGCCAATAAAAGAATAAAAATATGTTTACTAAAAAAAATTAAAGTTGACTTTATTTAACTTGGTATCACAAAATAATAATCAGCTCCTATTTAGAATGGCCCTAAAATTAATATTAAATATAATATTAAACATTAAATACAAAAATAATATTAAAAATTTAAATACTTAATAGCACTTAACCAATTTTGATAAATGTAATATATTTATTGGTAAAATTTTTGGATGTAGTTTTTATTGCATTTAAATCAAATGTTTTACTTATAGTTTTCAAATATCTATTCTATCACTCTCTCTATAAGTCACTGTAGGAAGTATGCCCAATAAATTGTTAAACTTTGTTCATTTAAGAAAAGGAATAGTCAGGCATGGTGGCACATGCTTATAACCCCAATACTTGGGAGGATGAGACAGAAGGATCACAGATTCAAGGAAAACCTCAGTAAGTAGTCAGACTCTCATCAAACTAGTGAGACCTTGTTTCCAAATAAGAAATAAAATTGGGCTTGAAGTGTAACGCTAAGGTAAAATGCCTCTGGGCTCCATCCCAAGTACCACAAAAAAAAAAAAGTGAAAAATTTGTGTGTGAACTTTTCAATTTTTTATTCAGTTTAATGATGACACTCATAAAATTTCTTAGCTTTTTTTGGTAGTCAAATATTAATTCCAAGGCTATCAGTCTGAAAATGTAGAATGAGAGTTATGATTTATGGCTATAAGAGGCAGCAAGAAAATAGATTTTGGGGTGAAAGATGGAAAGCTAGAGCTTGCTTTTAAATTGAGATTGGAGTAAATATTTAAGAGAAGATGTCAAGTAGCAAGTGGATATATAAATATGACAATCATGAAAGAGGTCAGGGCTATGAATATAAAGTTTAAAATTAATTTAAAAGATAGTATATAAAGTTATAATTTAAGATAAGATTAATGAGTGCATGCAGATTGTTACCTTTCATCATTGTGATCAAAATACCAGCCAGAACTTCTTAAAGAAGCAAAGGTTTATTTTACTCATGGTGTCAGAAATCCATATATGAAAAGCATCCAATTTATTACTTTTTGGGACTGACAAATCTCCCTTAGCATAATGTTCTCCGGTTCCATTTATTGTCCTACAAATGATGCAATTTCTTTATGACTAAGTAAAATTTGATTGTGTACATGTCCCTTACTTTTGTAATTAATTCATCTTTGATGAACATTTTGGCTGGTCCCATAGTTTGGCAATTGTAAATTGTGGGACTATAAATATATGTATATGTACATGTATTAGTTTGGTATTTTTACATTCTTCTGGGTAGATACCCAGAAGTGGTATTGCTGTATCATATGGTCAGTTCATTTCCATTTTCTTGATGATCCTCTCTACTGGTTTTCAAAGTGGTTGTGCTAGCCAGGTGTGGTGGTGCACGCTTGTAATCCCCATGCTTGGGAGGTGGAGACAGGAGGATCACACAGGTTCAAAGCCAGCCTTGCTGCTTACAAGACACTGTTTCCCAATAAAATATTAAATAGGTCTGGGAGAGAAGCCTGGGGGTAGAAGGGTTTCCAGGAACACCAGTACCCCCAAAACAAAACAAAACAAAACACCAAAGTGGTTGCACTAATTTTAAATCCCACTAACAATATATTAGTTCCCAATTCTCCACATTCTTACCAGAATTTGTTTTTGTTTGTATTTTGAATGATTGTCTAAGAGTAATTTTGATTTGCATATCTCTGATCACTAATGATGTTTAGCATTATTTCATACCTTATTGGCCATTTGCATTTTTATTGCACTGATATCCCTATAATTTTGAAAGAACAATACTAAAATCTTGACCTGTCTTAGCTTTTTTTGTGTGTGTGTGTGGTACTGGGGGTGGAGCCCAGAGGCTTTTTAACTCTGGGCTATACTCTCATACCTATTTTATATTTTATTGGAAACAAGGTCTCACTAATGTGCTGAGTGCCTCACTAGGTAGCTGAGGCTGGTTTCAAACCTGTGCAATCCTCCTGTCTCAGCCTCCCAAGTATGGGGATTACAAGTGTGCGCCACCATGCCCCGCATGTCTTAGCTTATTTTGTGTAATTATAAAACATGCTTGAGACTTGTTATTTTATAATAAATAATTTAATGGATTATGGGTGTAGAGGCCAGAAAGTCCAAGATCAATATGCCAACCTTTGGTAAAGATCTTACTGCTATACTTGCTCATGGTGGAGAAACAGAGATGGCAAGAAAGAGATAAAAAGAGGATAAACAATATTTTTATCAGAAATTTATTCCTAAAATGACAAACCCAATCCAATACTTATAGAAGTAACTCATTCATTATACCCTTATAGCCTAGTAATCTCATATTAGGTTTTATCTCCCAACACTATTGCATTGAGATTAAATTTGCAATGTATGCTTTCTTGAAGACACATTCAAACAATGGCTAATTTTCACAAAATTCTCCAGGCTAACTCAAACAGAAAAATATGAGATTATATTAATCTAAAAGACAGGTTATTTGTTTGCCCTGACACAAATGGGTTTTAATCTTGATAGTAAAATATATATTCAGTTAATTATTTTAATAATTACATCTGTATTACTTAGTATCTACAAACCACACTTTTATCAATATTTTCTAAACTGATCCACATTCAACGACTCCTATTTTTGATAATACTTCAACAATAAACATTCTTGACATATAGTGATATATCTTTACTTTTATTTTTATTGCTGCATTGTATTCATACATCTTAATGAAGTACAAGATGGTAAAGCATACATTCACACATCAATGAACCCTTATACAATTCCACCCCATTCTCTCTGTCCTCCCACCTCCCATTTTAACTTACTGATGTCTTTGATGTTTGTGAATTCACATCATGTACATTAGGAAATTTCTCCCCCTCACCTCTCAGGTCATTGCTCATCTATAGTTTTACACTCTTTGTCTAAAGTTTTTCCTATGACCCATTTTCTCTCTAGCACCCAATTTTTTTACATTTTTTACTAACTAATATCACTTAGCATAATGTTCTCCAGTTCCATCCATATCACTATAAATAATGTAATTGTGTTTTCCTTAATGCCTGAGTAAAATTTTATTGTGTACATGTCTGATAGTTTTGTAATCCATTCATTTGTTGATGGACATCATGGCTGGTTCCATAGTTTTGACAATTGTGAATCATGGGGCTATAAATATAAATACACATGCAGTAGTTTAGGTATTTTGGTTTCCATTTTTTTGGTAGATACCCAGAATTGGTATTGCTGGATCATAGGGGAGGTTGATTCCCATTTTTCTGAGGATTCTTCATACTGTTTTCCAAAGTGGTTGCACTAATATACTATTCCCATCAACAATATATCAGAGTTTCCATTTCTCCACATTCTCACCAGCATTTACTGTTGATTGTGTTTTTAATGATTGCCATTCTAGTTTGAGTTAGGTAAATTCTCAAGGTAGTTTTGATTTGCATCTCTCTGATTGTTAATGATGTTGAGTATTTTTTATACATTTATTGGCCATTTGAATTGTTTTTTGTAAAGTGTTTACTTAGTTGTCTTGCTCAGTTTTTGGTTGGATTATTTGATTTGTTTGTGCTGAATTTCTTCAGTTTTGTCTATATTCTAGGTATGAATTTATTATGAGAGAACACTTGGCAAAAATTTTCTCCCATTCTGTTGGCTCTTTATTGAGGTTCTTGATAGTTCCCTTTCTTTGTAGAAGATCTTCAGATTAATGCTATACCACAGATTGATTTGCCTTTTTATTTCTTATGCCTTTTCAGTCCAATTAAAAAGTATTTACCTGTGCCTATGTGTTACAGTGTTGGGCCTATGCCCCCATCAAAGTCTCTGGTTGAATTTCCAAGTCTTTGATCCATCTTTAATTGACTCTTGTGCAGGGTGAGAAAGTGGGATTTATTATAATTTTCTGCATATGATTAAATATATTTAAGGACTGATTTTTTATGTCAGAAATAATTTTGATAATTTAATGGATATTGTGTTGAATATGTAGATCACTTTTGGAAGACTGGACCTTTGATGATATTTGTTCTGCCTATCCATAAACATGAAAGATATTTTCATCTTCTAAGGTGTTATTTGATTTCTTTATTCAGTGTTTTATAATTTTCTTTGTAGAGGTCTTTTACCTCCTAAGTTAAGTTTATTTCTAAGTATTTTTGTAGCATATTCTGAGTGTGTTTTTTGAATTTTTTCAGTGGATTTATGGTTGGCATACAGGAAAGCTTCTGATTTTTAATATTTATTTTGTATCCAGATACTTTACTGAATTTGTTGATAAGTTTTCTAAGCCTTTTTTTTTTTTAGTTTGTTGAGTCTTCTAACTATAGTACCATGCCCCCTGCAAATATCAAAAGTCTGAGCTCTTCTTTTCTTATTTGTACTCCTTTGATTTTCTTTTCCCTTACTGCTCTGGCTAGAGTCTCAAGTACTATATTGAAAATAAGTGGTGATTATAGACATCCTTGTCTTGTTTCTGCTTTTAGAAGAAATCCTCAGAGGTTTTCTGCACTTAATATGTTCTTTCTATTTTGATTCTCTGCAGCACTTTTATCATAAATGGATGTTGAATTTTGTCAAATCCTTTTCAGTGTCTTTTTAAATGATCATATGATTTTCCCTTTGGTTCTGTTTATGTGATGAATTAGATGGATTGATTTTTGTATGTTAAACCAGCCTTGCATCCATGGGATGAACCCTACCTGGCCTTGGAGTATAATTTTCTTGATGTGATTTTGAATGACTGTTGTTAGTATTTTGTTTAGTAGTTTTGTGTCTAAGTTCATCAATAAAATAGGACTGTAGTTTTCTGTCCTTAAGCTGTCTTTATTGTCTTTATTTGTTTTTGGTATTAATGTGATTTTGACTTCATAGAATTTATTTGGGAAATTCCTGTTTCTTTATATTTAACAAAATAGATTTAAGAGTATTTGAATTAACCCTTCTGTAAAGGTTTTATAAAATTCACTTCAGAACCATCTTGTCCCGGGATTTTTGTTTAATTTTATTTTTGGTGATAGTCTCTGTTGTTACTTCAATATCTTTGATTGGTATTGGTTGGTTTAAATTTTCTATATCATTTTTATTCAGTTTATGAAGGTTGTATTTAACTAGAAAGTTTGTCAATTGCTTTCAGATTTTCCATTTTGTTGGAGTATAGTTTTTCAAAATAGTTTCTTATAATCCTCTAGATTTCTAAACTTTCATTGGTAATATCTTCCATTTTCATTTCTTCAAAATTTGGATCAATTATTCCTGGGTTTTTTTGTTTGTTTGTTTTTTTGTTTTTTATTTTGGTCAAGTTGGCTAGTGGTTTATGTATCTTGCTAATTTTTTTTGAGAAACCAGCTTTTGGGTTTTTTTTTTTTTTTTTTTTGTATTGTGTTTTGTGTTTTGTATTATGTCTCCCAGTTATTATATTGGAATCTATGTGTGACTTAATGTCACAAAGAGTTTGTTTTATAAATGTAGTTGCACCTATATTTGGGGCATAAGTGTGGAATATTGTTATTTAATATTGTTATTTCCTCTTGAATGTTCCTATAATCAGTAAAAAAAAATGACCTTCTTTGTTTCTTCTGATAAATTTAGGCTTGAAGTTTAACTTGTCTGATATCATAGTTGCTACACATGCCTGTCTTTGAGTTTGGTTGGCATGGATTATCTTGCTCCATCCCTTTACCTTTAGTTTTTTACTATTTTTACTTGTAAAGTGTGTTTCTTGCAGGCAGCATATGGATAGATTCTGGTTTTAAATTCATTTTTCCACATTATATTCTTTTTATTATTAATTTGAGGCCATTTTAATTCAGTGTGATTATTGAGATAATTATTAAATCTTAACATTTTGACTTTTAATATTTGTTTGAGGTTGTGTTTGTTCTTCTTTGATCAGTGGTTTGCTTGACTAAAATTATTGTTTCTCTGGTTCTGGTATGTATTACTTATTTTTTGCAGTTAAACTTTTTGAATATTTTCTCTGATGCTGTTTGAAAGACAAATTATTTCAGCATCTGTTTGTCATGAAAGATTTTTAATTTCCCATCAAAGTACTGGCTTTTTTTTTTTACTATGTTTGGAAAATTTTCTGATATTACTTCTTTGAAAAGATTTTTTTATTCCTTTGTTATTACCTTTGATTTCCTCTTCTACACCTATTATTCTTAGATTAGGTCTTTTGGAGTGATCATCTTCTAAAAGCAAGATTCCTGTTCTCCATGTGGTCAAATTTATTGTCTATAATTTGTATCAATGCCTTAACTTCAACGATTCCATCTTTATTTCTTTGAGACTCTCTCTAAATATGTTTCAAAATTCCTGTATAATTTCTACTGTTAAATTTCTGATTTGTACTCATGGTGATCTCTACAATTCTGTGTTGTCAGGTTCTGTTATTGTGGGGTGGTGGGAGCTCAATTCTTCCTTGTTATTCCTCCTGATAATTTCAGAACTTTGTATCTATTGCTTTTGATATATTTCTTAGTTTGTAGGTGTCAGCTGATATATACAAGGGAAAGTTGTGTTTTATTTAAAGATGAAGTTTGAGTGAGAAGGAAAGTGAAGTCATAAATGCAAGAATAGAGTAAAGCCACATATAGAATTGAATAGAATGAGAGTATGAGTTTGGTAAAATAGTATAGAGAGTAGAGATGGTGGTTATATAATAGGATTCTAGCAACCAATGTATTTACTATAGTGACATAAAGTGTATTTAATACAAGACAAAGAAGAGAAAAAAGAAAGGAAAAGAAAAAAGAAATGTTTGGAAAGAAGAGAGTAGGTATGTACAAGTGGAAAGGCTTGTGAAAAGGGTAAGAGATCAAACAAAAGGCATACACACAAACAAAACATAAAACAAACAAAACAACAATAAAACAATGGTGCATTCTTGATTCTGATAATATTAGTGATTTTTTCTGTAAATAGGTTCTCAAAATAAAATTTAAAGTAATAATTATTTGTATCTGAAGTTTAAGCCAATATTGTTTTAATTCTTAAAATCAATAACATTGTATATTTTTTTTTACCACTGTTGAACAATATTAGTCTTGTTATGTTTTAGTATTTTTAAACTGCTGAAACTTATGTTTGTTAAATAGCAATCAAGATAAGCACCACATAACAAGTTAACATTCTTTTGGTTTTGCATCTTGGTGCATATCTATTTTATTCTTTTTTGTTCTTTTATTTCTGAAAATTTACATTTTACCCACATAAAATATACTTATTATTATTTTTATCTTCTTTAAATATGCAGCTATATCTGTTTTGACATTTTAGAACTATGGAGTTTTCTTTATCTTTTTCCTAAATCAAGTTTTCTCACAACTAATATACTGCATTAGTAGTTTGTGATAAAGAGCTTTTTCTTTAATTTTTTATTTGTTTGGTTGTCACAACAGGACAGTACTATGCTTGGCAGTAAAAACTACATGGTTAAGGAAGTAATGCTTCTTTAATAGCCAAAAAAATGGAAACTTAGTAAGATAATTACTTAAATGGGAGACAACACAGCATGCTCACAGATGGAGGTTCAAACCAGTTTTTTCAAAGTGTCCCTATGGAAGCATACATTTACTCAAAGGGAAAAAAAATCTTAAAATAAAGGTTTTACTTGCCACACCAAAAGAAAGTTTTAAATCATTTAACTTCTTGGCCCTCTATTTAGCATACTGATCCCTCTGGATATTGGGGCTTGCCGTATGTCCTCCTGATTATTAGGCATACCAGATGTTGGCACATTCCCAAGTTGATATTTTTTGCAGTTTTAGAAAGTGAAAAGTATATTTGAAAGTCTCATTTGAATAAATATGACCAATGTTCACCCATTTACAAAATTCTGTTATCTATATATTTGTATTTGAGTTGTAAGAGATCTTTATATGTACTATTTATTTTATTTTGTAAATATATTATCTCAAATAATTTATTCAATTTTCTTTTTTGTCACTTAACCTCCTTGAGAGTGTTGTTTGTAGCACTTTTTAATATTGAAGAAATTAAGCTTATTCTAATATACTTAGATGCAGATGTGGTATCATGTCTAAGAAAACATTGAGCCACATTACGTTCCCCCTTTTAACTTTAAAACAGAATCTAAAAAGTTTCCTGAGGCTCTTGCTAAATTGCTCAGGCTGGCCTCAAATATGTAATCCATCTTTCTCATCCTCCAAGTACTGCTATTACTGGTATACACCACCATATGCAGCTTGCCCGCTCTTTCTTTCTTTCTTTCTTTCTTTCTTTCTTTCTTTCTTTCTTTCTTTCTTCCTTTCTTTCTATTGTTCCTTCCTTCCTTGTTTCATTATCATTTATTTATATATTTACTTGTTTATTTTATGTATATGGTACTGTGGCTTAAACTCAGGGGTATTCTACCTCTGAACTACATCTCTAGTCTTTTTTTATTTTGAGACAGAGTATCACTAAGTTGCTGAGATGTACTAAGTTGCTGAGACTCGTCTGGAATCTGTGATACTCCGGTCTCAGCATTTGGTGTACTGGGATTGGAGGGATGTGCCAGAACACCCAGTTTATGTATACCTGCATATGTCTAAAAGTTAGTGGTTTCACCTGTTAAATTTATACTTAATACCCATCTTTAGTTATTTATTGTGTATGATATGGCATAGAAATCTAAATTTATACTTTTGCATGATAATATTCAGTTGTTCTAGTAGTTTTCTGGAGAAGACTATACCTTCTTTACCAAATTTTCTTTAACAATTTGAATATCAGTTTTGCATAAAAGTGCTTTTTTATTTTTCTGGGTTAACAACTATAGTTCACTTATCTATGTATCTAATATGTGGTAGCTAGCCTCAGAGTGTATTATATACTGTAATTTTGTAGAAAATTTTGAAATTGGGACACATGAGTCTTCCAAATTTGTTCTTTTTTAGTTGTCTTTTCCTTCCTTCCTTCCTTTCTTCCTTTTTTGTTTTCTTTTTCTTTTTTGTGTACTTAGGATTGAATTCAAGGACATTTTACCTCTATGATACACCCAAAGCTCTATTTTATTGTTCATTTTGAAATAGAGTCATGACAAATTACCATGCGCTAGACTTGAGCATTCAATCCTTCTGTCTCAGCTTCACAAGCATTGGGATTATAGGTATATATCACAATATTTAGAGGTTTCTTCATTTTTTTTTTTATTCTGAGTACCTTTTATTTTTTATATGAGTATCAGGATTACCTTTTCATTGTGGGGGAAAAAATTCTTCTTGGATTTTGTTAGAGATTAAATTAAAACTATATATTACTTTGTAGAGTGTTATTAAGACTAAGAATTTTAATTTGTGAATAGAATATGTCTTTCTATTTACTTCAGTCATTAATTTTTTCAGCAATATAATTTTCAACAAAATTTTAACAAATTTTGTGGTTAAAATTATACAAGTTTTTAAAAAATTTTATTCTTGAGTGCCACCCTGGGGATCAAGCCCTTCACCTACGGACCTTCAGGGGAGCTACCATATTCAAACTGTGACCCTGGTTATGGGGAATGTGGCCAGAGGTAACAGACACTGATTGGTTGAAAGGAGTGAGGGCACCAGTCAGTTTAAAGGAGAGAGAGGGGTCCCGGGCAGGATTCGCGTGGGGAATGCCAGTCGGGCCCGGGTCACAGGACTCTGGGCCCCGGGCCAGACCGCACATAGCATGCCAGACGCCTGGAGAAACCGGGCCCAGTATGCTGGGTCCCTGGCAGGGGTCGCGCGGGGAATGCCAGCCGGGGCCCGGGTCGCGGGACTCTGGGCCCCGGGCAGGATCGCGTGTAGCACACCAGAACTCTGGAGAAACCGGGCCCAGTAAGACCCCGGGTCCCGGGCAGGGTCGGGCGGGGCAGCTGGACCCTGGAACAGCCAGGGCCCGTGTTGCAGAACTCTGGGCCCTAGGCGGAATAGTGCAGAGCACGCTGGACCCATGGGGAAACCGACTGGGTCACAGTGCTACTGAGTGCCTGATCCCACTACCTCCTCAAACCATATATACTGTCTTCTCTTATTTAAAAAAAAAAAAAAAGAAAAGAAAGAGAAAAAGGGAAAATATCGGAGAGGGGTTAAGAAGGCTGTGGCGGATGCCAGGACACTGGAGATGCAGACAAAACTTATCCAAATGCACTGGAACTTATGGAAAAATTCCCCGTGAAGGAGGACTGCTGTTTCTCTATATTGTTAAGAATCTTGGACATCACCTTAAGGAGAGAGTTTAGCAGAGACCAAGGAGAAAGGCAGTGTTGAAAGTGGTCTCCGTGATGGCGGTGGAGACTTGTATTCAGGAGAAGCAGAAATCGGATCCTACCAACCTTATTTTTTTGGAGAAATTATACCAAATATCGAATGCTACTGTCACACATTCTTAGGAACACTGGACAACATTCAGAGTGGAAAAAGAGCCTGGGAAGGATTTGAAATGGTGGAAGCTGTGGCAATGGCAGTGGCCAGTACTCAGGGGAGGCAGAGATCTGATGCATTACACCTGGAACCATTGAAATAATAACCCCAGAGGCAGAATGCTACCACCACGCACCCTCGAGTACGTGGGACAATTGGTTGGGCGAAGAGGGTGCTCGGATTGGAGCCTGCCGAGGGGTGAGGCCGGCAATGGACACAGCAAAGCTGGGATTGGAGCCTGCCATGAGGCAAGGTCGGTGATGGAGCCTCTGTGGTTGGGATCGGAGCCTGCTGAGAAGTTAGGCTGGTGCTGGGGCCAGTGAGGCCAGGATTAGAGCTTGCCGTGAGGCAAGGCCGGTGCTGGGGCCTTTGAGGCCAGGATTAGAGCCTCCTGAGGGGTTAGGCCAGTGCCAGAGCCAATGACCGACATTGGAGCCTGCCGAGGTGTTAGGCCAATGTTGGGGCCAGTGAGGCCAGGATCTGAGCTCACCGTGAGGAAAGGCCAGTGCTGGGGCCTTCAAGGCTGGGATCGGAGCCTGCCAAGGGCTTAGGCTGGTGCCAGGGCCAGCAAGGTCAGGATCGGAGCTCACCATGAGGAAAGGCCGGCTCTGAGGCCTCTGAGGCCTGGATTGGAGCCTGCCGAGTGGTTAGGCTGGTGCCAGCATCAGAGGCTTCCGTGAGGCAAGGCCTCTACTGAGGCCTCCAAGGCCATGACCGGAGCCTGCCAAGCAGTTAGGCCCGTGCTGGGGAAAGTGAGGCCGGCATCGGAGTCTGCCATGAGGCAAGGCTGGTGCTGGGGCCTCCGAGGCTGGGATAAGAGCCTGCCGAGGAGTTAGGCTGGTGCTGGGGCCAGCGGCCGGCATCGGAGCCTTCTGTGAGGCAAAGCTGCTACTGAGGCCTCCAAGGCAAGGATTGGAGCCTGCCGAGGGGTTAGGCTGGTGCTAGGGCCAGCGCGGCTGGCATCGGTGTCTACCATGAGGCAAATCTGGTGCTGGGGCCTCCAAGGCTGGGTACCCTTCCTTTAATCAGCAAAAACTATGAGGAAAGGGGCAACAGGAAGAGGTCGAGCTATAGAAAGGGCCCTATAGTGAAGCAACAAAGGTGACCAATCAGAGGTATGGAACAGGGGAGGATGGAGCCACTGTAAAATGCAGGAGGTACCTAAACAAATGTATCAAAGTTAATCATCAAACAAGCATGGGGTCGAGGGAGGGGGAAGGAATGGGATGGGGGCTGGAAGAGGGCTAATTGGATGATGTGTGCTTGTATATCCTCTCAAGTCTTGTACTCCAATGTGATAAATGATTACAATGCACCAATTAAAAAAAATAAAAATAATTTGGAAAAAAATTTTATTTTTGCACTATATTCATACATCATACTGGGGTAAAAACCTTGTGTGGACATACATGTACACATCACCACATCGCTAATTTAACTCCTACCCAATTCCCACCCCATTACCTCCCCATCCCTCCCTTGCTTGCTTGGCTTAGTGGTTGACTTCAATATGTTTAAGTATATTGTTTTTTTAGAGAATTTCCTTCTTCCCCCCTCCCATCCCTTCATTTAGGTTGTCTTGTTTGCTCCTCTATAGGATTTCTTTTTCATCTAGAGTTCCTCCTATGACCCATTTCTCCTTAGCTTTCAAATATTAGGGAAAGCATCTGATTTCTTATTTTTTGTGACTGGCTAATCTCACTTAGCATAATGTCCTCCAGTTCCATTCATTTCCCTGAAAATTGTGTAGTTGAGTTTTTTTTTTTAATGGCTGAATAAAATTCCATTGTGTACATATCCCACAGTTTTGTAATCCATTCATCTGTTGATGGACATCTTGGCTGGTTGCATAGTTTGGCTATAGTGAATTTTGCAGCTATGAACATAGATACACATGCATTAGTTTGGTAGTTTGGTTTAGTTTCTTTTGGGTAGATACTCAGAAGTGGTATTGCTGGTTTTATAAAAAATATTTTCCAATTACATAAATATTTTGATAGCATTGTTAGTAAGATTGATTATTAATTTTGGTTTTTTTCTTATTCATTGCTAATATAAAGAAGTAAATTTATTTTTGTATATTGATCTTGTATCTCATAACCTGCTGGGCTTATTTATTCAATTTAATGGAATGTGTTTTTTCAGAATATTTAGAAATTTTTAGTACATTTCAGTTGCCTCACTTTCTTTCCAATTTGATTATTTTTCATTGTTTTCTCACCCACCTTCCCTGGATATATTCTCTGGTATACTATAATTAATGAAAATGGGTAACTGCTCATTCCTGGTTTGGGAAAAGTACTTTTTTTTTTTTACTATTTAGTAAGATTTTAGCTACATAATCTTTTTTAAAACTTAAAATGAATTTGATAAAAATTTATTTATTATCTTATTTCATTCTTTATACTTTTATTGGCACATTATAATTTCAAATCATAATATAGTTAATGGTAATAGTGACATACATGCACATAAAAATTGGTGAGGTTTTTTTCTGGCTCTCTTTCTACTTCCCCATAAAATATTCCCCATAGAAGTTGTTTTCACATAAGTGCATACTGTCAGTGGAAGTGTTATCTTTATTAATTTTTCCTCTCCTCACACACCTTCCCCAAGAACACATTTCTTGTTCCACTGAAGTTTCTCCTTCATTATGTAAAGTCCCTCTTAAATTCAAATATTTCCCTATCTTCTGCATATGATAGAAACATATAACCCTTTTCTTTCAGTGACCAGCAAAATATCAATTTACATAATATTCTCCAGGCCCATTTATTTTTCTGCAAATAACATAATTTTCTTCTTCTTTATGAAGACTTGAATATAATTCTGTTGTGTGTATATTCCAGAATTTTTCAATCCATCTATCTGTTGATAGACATCTAGGTTGATTTTATAATTTGACTAATGTGAATTATGCTGATATATATATATTTTGATATATATATATATGTATATATATATATATCAATATTTTGATTTCAATATCTTTAGAAAGATACCCAGTAAAGACATATTTGGATCATATGGTGAATTGCTTCCCAGTTTTCTGAGAAATCTCCACGGGGATCTCCATACTTGCTATACTAATTTGCAATCCTAACAACACTGTAGAAAACTTTCTATTTTCTCACATTCTCACAAGCATTTATTGTTTGACTTCTTGATGATTGACATTTTAATTAGAGGTGGATGAAATGTTAATGTAATTTTCATTTGCATCTCCCTGATTGCTAACAATGTTGGATTTTTTTTCATGTATGTGTTGTCCATTTGTAGTTCCTTTTCTTATGAAATATCTATTTAGTTCATCAAGAAATAGGCCATTGAACTAAATAGATATTTATTTTAGTGTTAAGTTTTTTAAGAACTTTGTATATTCTATATATTATTCCTCTTTCAGAGAAATAGCTGGCAAAGGTATTCTTCCATTCTTTAGACTCTTGATATTTTCCCTTGATGAGCAGAAACTTTTTAGTTTAATGCCATCTAATTTTTTAAAATTCTTGTTTTAGGGGCTGGGGTATAGCTCAGTGGCAAAGGATTGGCTTTGCAGGTGTGGTGCTCTGCATTTGATCCCCAGTTCCAAGAAAACAAACAAACAAACAAACAAACAAAAAAACCTTTAAAATTCTTGTTTTATATTTCTAAGCTTTAAGTGTCTTATTGATGAAGTTTCTACTTGGGTCTGTGTGTTCAAGTGTTGGACCTATGCCCACCCCTAGCATTTTTAAAGTCTCTTGTATAATTTACAGTTCTTTGATTCATCTTGAGTTGACTTCTATACAGGGTGAGTTGTAAAATTTAAATTATATTTTTTCTACAAATGAATAAACAGTTTCCCTAATATCATGTGTTGAAAAGTCTGTCTTTTCTCTAATGTATATGATTGGCACAATTGTTAAAAATCAATTGGCTATAAGTGTGACAACTTGTTTTTCTGTTTTCTCTTTTTATACTGGTCTATGTCTGTTTATGTTATAATACCATGATATTTTCTTATTATTATTCTGTAAAATAATTTAAAAGTAGTTATTATGATACCTTCTGTATGATTCTTATTACTGCAAATTGCTTTAGCACTTCTGTGTCTTTCACTATTCTATATCAATATTAGAAGTGATTTTTCTGTCTGAGAATTACATTGATATTTTTATAAGAATCGTATTGACTGTAAATCACTTTTTTTCAAATGGCCATTTTGACATTTATTATGTCTATACAAGAACTTAGAATATCTTTCCATCTTCTAATATTTTCTTCAGTTTCTTTCTTTAGTTATTTAAAATGTTCATTTTAGAGGTCTTTTACCTCCTTGGTTAGATTTATTCCTAGTTATTTTGAGACTCCTCCAATAGAGTGCTAATATCTAAAATATACAGAGAACTCAAACTCATCACTAAAAAAACAAATAATCCAATCAAAAATTGGGCAAGTGAACTAAATAGACACTTCATGAAAGAATAAATTCAAATGGCTAATAAACACATGAAAAAATATTCAATATCATTTTTTTTTTTTTTTCAAAATGGTGACTGAGGGACACGGCACTTCTCAGTAGCTGAAGCAAATAAAGTTCAAATACGTAGAAAGCTGTGTCTTAATCAACAAAATAAATATATACCAGGAACCAAAACAAATCCTGGTACCTCGGGGGAACTCTGAATGTGAAGAAGAAGAAGAACAAGGATCGGACACCGGACCTGCTACAGATACAATCGGATCGGAACGCTGATCTGCGCGCCGCTTTCGCGGCTGTCCGCGGATCTGCGTGCCCGATATTACCGCGGCAAGATAATCCGGGACTGAAAACGGACTTAGTTTCTCATCTTAAGCAATGAACAGCACCCACGTCAGAATTCTGTGTGGTCACCAGCGACTGGATCACAACAGCATAGAGACAGACTCCCATGGAATCCTGAACCAAGGAAGGCAGGTAACTGCGGGCGCCCAGGGAAGTGCGGACCCTAGCGTGCGCTGCACCCCAACCCCCCAGCACGCCCCAGCCTCAGAACCGAGCACTCCCTTCAGCGCACCTTGTCTGCGCCCCGGTCCCCTGCTAGCAGTCAGTGCCTGTGCCACTGCACTGCCAACTCTAAATTGGAAACTGCCTGTGCGTCTAGCCCCCGCCACCTTGCCAGAGCCTGACTTCCAGGTTGCGAAAGCCCTGTGTGACCTGGAAACCTCCTTGGGGCACCCCCAGTTTCTACATCCCACGGGAGGCAGGGACCATTGCTGGACACCACGCACTGGATCCTTGAGCACCTATCCTGCACCCCTGGCCCACCACTGGGTGTTCCCACCCTCCTGGAATCCAGATGCTTAGTTCTAAGCGAGAACACAGCTCAATACACCTTGGAAGAGCATACCAGCAGCAATAGACAGCTGTATCCAGTCACACCTGGGACCAGTACTAGCAGCACACCCAGCCTGCACTCTCGGAATAGGCAGAGCTCTGGCAGTAACTGTGGGCATCCAGGAACCAGCATCCATTTGCCCAGGGTACATCTTGGGACCACACCGGCTAACCCAGCTGGAATTTCCAGAGACACAGGAAAATCCATCGGGCCACAATATCTGCACAGGACCTCAGGGGGAGGTTCTAATTATACCTTGGTCATTCTCCACCACTGTTGTAGGGTAGCACAGGCTGGAGACTAGGGTGGTGAGTGCAGAGGTGCTGACCACAGGTTAGAATTTCGCAGAACCTGTGAATTGTACAGAATCAAATAAAAGTGAAACCAGACATCCGGACACATAAACCTAAAGCAGCTACAGGAGAGAAAGGTGTCCAAACACCCAGAGTTATCTAAGAAGATAAAAATAGAGTATAAAGAAAACTAAGAGACATTGGATGGTATTCTGAAAGTTACCAAACCAATCAGATACGCACATATTATATGGACCTGACCCCATATGCGTAAATAAGGAGGACTGTTTGTTTTACTTTTAATGTGGATGTTTTGTTTTATTTTGCTTTTATAGTACTTTTGTTTTGGTATGGTTATTGCTGTTTTATTTTATTTTTTTTTCTTTTAACCCACACTTCTCTTACTTTAACTTCTTTTTTTATATATATTGGATAGTTTGCCTTATCTTTTTATTTCACACAGCTGCTAGTTCCTTTTATTTTATTCTTGTTCTTTTTTCCTCTTTCTTCCTCTTTCCTTCCCTTATTTTCATCCTCCTCCTTTGATTGGTTTTCCTCCCTTTTTCTTGGATTACATAATAGTCTTGGTAACTTGTGTGGATTTTTTTCTTTTTCTTTTTTTTTTTTTTATGTCTGTCTGCTCCTTCCATCACCCCTATTTACAAACCTTCCCACACTAACCCTACATACTTTTATCCCCCCAAACTTTTTCCCATAATATACCTCCTGGTTTAATACTCAAAGTATTTCTTATATCCATAATTACTCTACTAACGACAAGAGTCCTAGTAGTTAACTCTCTCTCATTCCTAGCAAGATATTACCTTATCATACTTAAAGTCTTTCTCAACCTAAACATATCCTCTACCTAATCCGGCTCCTTTACCAATCACCCCAGCTCCTCCCACATCACCTACCCTCAACACTGGAAAGGCTCTGCTGACTAGCCGATACTCCTAAACTCCAAATATTAAGATTTGACTAAGCATAATACTCACGAACGATGGGTAGAAACCAGAAAAACAGGACAGAGAACGCTATTAATATGAGAACCAGGAATTATGAAGAGACAGCAGAAATCACGAATACTGACCTACTAGAAATGCAAGAAGGGGAGTTCAGAATCTTGATGTTCAATATGATGAAAGGATTTAAAACAAGTATAGAGGAGGTAAAAGGTGAACTAGAAACACTAAAAAAGAATCAGAAAGAGGTCTGGAATGAAATGAAAGAGGCAATAAGTGAAAAGACAGTTATAGAAAGAAATTCTGGAAGATTAGATGAAATGGAAAACAGAATATCAATATTAGAAGACAGCACATCCCAAACCGAAAACACAGTCAGCGATATACAGAAATCTTTACAGCAACAAAACCTAAACATCCAGCAATTATGGGATAATATGAAGCGCCCTAATTTACGGATAATAGGCATTGAGGAAGGGTTAGAGGTACAGACCAAGGGCATCTGCAACATCTTCAAGGAAATAATCTCAGAGAATTTTCCAAATATGGAAAGAGACTTCGATCTTCAAGTCCAGGAGGCATACAGAACTCCACTGAGACAAGACCAAAAAAAGACCACTCCACGTCACATAATAACCAAAATGACCAATATAGAGGCTAAGGAAGGAATCTTAAAAGCAGTGAGAACAAAAGGACGGGTGACATATAGAGGTAAAACAATAAGAATCACCCCAGACTATACAACCCAGGTTAGGAATGCTAGGAGAGACTGGTACGACGTGATTCAGACCCTGGAAGAAAATAACTTCCAGCCCAAACTAATCTATCCAGCAAAACTACTATTCAAGATCAATGGTGAAACCAAAGTCTTTCACGATAAACAGAATCTCAAAAGATTCATGAATTCAAAGCCAACACTAGAGAAAATTCTTAAAGAAATAAACCATAAGGAAGAAAAAAGAAGCAGACTTCAGAACCAGAGAAGAGAGGAAGTTAATAAGTGGGCCATTTAAGTAAAGAAGAAAGTTCACACCAACCAAGAGTAGACAGAACACAAAATGGCAGAAAACAAAAATCATATTTCAATAATATCTCTTAATGTCAAAGGACTTAACTCACCAATCAAAAGACATAGACTGGCAATGTGGATTAGGAAACATAATCCAAATATATGCTGTCTGCAAGAAACTCACCTCACAGCCAAAGACACCCACAGGCTGAAGGTGAAAGGATGGAAAAAGATATACCATGCCACCAGTGACCAAAAAAGAGCAGGGGTAGCAATCCTAATATCCAACAAAACAGACTTTAAACTAAAACACATCAAAAGAGTTAAATCAGGGCACTTCCTTTTATTAAAAGGAACAATATACCTAGAAGATATAATGATAGTAAATATTTATGCCCCAAATATGGGAGCAACCACATTTGTAAAACAAATCCTTCTGGATATAAGATCCCAAGTAGACCCAAATACAATAATTCTGGGAGACTTTAATACGCCTCTCACACCACTGGATCGATCTTCAAGGCAAAAGATGAGTAAAGACGCTCTAGAACTAAAGGAAACCATAAACCAAATGGACCTAATAGACATTTCCAGAGTATTTCAACCAGGAACTACAGAATACACTTTCTTCTCAGCAGCTCATGGAACCTTCTCCAAAATTGATAACATCCTGGGACACAAAGAAAATACCAGCAAATTCAAAAAATGTAATATAATTCCTTGCATCTTTTCAGACCACAATGGAATAAAAGTAGAAATCAACAACAGGAAACTCGAAAGAAAGTATTCAAATTCATGGAGAATGAATGATACACTATTGAACGACGAATGGGTAAGAGCAGAAATTAGGGAAGAAATAAAGAAATTTATGAAAACAAACGAAAACAGAGACACAACCTACCAAAACCTATGGAACACCATGAAGGCAGTTCTAAGAGGAAAGTTTATTGCATTGAGTGCCCACATAAAAAGGACAGAGAACCACCAAGTAAAGAACCTAATGACACAACTCAAGGATCTAGAAATTCTGCAACAGTCTATTCCCAGCAGAAAAAAAAAGTCTAAAGCCAGCAGAAGGCAAAAAATCATCAAAATTAGAGCAGAAATAAACGAAATAGAGAACAAAAAAACAATTCAAAGAATCAATAAAACAAAAAGTTGGTTCTTTGAAAAGATTAATAGAATTGATAAACCCCTGGCCAACCTAACCAAAAGGAAAGGAGAATCAACTCAAATTATCAAAATTAGAAATGAAAAAGGAGATATTACCACAGATAGAGAAGAAATTCAAAAGATTATCAGAAACTACTTTAAAAATTTATACTCCAATAGACTTGAAAATCTGGAAGAAATTGATAGATTTCTAAGCACAGTTAACCTTCCTACACTCAACCAAGAGGACATAGCAAGCCTAAACCAACCAATAACAACCAAAGAAATAGAAATGGCAATAAAAATTCTTCCACCAAAGAAAAGCCCAGGCCCAGATGGGTTCCCAGCTGAATTCTACAAAACCTTCAGTGAACAACTAATACCAATACTGCATAACATGTTCCGGGAAATTGAAAGAGATGAAACTCTTCCAAATTCCTTCTATGAGGCCAGTATCACATTAATCCCCAAACCAAATAAAGATACCTCAAGAAAGGAAAACTACAGACCAATATCCTTAATGAACATAGATGCAAAAATTCTAAACAAAATACTAGCTATACGCATTCAAAACTATATCAAGAGAATAATACATTATGACCAAGTTGGTTTCATCCCAGAAAAACAAGGCTGGTTCAACATACGCAAATCAATACATGTTATTCACCACATAAATAGAACCAAGAACAAAAACCACATCATCATAGCAATAGATGCTGAAAAAGCATTTGACAAAATCCAACACCCATTTATGTTAAAAACACTGCAAAAAATTGGGATAGAAGGAAAGTACCTCAACATTATCAAGGCAATATACTGCAAACCCAAAGCCAACATTATATTGAATGGGGAAAAACTGCAAGAATTTCTGCTACAGTCAGGAACAAGACAAGGATGCCCACTATCACCACTCCTTTTCAATATAGTCCTTGAGACTCTTGCTGCAGCAATCAGACAAGAGAAGGAAATCAAAGGAATTCACATAGGAAGAGAGGAATTAAAATTATCCTTATTCGCAGATGACATGATCCTTTATCTGGAAGACCCAAAGAACTCAACCAAAAGACTGCTGGACCTGATTGACAAATTCAGCAAAGTCCCAGGTTACAAAATCAACCTAAAGAAATCAGTGGCTTTTCTTTATGCCAACAATGAATCCACAACAAAAGAAATAAAAACAGCAATTCCATTCACTATAACCTCAAAACCAATAAAATACCTAGGAATAAACCTAACCAAAGATGTAAAAGACCTCTACAACAAAAACTATAAAACATTAAAGAAAGAAATTGAAGAAGACCTTGGAAGATGGAAAGATCTCCCGTGCTCATGGATAGGCAGAATAAATATTATCAAAATGGTCATTCTGCCAAAACTGATCTATAATTTCAATGCAATTCCCATTAAAATACCAGTGGCATTCTTCAGAGACCTAGAAAAATCAATCATGAACTTCATATGGAGAAAGAAAAGACCTAGAATAGCCAAAGCAATTCTCAATAACAAGAAACACGCAGGAGGCATTACAATCCCAGACTTCAAACTATACTATAGAGCAATAGTAGTAAAAACAGCATGGTACTGGCACAAAAACAGATATACTGACCAGTGGATTAGAATAGAAGATACAGAAACAAACCCACACATCTTTAGTCAATTCATCTTTGACAAAAGGGCCAAACACATACGCTGGAGAAAAGACAGCCTTTTCAACAAGTGGTGCTGGGAGAACTGGCTAACCATTTGTAAAAAGATGAATCTAAACCCCTATATCTCACCAAACACAGGAATCAACTCAAGATGGATCAAAGACTTAGAAATTAGACCTGAGACTGTGAAGTTAATAGAGGAGTGCATAGGTTCAACACTACAACATATTGGCACAGGCAGTAACTTTCTCAACAAAACCCCCAAAGCTCAGGAAATTAAAGCAAGAATAAACAAGTGGGATAACATCAAACTAAAAAGTTTCTTCTCATCAAAGGAAACTATCAATAACCTTAAGAGGAAGCCCACAGAATGGGAAAGGATCTTTACCAGCCACCATTCTGATAGGGGGCTAATATCCAGAGTATACAAAGAGCTCAAAAGACTCTACACTAGCAAAACAAACAACCCAATCAAGAAATGGGCAAATGAACTAAATAGACACTTCACAAAAGAAGAGATACAAAGAGCTAATAGATACATGAAAAGATGTTCTTCATCACTGGCCATCAGGGAGATGCAAATCAAAACTACACTGAGATTCCATCTAACCCCAGTCAGAGTAGCAAGCATAAAGAAATCAAACAACAACAAATGCTGGCGAGGATGTGGGGAAAGAGGAACTCTTTTACACTGTTGGTGGGAGTGCAAACTAGTTCAGCCACTATGGAGATCTGTGTGGAGATTCCTAAGAAAGGTGGGAATAGATCCACCATATGATCCAGCTATACCACTCCTGAGTATCTTTCCAAAGGGGTTGAATTCAGAGAAATACAGCAACATATGCATACCTATGTTCATAGCAGCACAATATGTAATAGCCAAAATATGGAACCAACCCAGATCACCATCAACAGATGAATGGATAGCAAAACTGTGGGAAATACACACAATGGAATTCTATTCAGCCATAAAGAAGAACAAAATTATGTCATTTGCAAGGAGATGGAAAACCCTGGAGAACATTATGTTAAGTGAGATCAGCCAAGCACAAAAGAAGATACATATGTTTCCTCTAATATGCCCAAACTAGGAAACACAAAGAATACCAGTGGGACTCCAGTTACTGAAGGGGAAATACTAGCTAAGTTTGGATGTTAAGATAGGAGAGGAGGAAGGTTGGTCTTGATTAACGAGGGTCTACACCTGAACATGTGTAAAATTATGAATAGGTCATGGTTAACCTGGACAGCCATTGGTGGGAGGGGGGAAAGGAAAACGGGGGCAGGGGGGGAGGGCATCAAATATAGTGTAAATGTATACTATTTACGTTCAATAAAAAAATTGTTTAAAAAATATTCAATATCATTGGCAATCAGAGAGATGCAAATCAAAACCACCCTGAGATTTCACCTTACCCCAGCTAGAATGGCAACCATTCAAAACACAAAGAACAACAAATGCTGGCAAGGATGTGGAGAAATGGGAACGCTAAAACATTATTGGTGGTATTGCAAATTAGTGCAAACACTTTTTTTTTTTTTTTTTTTTTGGTGGTACTGGGGTTCCTGGAAGCCCTTCTTCCTCCGGGCTACACTCACAGACCTATTTTTACATTTTTATTTGGAAACAGGGTCTCCTAAACCAGCGCGTGGCTAGCTTTGAACCTGCGTGATCCTCCTGTCTCTGCCTCCCAAGCGCGGGGATTACAAGCGTGCGCCACCACGCCTGGCTAGTGCAAACACTTTGAAAAATGGTATCCTCAGAATCCTCAGAAGAATAGGAACTAATTTACCATTTTATCCAGCAATACCACTTCTGGGTATCTACTCAAAAGAAAGGAAACCAAACTACCAAACTAATATGCATGTGTATTTATGTTCATAGGTGCACAATTCACCATAGCCAAACTATGCACCCAGCCAAGATGCCCATCAACAGATGAATGGATTACAAAACTGTGGGATATGTACACAATGGAATTTTACTCAGCCATCAAAAAAAACTCAACTACATAATTTTCAGGGAAATGGATGGAACTGGAGGACATTATGATAAGTGAGATTAGCCAGTCACAAGAAATAAGAAAGCAGATGCTTTCCCTAATATGTGAGAGTTAGGGAGAAATGGGTCATAGGAGGAACTCTAGATGAAAAAGGAAATCCTATAGAGGAGCAAACAAGGCAACTTAAAGGAGGAGAAAGGAGGGGGGAAGAGGAAAATCTCTAAAACACACAATATACTTAAATATATCGAAGTCAATCACTAAGCCAAGCAAGGGAAGGAGGGATGGGGAGGGAATGGGGTGGGAATTGGGTAGGGGTTAAATCAGTGATGTGTACATGTATGTCCACACAAGTTTTTTACCCCAATATGATGTATGAATATAATGCACCAATAAAAAATTTTAAAAAGTAAGTTTTCTGCCCCCTCTTGCTTTCTTTCTCTTTCCTTTTTCCATGGGATACCACAGCAGGACAGCCCTTGCCAGATGACAACACCTTGATATTAAACTTCCCAGCCGCCAAAAAAAGAAAAAAAAGTACTAGTTTAACTATATTTTATTAATACCCATTTATTAATATTTTTTTCAGTACCGGGGATCGAACCCAGAGGCATTCTACCTCCAGCCCTATTTTTATAATTTATTTGGAAAAAGGGTCTCACTAAGTTGCTGAGAGCCTCATTAAGTAGCTGAGGCTTTCTTCAAAGCTGTGTGATCCTCCTGTCTCAGCCTCCCAAGAGCTGGGATTACAAGCGTGTGCCACCATGCCTGTCTCTTAATAACCTTTTTTATAACTGTTGGTCACAGAAATTTTTCTCATAGAATAAACTCAAGAGATTCTTCTGGATTTCTATGAAATAGCACTAAGCAAAAAATCCTATGAAGCATGTTGTTAGAAGTGAAAGAAAAATCTCTCAAATAAAGCATGATGCATTTTTCTATTGTGAAGTTCAACTCATTTTTTTTAAACTGTGGCTCAGTGATACCTGTTCCCTTTATATGATTATGTGAGGCAATGCATTTTTATTCTTCTAAGCTACTTAGCTGTCATATGGAAATAATAATCACTACCAGAAATGTATCTATAGTTTATCTTATATATTGTAATAAGTTTCTATTGTTTGAGTATTTGGTTTTGTTTTGTTTTTTGATAGTAGAGATTGAATTTAGGAGCATTTTATCTCTGACCTCAGCACTATTTATTTATTTATTTTGATACAGGGTCTCACTAATTTGCTGAGGGTCTTAGTAAATTACTAAGGCTGATTTTGAACCTGAAATTCTCCTATCTCAGACTTCCAAGGACTGGGATTACAGGTATGTGCCACTTTTCCAACTAGTGTTGTAATGCTTTTTAACTGATACATTAAGCTCTTAGATTTTATTATTGGTTATGCAAAATTTTATAAAATTTTTCTCTTTCTAGCTGTGACACTTAGCAAACTACTAAAAATCTTTGTGCTTCAGGTTCCTCTTCTGAGAAACAATAATAAATAGTACCCTAGGAAATTTTTGAAAAGAATATATATATATATATATATATATATATATATATATATATATGTGTGTGTGTGTGTGTGTGTGTATGTATGTGTGTGTGTGTGTGTATATATATATATATATATATATATATGCTTAAGACTGTGCCTAAAACATAGTTAAATGCTTAACAAATGCTAACATAATCTTTATTCTTTTTTTGCCACCTATACCACCGATAGAGGACTAATATCTAGACTATACAGAGAACTCAAGAAACTCAACACTAAGAAAACAAAGCATCCAATAACAAAATGGGCAAATGAACTAAATGACACTTCACAAAAGAAGAAATTCAAATGGCCAATAAATGCATGAAAAAATGCTCAACATCACTGGCAATCAGAGAGATGCAAATCAAAACCACCCTGAGATTTCACCTAACTCCAACTAGAATGGCAATCATTCAAAACACAAACAACAACATATGCTGGCAAGGATGTGGAGAAGTGGGAACTTTAAGACAATGTTGGTGGGATTGCAAATTAGTACAACCACTTTGGAAAACAGTATGGAGAATCCTCAGAAGAATGGGAACAAATCTACCATTTGATCCAGCAATACCACTTCTGGGTATCTACCCAAAAGATAGGAAGCCAAACCACCAAACTCATGCATGTATATCTATTTTCATAGCTGCACAATTCACCATAGCCAAACTATGGAACCAGCCAAGATGTCCATCAACAGATGAATGGATTACAAAACTGTGGGATATGTACACAATGGAATTTTACTCAGCCATAAAAAAAAAACTCAACTACATCATTTTCAGGGAAATGGATGGAACTGGAGGACATTATGCTAAGTGAGATTAGTCAGTCACAAAAAATAAGAAATCAGATGCTTTCCCTAATATGTGAGAGTTAGGGAGAAATGGGTCATAGGAGGAACTCTTGAAAAAGGAAATCCTATAGAGGACAAACAAGACAATCTAAAGGAGGAGAAAGGAGGGGGGGAGAGGAAAATCTCTAAAACACACAAAGTACTTAAACATATCGAAGTCAATCACTAAGCCAAGCAAGGGAAGGAGGGATGGGGAGGGAATGGGGTGGGAATTGGGTAGGGGTTAAATCAGCGATGTGTACATTTGTATGCAAAAGTTTTTTTTTACCCCAATATGATGTATGAATATAATGCATCAATAAAAAAATTAAAAAAAATTAAAAATAAAAAAATAATCTTTATTCTTTAAGATTTTTTTCTTTCATTTATAATATATAAGCTGCTGTGTTTGGGAATCTCAATTTTCCCTTTAAAGTATGTTTTTACAGCATTATCTCTTTCCTTTGCTTATTTTATTAACATTACTTGAAACAGACAAATCATAATTATATGCAGCTATGGAATAAAGTATAATATTTGGGTATGTATATGACACTAAATGATAAAAGCAATTTAACTAGCAAACATTCTTTGTGGTGAAATATTTGAAATTTACTCTTACTTATTTTGAAATGCACCGAAACCCACCTAGCACGTATTTGCTAAATATGAAAAAGAAAACACTGTTTACTCTGTAAGCGGACATGTTTACAAGCTTTCTATATCTGTGTACACACTGGAAAAAGTGCTCACCTGGTGATCAAGGCACTTCTCCCTCAGACAGCAGAGAGCAGAATGCTCCTGGAATTTTGGCCATATTGGACTGCCTAGTCTGGTGCAGTAGCATCATCCGCATGGTGCCAGAACCTAGCAGGGGCTCACACAATGGAATTCTACTCAGCCATAAAGAGGAACAAAATAATACCATTTGCAAGAAGATGGAAAGTCATGGAGAGCATTATGTTAAGTGAGATCAGCCAAGCACAGAAGGAGAAGGTGAAGGGTCAGCCCAGGAAAGACCCAAGGCCAGCCGTTGGAGATAAGCAATCAAGCGAGCAAGCAAGCAAGCAAAAGCTTTATTAAGACAGCCCAGCTCCCTTTTATATCAGGCAGCTGGGAAGAGGGGGCTTCTGCTCACAGCAGAAGATCACACAAAGTACGGGGCGTTTACTGATTGGATGGTTCATACCCCAGTGAGTGTGTTATCAGGAGACTGGTTGTTGGGCATCCCTAGGCCCCTTTGGCTAGCTATGAGGTAACCAGCACAATCCTGAAGAGAAGCCAGAGAGGCACCATCTTTGGCATGACTGGGCTGCTTATCCTAACAGAAGGTACATATGTTCCCTCTAATATGCCCAAACTAGGGAACATAGAGGATACCAGTGGTACTCCAGGTAATGGAGGGGAAATACCAGCAAAGCTTGAATGGAAAGATAGGGGAGGAGGAAGACTGAACCTGATTAATGAGAGTCTACATCCGAATATGTGTAAAATTATGGTTACCCTGGACAATCACTGGTGGGAGAGAGGAAGGGAAAACAGGGGTGGGGGGGAGGGGGCACCAAGTATAGTTTAAATGTATACCATTTATGTTCAGTAAAAAAATAAAAAAAGCCATGTTGACAATGCCTTTTGTGAAATAAACATGGCAAGAGTACTTTCCTTTGTAAAAAGGTGTGATCATATTTAGAAAAAGTAAAAGGGAAGAAGAATGTCAGGTGTAAAAAAATTTCAAGATTTTTCTGCTGGGAACTTCAACTTCCTGGAGTCTCCTAAAATGATAGAATGGCCTCCCTGCAGTGGCCACATCTCCTTGTTATCTTATGCTAAAGACTAAGTGCAACACTACTTTCTACTCTCCCCCAGAACAATCCATGAAATATCCCTAGTTCCTGTAGTCTCCTTTCTTTTTTCATCACAGTTGAATGATACAGTACATTATGGCTTTGCTAAATTTATATATTTTTTTCTTTTAACATTCAAAAGATCTTTGGAAATTTCCATATTGCTTTTTAAGGACAAAGCGGTGCATTCTGGCCTATATTGGAAAATTACACTTTCCATGTACTTATTTCATTTACTTTATATTTTTTGAAATTTATGTACCATGCCTAATCCCTTTTCTATTCTCTATCATCCAATCTCTATAATTTTATTTTATTTACAGAGTATACATTTCTCAACATCCTTCAAAATACATATTGTTGTTTTTGTGCTCTAAATCTTATTGCTTGCCTTACTTTTTTATTCAACATGATGTTTTTGAGCTCAATTAATGTAACTCTATGTACATAGAGTTCATTACTCTAAACTGATGCAGAGACACACATTTATGTATAATGCATATTATTTTTACATAATACTTTTACTTATCTATTCTACCAGTATCAGATTTTGTGTGTGTTTCTTTCCTGAGGCATATACTAATTCCCTGTGGTTTTCAGCTCCTTATAGTGATTCCTCTCCTGGGATGCCCTTTCTTAGCATGGGTAGTTTTTTCACTCTGGAGATATCACTTTCCGAACTGAGAAATCGCATTCATACAGAGATCCCTTGGGGATATGTGCATGAGAAAGTTGGAAAACACTCATTCTCCTTAATAAACCATTCTCATCTAAGTTTCCTACTTTCAGAAGCCATTTTTGAATTCACTTTTAAATATTTCAAAACTAGACACTGAATTTTTCCATAGTCTTGATTTCTTTATCCTAGATTTACTTCTCACATGTTCAATGATACTGCAATATTCTTCATGCCATTGGACAAGCTTTATTTTGTCACATTATATTTTTTCTTTAGAAATTTGATACTTTTTTATTCATCATCCTTCCTAATATTCATTCTATTTTAGCAACCCATCACAACAAATTATTAGAGATACTGGTTTTTTATACCTTTGTTAATGACAGTCCTCCAGCCTGAAAACATAGTCATATTTTCTTTAATTTATTGTTCTTAATATCAGGCAATGGGAGTTTTAATTGGCTGTTTTCCCATATCTACCATTTCTGGGCATATAAATTTGAATGTAGGTGCATTGTAATCATATTACCACCACAACCAGCCTATTTTGGAAAACATTATGCAATAGATTCTAGTTTATGCATCTCCCAAATTTAACAATCATGTGATAATAATGAAGTTACAGACTCAGGTCACTGCAAAAAATGTGCTATAATATAAAATGCATTAAAAAAAAAAACACCCTGAAGTTCCTACTTTAGCTCACCTAAGCACCAAATAGGAGGACAGTAGATAAGGCATATACAGAATCAACAAGTGATTTAACTGCTTCAACAGTTTCTATGGCAACTCTACTATATAAAACTAAGAAGAAAATGCATTCAGAAAATCAGGCTTGGCCTTGGCTTTGATCACTGACACTTTCAACAGTACTTTAATACAATGCTTAAAGCAACCACATACATACACTAGATTCAATACTTATGTATACACAAAGAATTTTGTAAACTTTAATGCAGAAGAGGCAGTGTACAGTAAGGCAGAGAGAACACTGATTAATTTTTTCAAAGTCAACTAAAAAATTTATGAACAAATTATATTTAACAATAACTGAAATGAATTAGTTCATAAATTTCCTGCTTAAAAGGGTCATACAAAGATTGTTTCTATCCCATCAACTTAGACAAAATCTCTTTTGTGTCATTCCTATGGAATGTCTTTGTTGACCCTGAGCCACTGAAGATGTATGACTTGTCCAGATTCTCCCACTGGAGTCAATAGCAGCATTAACAGCCCTTAGAATGAATCTTCTGGGACATAGCCTTGAAAATAAAAATGCACTTTGAGTTGTGGAGTCCTTGCAGCTCTGAAAGAGGAAAGGCAATCCTGTGATACTTGACACCTGATTCTCAGACTGCAGAGCTCCAGTGGATACACATAAGTGCATACATCTGATTCTTTTGTCACAAAAATGCCCATAGTTCTTCAGCAAGTGCTGCCTGGGGTCTGTTTCTTCAAATTATATTTCTCTGTCACATAATTTAGTAAATAATTTCTAACTTATTTCTGGCATTCTAGTCTAGACCTTTAATAATATTTTAAATTTGTAAGTGGGAATCTTGTATAGAATCATATTATTTAGCTTTACTGTTTTCCTACACATCTCTATTACTCATTATTAGACACGCATTTTTTATTTGAATTTATTCTCAATACTTATTTGATAAATTTTTAATAGATGAATACACACATGCGTGCATGTATGTGTGTGTATATGTGTATGTTTGTGTATGTGTATATGTATGTCTCCCAATATATGGGGATACATGTATAGGGATATAATGCTCTTCTAATATGCAGAAGCTAGGGAGAAAATGGGTTATAGGAAGAACTCTAGACAATGAATGAGAAACTATTAATAAGCAAATAAACCAACTTAACTGAGGAGGATGGGAAGGGGAAGAGGGGAAATTCTTTAATGTACATGATGTACATTCACAAATATACCAAAGCAATCACTAAGACAAACATGAGAAGGAGGGGGGAGGTAATGGGATGGGAATTGGGAAAGAGCTAACTGAGTGATGGGTGCATGTATGCCTCTACCATTTTGTATTCCATTAAGATTTATGACTACAATGCACCAATAAAAAGAAAAAGTATATATATATATACTTATAATACATATATGTGTGTGTTTCTGTGTGTGTGAATTTATATCTATATATATATGCATACATACATATATGAAGAGAGTGAGAGTATGTGCTCCAGGGATAAGAAGTTGTGGGTAAGATAAATTCTCTGTTGATAATACATTCATGTTTATGGTTCCAGAGACAAACAGGATTTATACTAAGGATGCCAAAGGAATATTCCAAGGAGTGTTATGTCTGAGATAACATTTTTTTTCCTGTGGGAGAAGTAATTAACTACTTAAAGAATCAATAAGGAAGTATTTTGGCAGAAAAAAGTTTCAGGTGTGTGAAAAGAAAGGCATGAAAGAGATTGGCAAATGTAGGGAAGTGAAGAGATTATCAGTTAAATATGTCATAGCCACAATAGCAAAGGGAAATAAAAGTTAAAAATACGATAGGTAATAAAAACCATGGGCACTGTTAGGAAGTATTTTTGCAAATGATTTATGAATATTTTTACATTTGATTAAAATAGATGATAGGAAATAGAATGGCAAAACATGAAGGTCATGTAAGTCAGTTTTAATGTTTATGTGAGAACAGAAAAGGACCTTGATACAACAAGTAAAAGTAGAAATGTGAAGAGAACAGGATACATTTAAGATACATTTTAGCAGAATATTTTTGAAAGCTTTTATTTTAAAATGCTTTAAAACTTACAGCAGTTTCTAAGATAGTATAAAGTTCCCAAATACCATTTGCCCAACTTACTCCAATGTTAATATTTCTTATACCATTTTACATAATCTATTACTCAAAAATGTCAAAACTAGAAAATTAACATTGCCACAATTTTGACTAAACTATCATCTTTATTTTAATTTCTTTGTTTTTCATGTAATTTTGTTATCTAGGATACAGTCCAGGATAACTACTCTATTTGTCACACCTCCTTAGTCATTTCCAATCTGCTAAGTCTCATCAACTTTTCTTTGTCTTCACATTTTTAAAGATCACTGGACAGGTATTTTGTAGAATTCCACTTAATCAGGGTTTATCAGATGTTTTCTAATAATTAGGCAGGCTTAGTAAAAGAATACTGAAGAGGTGAGGTGTCCTTCTCAATCCCAGCAAACACAAAATGTCCTAGATAAATCTAGTCACTATTTATGATGGTAATCTTGATCACTTGGTTAAGGTACTGTATGGGAAGTTATATTTTTTCTCTTTCCTTTGAAATCTCTAATAGAATTGAATTGCTAAGTTTATCCCTCACTGGAGAGGAAGAGAATTAAGCTTCACTTCCTAAAATTTTATAACCATTAACACCAACAGAATAAATATTTGTGAGGTGGTAATTTGAGAATTTTCAAGTTTCATTTTCTAATTTTATTATTTCTCAGGTTGTCTTGCCCTAAGCAATTTTTGCTATCATGTATTAAGTGGTATATTTTTCTCATTTTTTCAACACCTAAAAATTGGATGTTTTGTAAAAAAAATCTTCTTTATTTATTTTTTTATTTTTTATTTTTTGGTGGTACTGGGGTTCCTGGAAGCCCTTCTTCCTCCGGGCTACACTCCCAGACCTATTTTATATTTTTGAAACAGGGTCTCTTACGCCAGCACGGCTGGCTTGGAACCTGCGCGATCCTCCTGTCTCTGCCTCCCAAGCGCGGGGATTACAAGCGTGCGCCACCACGCCCGGCTTTAAAATCTTCTTTATTTATGTAGTCATTTAATTACACAATTAATTATTTATACCAGAAAGAACTCATACATATGCATACTTCTCATTAGATTAGAATCTATATAACACTTGTCATTCAGTTCAATTTCTTTGTCCATGGGAAGTTTTTAGATTGTGATGCTTCTTGGTATGTTTTTTGTTGTTGGTGGTGGGTTTTTTTGTTTTTGTTTTTTTTTTTTTCACAGTACTGAGGATGAAACTCGGGGAGATTCTACCTCCAAGCTATACCCAAGCCCTATTTTTTATTCTTTATTTTAAAACAGGGTCTCACTGTGTGGCAGAAGGCCTCACTAAGTAGCTGAAGCTGGCTGCAAACTATGATCCTCCTGTCTTGGCCTCCCAAATGCTGGGATTACAAACATGTGCCACCACATCTGGCTTTGATAATTTCTTATTCCACTTTTTTTTTGCAATTTATTTTTGACACAAGAAGGTGTTTCAAGGATCACTTTTCATTTACTTTTTCTCCTAGAATCATTAAAGAAGGCTTGATTAGTTTTATTTAAATAGGATATTTAGAAATCAAGATTGGGTCCAAGTTGCTCTTGTTGCTTCTGTGAAGTCCCTTCTTCAAGGTCCTCTCAGTGGACAGAGCAAGAAAATATTTGTTTATATCCTAGCCTACACACCTACATGTGTATGTAGAGTCACAGATGACAGATCTTAATACCTATGAATCACTTATCTGTATGTATGTATGTATGTATGTATGTATGTATGTGTCTTAGTCAGCTTTTTGTTGCTATGTACAAAATACCTGACAAGAACAATTTAGAGGAGGGAAGGTTTATTGTGGTTTCTGATATCAGGTTTAGTTCATGATCAGCAGTCTCCAGATGAGAAACATCATGGTGGCAGGGCATGGTGAAAGAATGTTGCTTAGCTCACAGCAGCAAAGAAGCTAAGGGAGGAACATTCCAGGTACAGATGAAGTCCACAAGGCCATAATTTCAGTGATCCACCTGCTCCAGCCATACCCCAATTCTGAATCCTGCATTATTGGTAATTATGCTTTTAACACATACATTTTTGATGGGATATCCAGACCTAAACAATAACAATGTGCATATATTATGCATGTGAATATATAGTATATATGTAGATATGCACAACTCAGATTCTAATTTGGCTCATTCTAGCACCACCATTTTATTTATAACTTCTTTCTCTGAAAGTGAGATTTACCTTTACTATATAGAATAGATTAACTTATATGTTCAAATTTAGTATCATATAAGATAGCATCACAACAGGTAATGTGTATTGGTGAGAACTAAATATATCAACTAGAGCACGTCATTTGTATTATATAGAATTTTTACTGCATGTGAGCAATAACTACAAAGTAAAATTCTAGGATTTGATTAGAATGGCTGGGTACATGATAATGTCTTTGACATTGATATAATGCCTATCACTTGTGCCCATATTTTCAAAGACAGAATTCAGTTACATGCCTACTGCAAGTCACATGTAACTGTAAAAGTGGGAAGAAAGGATAGAACTGTATTTAGTAGCAAGAAGAAAGAAGTTTGGAGAAAAGATATATGATCTCTGCTAGTCAACAGGTTTACCAATAAAAGCATTAAAACATTTATATTCATATTAGTTTAATTATCTGATAAAATAAATATAATATGGACTAATTACAAATTTCAAGGAGGTCAGATAAATCAGTTAGGTCAGAAAAAGGTAAATATCTTAAAAGTCACTACAGTATATCTAATACTTTTCAATATACTATTAAATGTCAACGGTTATAAACCTACCCAAGAATTTAAATAGACCATGATAAAAAACACATTTAAAAATTTTAAATTTAAGTCATTTTTAAAAAAAAAACTGTTTTATAGAACCTCTGTGTTTTAAGGAATAGCGCAATTTTCATAAATATTCTATTACCATGTATGATACATATTCACTTCTTTGTTTTTTGCATTGGGGATTGAACTTAGGGATATTCTACCTATGAGCTAGAACTTCAGCCCTACTTTATTTTTATTTTAAAACAGGGTTTCTCTAGGTTACTGAGGTTCTCACTAATTTGTTGAGACTTGTTTCCATCCTAAGATCTTCTTGTCTTCCAAGTGCTGGGATTAGAGGTGTGCAGCACCATACCTGGCTATTTACTATTGTACATAAAAATCCAGCTACCTTTTTAATATAACTATACATTTCATTATATTATTATGTGATAATCATTAATTATATATTCTCAATATAAATCATTCATTTACATTTATAATTATCAAATGGGCTACAGGTAACAATCATTTACCATTTACACTGGGAAAGTTTTATGTCACCCTAAAAATTGATGATGATAGGTCTCCTAACAATCTACTTGTCTAATATTATCTATATATTTTTATCATTCCTTCTTCAGTAATTGATCAAGGAAATCTGATATGACTTATGAAAACATGACCAACCAATCTCTTTGTAAATAATGCCCAGGATAGAAAGCATGTGACATTGACACTGGTTTCTGCATTGTTCAGGACACTGGGACAGGCCTGAGAAAAAACATGATGTATTATTTCTGCATATAACAAATTATGCATAAAGCTTATTGAAATCCTCAAGATTTTCACAGTATTAAATTCAATAGAGGAATATTTTGTAATCAGGCATAACTTAGATACTTTAGGCATATATTTAAAAATGCATATAACAACTATCTATGGTACCATTCTTTTTCCTGATAATACAGAAATATCTGATAGACAATTTATTAAGGAGAAAACCAGAAAAACCAACTTCAGTAGCATGGAATGGATTAATTTGATATTTAAACGTATTATGGAGTAAAACTAATCCAATTATGTGGAACAAAAGAGAAAATGACTGTTAGAATTGCCAGGATGTGTGGAAGATAAGATAAATTGGTATAAGTCTTTAAAGAATGTTCTTTGCAATTAATAGTCAGAAGCAAGGAAAAACTTAAGCATTAAACAACTGTATAGAAATATGAGGTTTATACTTTTCCTTAGCTTTTACAAATGAAATATAAAAACTATCATGAAAATTATTTTTATTTCATGCTTTCCTTTCTTTCATATTTTCTAATTCTTGTTTATCATTTCTATGTAAAATTCTTCTGATATAGTGTTGGTTGTGTTCACTATATATGATGCTGTAATAGTAAATATTCTATTCCCTGATGTGTCCTCTATGTCATTTATAATAACTATAATCACACAAAATAAAATATGCTAGTATTTCTTTATTCTAATGTTAATTTTTTCATGATACATCTCAAATTTGTGCTGTATTTTAAAAAAATCCAAAAGGCAATTTTGCCATTGTGTTTAGAAACTGAATTTAGTCTTTCATTCGTGGTGATACGCATTCTGGTAGGTATTTTAAGCCTTATCTTGCACCATGATGTAAAACTTATGGAGGGTGTCATGAAATAACTTTTAAGGGTACAGTGAGGTACAGCTTATTCCATCCCTTTCAAATTCTTGATATAATTTTTAGGAACAATTTGGAAAGGTTACAGCAACTTAAATGAGATATATAACATAAATGTATTATGCTTTGTATTTATTTATCTTACATACCCAAGCAGCATTTAAAGTAATGAAACAGATTTTTTTTAACAATAAGTTCAAGTCTCAATAAATTCTTAATTTAGTATACCACATTGTATAGAAATCAGGGAATCAACTTATATAAAATTCTACATGTAAAAATCTGGTCTTGATGCTGTAGTATTTTCCAGTTGTATCCTATTAGAAATATCTCTAGACAGAAAATTCTGATGTAGGCTTAAAATACATAGATTATCTGGGCCTTTGGAACTCTAAATTTGAAAATGTTGGTGATATTATCTAATATTGGTAATGTCTAGGAAATTCTGTCCAAGGATCTGTTTAGTTATATACCTGTTTCTGCCTTTAAAAGAGAGTGATATACTTGCCCAGGAATATACACATATTTCAGCCAGCTTTCCTTAACAATAAATGGATTGAGTCCACTTGGGTGAAAAAAAGATTCTGCCACTTACAGTGTGAACCCAGACAAATTGCTTAACTTCTCTAAGTATTCATATAAAGTCTTTACTATTATCTCTGGCAGTAATTATTCAAGAAACACACTTGATCATTATACTTGCATTTCTCTGGGGAATATTTCTATGAATACTTATTTACTTTCAGATTTAATCTACAGGGTGAGTTTTGAAAGGTACTCAAATATGAAACATGGTTAATAAACATGGTCCACTCAGGCCCCTGATAATCAGGAGCAGTTATATTTGCTAAGATGATGATTTCTCACCTGGAGGCCCATTAATAGGGGAATCTCAAAGTTGAGAAAGCAGCAAACACATTTTATAATGTAATCATATTCTTGTTGTAACCTCTGAAAGAATTTTCCTACTTTTAGAGTTAGGTCTGTAATGTCAAAGAGCTCAGAAAGTAGAACTCGGAGTACAAATCCTCAGAGACACTAAGTATGACAGCAAGTACACTTTTCTGTTTTGATTCCATAGTTCCTAGATTCATGCATCCTCTAACTTTGTATAATGCCATATAAAGGTCTCTGATTTTAAGTGAAAAATAATTTGTGTAGACTGATATTTTATCCTTGTGAAATATTACTTCTGAGATGGCACATCAACCGTGCCTTCAGCAGGTAACGTATTAGAACAGTAGTCCTATTCACAACTGTTGTGCCAGTGCCTCTCAGATTCTATGTATGCAATTATCCCATGCCTCTTTATGTGATTTCAAGTTAAAAATGATGGAAAGAGAAATGTCTTTACTACTATAGTATCGTCCCCTAAGACTCCGACCCGCAGGGGCTTAGAGAACGACACAGACACCTCTTCAGCTGAAATATGAATTCTTCTTTAATGGATCCTTAATATGTCTCATTAATATGTCTCTTCTTCTTCCTTTAATATGTCTGACAATGCGTACAACAAGCACAATATATATCAGCATCAATATCCCTCCATCTATTTATTCCCTACCAACCCCAAGCTTCCCACAGCTAGGGCATGCACATTTCTGATTTTCTCATAGGCAGGCTGGTGGCAGCACGAGGTGCTGCGTCACTGATCATTCTGCAGGCACGTAGCATGGCACACTGCGCATGCTCAAGGAGATGTCCATCTTGTGAGTCTCATGACTTGGCTGCAAGCCTAGGCACCATCTTGAATCCACGCTGGCAACAAGCCTGGGTGCCATCTCGGTCCAGCCGAGTGGGCCCCGACACTATAGTAGTACTACATAGCTGTGTATGTGTGTACTTTTATATGTGTGTGTGTGTGTGTGTGTATGTGTGTCTGTGTATCCATAAGAAGTAGAAAATCACTTCACTCATGGTTAGAGAAGGGAAGTAAATATTTAAATTAACTTTCAGTCAATCTAGAATAAAAAAATACTGTTAGATATTTGGATATGAATACAAAGATAAAGATTTTCAAAACTTGCCAGGCGTGGTGGCGCACACTTAAAATCTCCATGCTTGGGAGGCGGAGACAGGAGGATCCCGCAGGTTTGAAGCCAGCCGCGCTGGCTTAAGAGAACCTGTTTCCAAATAAAAATATAAAATAGGTCTGGGAGTGTAGCCTGGAGGTAGAATGGCTTCCAGGCACCCCAGTACCACCAAAAAAAAAAAAAAAAAAAAAAAAGATTTTCAAAACTAGACATGGTGGTGCCCCAAGCTTGTAACCTTGTCTACATGGAAGGCTGAGACAAGAGGATCTCAAATAAATTTTTGGAGCCAGCCTTTCCTAAGTTGCACTAGAGTATATGTCATCATTTAAAACTTGAAACCATATATAGAGGAATTGATAATTGCATATATAGAAGCTGAGAGGCCCTGGTGATACAGTTGTGAGTGATTCAATGGTTGTGTCTACTTACTTGCATAGATTGCTTTTATTCTCTATTCTTGTCCATGATAAATTCTCAGTATAAAATTTCAACTTGTTTGTTTGCCTGCTTGTTTTTTTGTTTTTCAGTACTGGAGATTGAACACAGAGGCATTCTATCTCCAAGTTACATGCCCAGTCTTATTTTTATTCTTTATTTTGAAAGAGGGCCTCAATAAGAGCTGAGGCTGCCTCCAAACTGTGATCCTACTGTTTCAGCCTCCCAAGTCCTGGGATTACAAGTGTATGGCACCACACCTAGATAAATTTCCACTTTATAATGGTCTCTTTCAGAATCCATTAAAACTTATGATTTTGTAGATCTAAAAGAACCTATTTTTATGATGGGCAGTTGTAGTAACATAGTCCTTTAGCTCAAAAATACATCAAGATGGTATGACCCTCCTTCAGAACTTCATAGTTCTATAGTGTGGTTTCCCCAGAGAGTCTTTTTAAGTTTTCATCCCTTGGCTGTGAGTGCTGTGGGTTTCTTTTCTGGTGCTGAGCTCTGCTCTGGATCCCTGGAGGGAGTGGTGAGCTCAGCCACTGGAAGTTGTAGCAGCTTTTGGCACAGGGAAAACTAATGAATTACAACCCATTAATATGCAGTTGCTTACTTCAGGTCTTTGGTTTTCTTTTTTATCTCTGGAGTCCAGTGTTGTGAGGCAAAATGGTGCTGCCATGGTACTGGCTGCTGCAAGCCTGGTGGGTTTCCTTTTTGCTTTCTGGTCAATCTTCTAATATTTTCATTCTCTGTTCCTTTTATTTATCATTCTTATTCCTCTACTGATAGTATTTTCTGGCTTTGTAGAATGCTGTTTTTAAGGCAATGGAGATTGGGTGTCAGTCAGCAGGACTCATAAGGGCTACTTCTCTCAGTCACCATCTTCCCGGAAGTCTCATCTTTCTTCATTTAAGTTGACTAGCACATGCTCCTAACACACAAAAAAAATATTTTATCAAGTTTCTGGGACTTATCCCATGTATAAAATTTGCATAGGTCCAGATGTTGGCCTGATAGCATTTCATCTGAAATAATGAACAATGAGCAATTTTTTTTTTATCTTACATGTCCCACCATGAGAAGAAAGCAAAATACTTACAGGGCCCTTTTGGTTTTTGAGGCAGCATATTCCACATCTAAGGAGATTGTTCATAATCCACAATTCTATATATAATCTGGGTGGATTGCTAGTAATCTATATATAATTTATATTTTATAACATAAAAGACTTTTGTCATCATGTATGTATTAGAGTGAAAAAAGGAACTGTTTTACATATAGGCTATCAATATGGAGCAAAACACAATAATATTGGGAGTATTGGGAGACTTCACCACACCTCTCACATCACTAGGTGATCTTCAAGACAAAAGATGAGTAAAGACTCTTCAGAACTAAAGAAAACTATAAACCAAATGGACCTAATAGACATATACAGATTATTTCAACAAGGAACAGCAGAATACACATTTTTCTCAATATCCCATGGAACTTTCTCCAAAACAGATCACATCCTGGGCCACAAATCAAGCAATAGTAAATTCAAAAGATGTAATATAATTACCTGAACTTTTTCAGACCACAGTGGAAGTATAAATCAACAAAAGGAAGACCAGAAAACTATTTAAGTACATGGAAATTGAATGATATACTATTGGAAGGCAAGTGGGTAAGATCAGAAATTAGGGGAGACAATAAAAGTGAGAAGAAAATCAAAGGAATTCAAATAGAAAGAAAAAGAGGAATTAAAACTATCCTTATTTGCAGATGACACGATCATTTATCTAGAAGACCCACAGAACTCAACCTAAGACTACTGGAGCTGATTAACCAATTCAGCAAAATGTTGCAGGATATAAAATTAACCTAAAGAAATCGGTTGCTTTTCTATATGAAAACAATGAATCCATAATGAAAGAAATACAGAGAATAATTCCATTTACTATAACCTCAAAACTAATAAAATACGTAGAAATAAACCTAACCAAAGACATAAAAGACCTCTACAATGAAAACTATAAAACATTAAATAAATAAATTGAAGAGGACCTGGGAAGATGGAAAGATTTTTCTTGCTTATGGATAAGCAGAATAGATATTATAAAAAATGGCTATTCTGCCAAAAGTGATCTACAGATTCAATGAAACTCCTATCAAAATACCAATGAAATTCTTTACAGACCTAGAAAAATCAGTCATAAATTTTATATGGAGAAAGAAAAGACCCAGAATAGCCAAAGAAATCCTCAGCAATAATAACTAGGCAGGAGGCATCATAATCCCTGACTTCAAATTATACTATAAAGCAATAGTAGTAAAAACAGCATGGTATTGGCACTACAACAGGCCTACAGACCAGTGAAACAGAATAGAAAATACAGAAACAAACCCATACACCTATAGTCAATTAATCTTTGACAAAGGGGCCAAACTCATACACTGGAGAAAAGACAGCCCATTCAACAAATGGTGCTGGGATAACTGGCTATCCATTTGTACATCTAAATCCTGACCTCTAATCATGCACAGAAATCATCTCCAGATGAATCAAAGACTTAGAAATTAGACCAGAGACTGTGAAGTTATTATAGGAGGGCATGGGCTCAACATTCCAACATAGAGGCACAGGGAGTAACTTTCTCAACAAGACCTACAAAATACAGGAAATTAAAAAAATTAAGTAATAAGTGGAATGGCATCAAACTAAGCAGTTTATTTTCATCAAAGGAAACCATCAAGAAACTAAAGAGAAAGCCTACAGAATGGGAGAAGATCTTTACCAGCTACCACTCTGATAGAGGGCTAATATCCAGAATATACAAAGAGCTCAAAAGACTCTATACTAGCAAAACAAATAACACAATCAAGACATGGGCATCTGAGTTGAATAGGCACTTCAGAAAAAAGAGGTACAAATGGCCAATACATACATGAAAAGTTGTTCAACATCATTAGCCATCACGGAGATGCAAATCAAAACTATGCTGGGATTCCATCTAACCCTGTTCAGAGTGGCAAGCATAAAGAAATCAAATAACAAAAAAATGCCGTCAAGGATGTGTGGAAAAAGGAACTCTTTTACACTCTTGGTGGGAGTGCAAACTAGTTCAGCTGTTATGGAGATCAGTGTGGAAAGTTTTTAGAAAACTGAGAATGGATCCACCACATGATTTGGCTCTACCACTCCTAGGTATCTTTCCAAAGAGGTTGCAATCAGAGAACTACAGTAACATATGCCTGCCCATGTTCATAGCATAATTTGTAATAGCCAAAATATGGAACCAACCTAGGTCTCCACCAACAGATGAATGGATTACAAAATTATGGGAAATACACACAGTGGAGTTTTACTCAGCTATAAAAACAAATTATGTCATTTGCAAGAAGATGAAAAGACCTAGAGAATATTGTTAAGTGAGATCAGCCAAGATCAGAAAGAGAAGGGACATATGTTTACTCTAATATGCCCAAACTAGGAAGTATTAGGAATATCAGAGGGAATCCAGCACATGGAGGGGACACCTCAGCAAAGCTAAAACGAAAGGGTAGAAGAGGAAGAAGGCTGAAGTTGATTAATGGAAGAATTACATCCAAATAAGTGTAAAAATATAAATGTAGCCTGGTTAACCTGCACACTCATTGTTGGGAGGCAGAAGGAGAAGTGAGAGAAAGGGCACCAAGCACAGTCTGAATATATGCCATTTTCAATATTTATTTCAAAATAAATAAGTAAAAATAAATAAAATATTTATAATAATGAAAAATAAATGAGAAAAGATTTATTTTGGCATATAGTCCAAGAGGTTTCATTCTATGATTGGCTAGATTCACTGCTTTAGGCATGAATTGAGGCAGAGGGATGTGGCAAAAGAAAGCAACTCAGCTCATGATGGCCAGGGAGCAGAGAAAGAAAAGAAGTGAGGGACAGAAAGAAAATGTCAATAAAGAAGAAGAAAGAAGAAGAAGAGGGAAAAAAGGAGGAGAAGGAGAAGTAGAAGGGGAAGGGGAAGAGGAAGAGGAGGAGGAGGAGGAGGAGGAGGAGGAGGAGGAAGAAGAAGAAGAAGAAGAAGAAGAAGAAGAAGAAGAAGAAGAAGAAGAAGAAGAAGAAAAAGAGGAAGGAGAAGAAGGAGAAGAAGGAGAAGAAGAAGAAGGAGAAGGAGAGAAATACACTAATACATTTCCAGGGCATATCTCAGAAACCTACTTTCTCCACCAATGCCCCACTTTCTACAATTTCTACCACCTCCCAGTAGTCCACTCAGCCATCAATGAGTTAATCTACTGGTGAGGTCAAAGTCTTCATGGTTGAATTATTTCCAAAATCCCACCTCAAAAATAGCTTTCCTGGATGTCAAGCCTTCAGCACTTAAGAGACACTGCAGCTCTAAATCATAATAAAGCATGCTAAGGACCATCTTAGAATGGACAATGAGATTATTATTTTGGACTGGCTCAGTTTGAATACATGGTATTTGGCTTGGTGAGAACTGTCAGCAAGTGAAACAATTCCAAGGGACCTGGTATAATTCTTACAGTGTGGTCTTTGATGTCTTCTCCATCTTATAAGGTCTAATCCTTCCTTCCTCTATGTTTTCACATACCTATCTCACTTATTTTTCTTACTGTAACTCCTGACAATAGCTACCTTCTGTGTCTGATTAACTTCTATGATGCCTTGTCTAAAGTTTCTATAAAAATAATGCCCTGACTACAGGAAACTAATAGAATTGTCATCTATCTCTTCCCGACTCCTTAATTATTAAATTCTCTTAAAGTTATTATATCAGACATCATGTTGTTGTGGGAGAAAGACTAGTGTCAGGGAGCTGCCATAAAGCAGCAATGTTCTGTCGTAGGAACAGCAGAATAATTATTAGTGATCTGCACAAAGCAGAAACCCTCCATGGTAGGAGTATGAAAGAGGCAGCATATTGAGAGAAACCAATATTCTGGCCATGCAGCCTCTGGTAGAAATCCAATAGAAATGAAAATAACTGAGATTAAATATATGTATTGGATGCACTTAAAAAGTCTGGTCCTGAGGGGAAAAAAAGGATCCTAGAACATCTATAAGTTGTCGTTGTTTCTCAGAATCTCATATCTACAATATCTACAATATCATATCTACAATATCATATCTACAATAAGATATGTATGTTACCAAGACACTGAATATCTTAGCCACATTTTTGCTCATATGGGCCAATTGGCTAGATGTGATATGTGATATGATACATAATATGCTATAGATTTTAAGATCAGATCTATTTGGACTATATTATATACTAGGGTAGAGGAACTATGAGAGTCCTAGGCAAAAAATGAAATACTTCTGTAGCTTGTTCCATGTGAATTTGAATTGTTTCTGATATTCTTTGTATGGAGTTAAAAATTAAGTGTTTTTCGAATCTTACTCTTTAGCAGAAGCTGTGCTAATCTTTTGACAGGATCTGCAATTAAGCCTATGAGTTAGTTGAGTTTGAGGTAGTTTATTGCCATTTCTCAGAATCTGTCCCTTTGGTACAGTGTCAGACAAATGAATTTAATGAGAATATGATGGAGACCATCTCCTATGCATTCTTTAATTTTTTTGTGTGTGGCACTGGATGAAACTCAGGGGCATTCTACCTCAGAGTGACACCACCAGTCTTATTTTGTATTTTTATTTTTCGAAACAGGATCTCACTGAGTTGCAAAGGGCCTCACTAAGTAGCTGAGGCTTTCTGAGAACAGCTATCCTCCTGTCCCAGACTCTCAAATGCTGGAATTATAAGTGTGTACCACCTCAACTGGCTCTTTTAAATGTTTAAAACTGGCACTAATTGTCATGAAATGACCCAGTGTGTGATACTATTTTTTTTACTGTCTTGACTGAGAGAGGGAACAATTTTAGTCTTATTCTTGGTCTTTCTATGTTCATTCTTAACCCACAAAACAAGAAATACAATATAAGAATCTACAAATTTTTAGTCTTGTCTATTCCACTTAAATAATCAGGGATCAGATATGTAAACATCATGTTATACACAGATTCAGGTCTATTTCAAAAGTATCAGACCATATGTGGACCCAATATAAATGAATTCATGAGATTGTCTTGAGATTCTGAGAAACAACGACAACTTATAGATGTTCTAGGATCCTTTTCTTCCCCCCACAGGACCAGACTTTTTAAGTGCATCCAATGCATATATTTAATCTCAGTTATTTTCATTTCTATTGGATTTCTACCAGAGGCTGCATGGCCAGAATATTGGTTTCTCTCAAAACTATTCTTTATTTTAAAAAATATAGATAATATGTATTTTTTTTTTGGAGCTATGTTCTTGTCAATCTAATCTTATGGCTAGTACTAATCTTATACTACTAGTTGTTTTTCTTAGTTCATAATGTTAGTTTTTACTACATTTTATAATAAGTCTTCTATGACTTATGACATTGTTGGTTCACTGTCTATATATCCTGGGAAGTATTGCTTCTCATGTTTCTATTATCTTGGAGGAAAATAAACTTCTGGACATTTAAACAATAATCTTGGAAAGACTGCTTCACTTTGTCTGAGAAAATATCATAAAAATACAATGCACTAATAAAATATATTAAATAAAAATAAATAAATTTTTAAAAAGAATTCTAAAATAATGCTAAAATATTTTTCTTAAAAAATAGGAAAATAACTGGGCGTGGTGGCACACGCTTGTAATCCCTGCGCTTGGGAAGCAGAGACAGGAGGATCATGCAGGTTTGAAGCCAGCTGCGCGCTGGCTTAGGAGACCCTGTTTCCAAATAAATAAAATAGGTCTGGGAGTGTAGCCCGGAGGTAGAAGGGCTTCCAAGAACCCCAGTACCACCAAAAAGAAAAAAAAAAAGAAAAATATCAGAGTTCATTTTTAGATTACCATCTCACATACCTTTATATTTTCATCTATAATGTTATAGATTTAATCAATTTTATAAATACATTTATGTAGCTGACATATTTCTAAGCATTTATTATATCTCCAAGAGAATAATGTATTCTGAAAATATACCATATTTTTCTATTTTGAATCATAACTGTTAGTCCTCAAAAATACTCCTATAAGTCCTCTGCAAATGCTTTTTATTGTTAAGTTTAGGTAAATATGGTTATACACACCTATATGTGTATATACATATAGTTATACCAAATCTATGTATATTATTTATTTTTGTATTTGAAATTTTAACCCTATATTTCAATATATAAAACACTAGAAAGTTGGTCTGTATCTTAACAAGACATTTAGACAAGTCTTATTAGTAACCTTAATCACCATGTGTTTGATCCCCAAAAGATATTGACAAATCATTTTAACCTGAATGTATAACATTGCAACATATTGAAAAGTAGAGATAAGGTCATGCACCAGTTAAAGCAGACATATTGTTCTTTTTGTCTGACCTAATTCTTTATGGTTATTCAAGGGGAAAATGAACAAAAGCATTTTCTTGTATAAAATGGAATACCTTAAATTAGAAATGCCTTCGCTATGTTTCAACACAGATGGTAAGGCAGTTAGCAATATTGTTCCACTTTTTTTAATTTACTTAAAATTGCCCTTAATAAAAGGAAGTGAAATTAAATTTGTAGCAATAATCTTTTCTAAATCCTATATATTTCACTGCATAATTTTCTTAAGAATTTGATTCATTATAGCCTTGAGTTAAACTTTTTTTTTTAAACGGTACTGGGGATGGAACCCAGGGGCAATCTACCTCCGAGCTATATGCCCAGCTCTTTTTTTAATGTTAAATTTATTTTTATTTATTTATTATTATTATTATTACTTTTTTCTTTGGTGGTGGTACTGGGGTTCCTGGAAACCCTTCTACATACGGGCTACACTCCCAGACCTATTTTATATTTTTATTTGGAAACAGGGTCTCTTAAGCCAGAGCATCTGGTTTCAAACCTGTGCAATCCTCCTGTCTTTGCCTTCCAAGTATGGGGATTACAAGCATGTGCCACCATGCCTGGCTATTTTTTATTTTTGAAACAGGGTCTCACTGAGTTGCAAAGGACCTAAGTAGCTGAAGTCCAAAAAACACAATCCTGTTTCAGCCTCCCAAATGCTGGGATTACAACCCTTCACCACCATGCCCAGCCTTAAAATTCTTTTCTCCACTGATTTCTTTATGCCAGCACCTCATAAAACTCTCTTCTTGAACTCCACCACAAATTCCCAACTTTTTTCCACAGCCAATTGTCTAGAAGTAGTTAAATACATGTGGCTTTTCTTTTCTTTTATTTATTCACTGATCAGCCCCTTGAAATATGGTTATTATACCAGTAATAAAACCAAAGCTTCATTCTGGCCTCTCTGTCATCTGCCCACTAAATGTCATAGAAGTAGTTCAAATTTATTTGAGCTCATAAAGGCTCTTCAAAGTAAAGCAAAAACCCTAATTGCTATTAGTTTCTATTTTTCAGTCACTCTACTTTAAGATTAGTGGCATTAGCATTTATCCTATCAGGTGCGTAAGTCAAACATTATATATATATTTCTTCCAATCACATCATGCCAGTAGCATGATTTCTCCTTAGTACAGATGACTTCAATAATCCTGTTTGGATCCTGTGACTGCTATAACAAACTCACAGAATTTCACACATCGTTTTGTCTTACAGATCAGAGTCAGGATGCATAAAATAAATCTCTGGGAATATACCTAGTAAAATGTTTATGTATTTTAATTTATAAATTCTACCTACAGATATATACATTAAATAAAATATAATGTATAATATTAAATAATATTGTAAAATTAAATAAATAATAAATAATGTATAATGTATAATCATGCAGAAAAAATATAAATATATCAATATTTATTGCAAAATGTAATAGGCAGAATACTGGACCTGCATATCTTAGTCTCTTAAACCTAGGGTATGTTATCTTATATGCCAAAGGAGAGATAAAACAGCAAATATATTTAAGAAATCTAACAAAATGGCATTAATATGAGAAGAATAATCTGGATTGTACAGCTGAACTTTACTTTGGGTCTTTATCTTTACTACCTTCATGCCTTTAGGCTAGTTCCCAGAAACATTAAATATTTCTTTTTAAAAAATAATTTTTACCAGTTATGACTGCCTGCCTAGTAAGCAAATCAACAGTACTCTTGAGACTATCATTTCAATAGTGAATCTGTTTACAGTTAGTCTTTTCTATTTGGCTTTCATATTGTCAATATTATGCCTCTCATTATGTCTTAAAATTATAAATTTTTCATATATCACTAGAAAGAAGATAAATTGTCTTGGAGTTACATCAAATAAGAAACTACCATCACTATATTATAGAACAGATTTTCCCCATCTGCAAATATATATGTTGAAATCCTAACACAAAATTTGATAGTATTAGAAGGTAGGGCCTTTCATAGGTGATTAGATCATAAAAGTAAATAAATATAAATGAGATTGTTCTTTTAATAAGAAACATGAGAGATGGCTTTCACGGTTTTCCACATGTGAGAGTACATTAAGATTGTTACTTGTAAATTAAGAAGGATGCCTTGTCCAGACACTGGACATCCTAGCATTGTGATGTTGCGCTTCCCTGCATCCAGAACTGTGAAAAATAACTTTTTATTGTTTGTGCCACCATGTATATGGTCCTTTGGTATAGTAGCCAAACAAAAACAGATTAATTAATTGCAAATTTAAGTTTAACCACCTTTAAATGATCATTTTGTAATTCTGTTTAACCCTTTCAACTGTTTTCCTAGTTCTACTCTGACTTTTCTAGTTTTTTTAATTGTAAAAAAAACAAAAAAAGATGTTTATTTGGAGCTACTGATATTCTGTCATGATACCATGACTTTATTTAATTGTAATCACCTCCCAAAGGCTCACTCTATGCATAGCTGAATTAAGTTTCCACCTTCTTAATACTTTACAGTATTTAATGTGAGTATTGGAAGGGTTTAATATGGTTATATTTATACCATACTTACCTATTCATAATCATATTCAAACCATAGAAAATACACTGCTTTTAAAATCTTTTTTTTGCAATATATTTTTATTGGTGCATTGTAGTCAAACATCACAAGACTTGTGAGGGTATACAAGCATATATCATCCAATTAACCCTTATCCCATCCCTGTCCCATTCCCTTCCCCTCCCTCAATCCAAAGCTTGATTTGGTGATTAACTTTGATATATTTGTTTATGTACATTATACTTTTTAAAGAGATTCCGTCTTCCCCCATTCCATCCCCTCTGATTGGTAACCTTAATTGCTCTTCCTTGGGACCCTTTCTTCAACTTGCTCTCCTCCCATTATCCATTTCTTCCTAGTTTTTGCATGTTAGGGACAGCATTTGATTTTCTATTTTCTGTGATGTTTCTCTGTGTATGCCACATTGCAAGTTCTGTTCCTGCTCCTGAAGGCCCTGGCACCAGCCTTGCCCCCTGGCAGACTCTGATTCCAGCCTCGCTGGCTCCAGTAACAGCCTTGCCTCATGATATGCCCTGATCCCTGTCCTGCTGACCCCGGCTCCAGCCTTACTCCTTGGTAGGCTTCGATCCCTTCTTCAGAGGCCCCAGCAACAGCCTTGCCTCACGGCAGGCTACGATCCTAGACTCACTAGCCCTGGGATCGGCCTCATACCTCGACAGCCGCCATTTCAGGTCTCAGAGGCCCAACACCGGCCTTGCCTCATGGCAGGCTTCAGTTCCATCACGCTGTCCCAGTCTCTGGCCTCACCCCTCGGCAGACTCCGATCTCGGCTTTGGAGGCCCCAGCTTGGCCTTGCCTCACAGCAGGCTCTGATCCCGGCTTCAATGGTCCCAGCACCGGCCTCAACCCTCGGCAGGCTCCGATCCTGGCCTCGGAGACCTCAGCCCTGGCCTTTGCTCATGGCAGGCCTAGTCCTGTTGGCCCCAGCACTGGCCTTACCCCTTGGCAGGCTCCGATTCAACAGCCATGCTTCACAGAAGGCCCTAGTCCCAGCCTTGCTGGCCCCGGCACTTGCCTAACCACTCGTCAGGCTCCAATCTGGGCCACAAAGGCCCCTACACCGGTCTTGCCTCATATAAGTTTCCAATCCCATCTTTGCTGGCCCCTGCACCAACCTCACCCTTTGGCAGGCTATTATCCCAGCCTTGGAGGCCCCAGCACCGGCCTTGCCTCATGGCAGGCTCTGCCACTGGCTTCGCTGGCCATGGCACCGGCTTCACTCCTCGGCACGCTCCAATCCCGTGCTTGGAGGCCCCAGCATCGGCCATGCCTCAGGGCACATCCCGGTCCTGGCCTTGCTGGACTCTGCACCGGCCTAACCCCTCAGCAGGCTCCGATCCCAGCCCCGAAGGATCCTGTACTGGCCTTGCCTCATGGGAGGCCCCGGTCCTGGCCTTGCTGGTACCGGCACTGGCCTAAACCCTTGGCAGGCTCCAGTCTTGGCCTCAAGGTCCCCTGCATCAGCCTTGCCTCATGGTAGGCTACAATCCCAGCTTTGCTGGCCCTGGCACCAGCCTAACCCCTCGGCAGGCTCCAATCTTGGCTTCAAAGGCCCCTGCACTTGCCTTGCCACATGGCAGGCTCAGATCCCAGCCTTGCTGGTTCTGGCACTGGCCTCACTCCTCGGCAGCCTCTGATCCCAGCCTGGAGGCCCCAGCACCAGCCTAGCCTCATGGCAGGCTCTAGTCTGGGCCTCACTGGCCCCGGTACAGGCCTAACCCCTAGCCAGGCTCTGATCCAGGCTTCAGAGGCCTCAGCACTGGCTTTGCCTCATGGCGTGCTCTGATCCTGGCCTTGCTGGCCTTGGCACTGGCCTCACTCCTCAGCAGGCTCTGATCCCAGCCTCGGAGACCCCAGCTCCAGCCTTGCCTCATGGTAGGCCCCAATCCCGGCCTCGCTGGCCCCAGCACCGGCCTAACCCCTTGGCTGGCTCTGATCCCAGCCTTGGAGGCCCCTGCACCAGCCTTGGCTCACATCAGGGTCGGTCCGATCTCGGCCTCGCAGTTCCCTGCACTGGCCTCACCCCTCAGCAGGCTCTGATCCAAGCACCCTCTTCACCCAGCATGTTATCCAAAGTTCCCGATGTGCACAGTGGTAGCATTCTGCCTCTGGGGTTGTTTCTTCAAATGATCCAGGTGTTTTGCATCAGATCTCTGCCTCTCCTCAGTACTGGCCGCTGTCATTGTCACTCTCCACTATCTCAGTTCTTTTCCAAACTTTTTCCCCACACTGCATGTTGTCCAGTATTCCTGAGCGTGTGCAATGGTAGCATTCCACCTTGGGGCAATTTTTTCAGAGGATCAGGGTGGGTTGGATCAGATCTCTGCCTCTCCAAATACAAGTCTCCACTCCCCCCGCAGCCGCCACTGCCAACACATCTTTCCTCCTAGGTCTCCGCTGAGCTCCCTCCTTACAGATGATGTCCAGGATTCTTAATTATGTAAGGACGAAGCAGTCGCCTTTCACGGGGAATTTTTCCAAAAGTTCTAGGTAAGTTGGATATGTTCTGTCTGCATCTCCAGAGTTCTGGCTGCCACCACAGTCATCTTCACAACTCTCCATTACTTTTTCATTTCTTTTTTCTTTCTCTTTCTCTTTCTCTCTCTCTCTCTCTCTCTCTCTCTCTCTCTCTCTCTCTCTCTCTTTTGAATAAGAGAAGACAGTATGTGTTGTTTGAAGAAGTTGTGGAATTAGGCACTCGGTAGCAATGAATTTTTTCTCCCTTCCAAGAGCGGAGTCCCACAGCCTCACCGCGCAAAGCAGGTTCTGCTGTTTAAGCACACCATGGCCGAGCGCAGCGGCAGCAGTGCTGAGTTCTTTGGTACACATAGCTCTGCTTCCTTCTCAGTACCGGGCCTCCCAGAATGCGGGTTCAGCCTCCTGGCCAGGCACCAGGCCTCCCAGGGAGCGGGTTGGGCTGCAGGCTCCCACGCAGAGCAGGGTGCCCAGAACCAGGCCTTCCAGGAACTGGGCAGGGCACCAGTCACCTGCCCAGGATCCGGCCTTCCCGGGTGCAGGATGCCTGCCCCCCACCGAGGACCAGGTGTCCCTGGGAACAGGGCACTTGCTCCCCGCCTGGAACCAGCCTTCAGGGGAGCAGGGCGCCTGCCCCCAGCCCAGGACCCAACTTTTCTAATTTTAATCACTCCCCCTTTTCTAAAACGGTATTCTAATTAAGAGTAATTTTGTCCTTTTGTTGATATAGTAAACACCTAGAGATCTTGTTGAATGTCATGAGCTAGGAAGATAGATAAATTGCTTCTGGTATCTAATGAGTAGAGGTCAGAGGTGTTACTAAATCTTATAATGCATAAAAACAGCGTACTACAACAAAAATTACCTGGCAAAGTGACAATAGTGCCATGTTTCAAAGCCGTGTCCTGACCCATGTACATGACCTCTCAGTTATGTTATTAACCTACCTTGCCTCTCAGTGAAATAACATTTTCATAGCATGTATCTGATGCTTTCATACCCTTTAATAAGTACTCTGTGTCTAACTTTTGACCCAATAGAATTAACAAGAAAGATATTTCAGTTTTCTCCTACAAGTGAAAATAAAAATAAAGTAAAAGTAACATAAAGTAAATATTTTAATCTCTTTCATTAATATTAACAAAATTAAACATATATATATATATAGGAAGAGAAACAAACATGTAAGATTTTTTAAGACTTATTTAAAGAAAAGAAAAATTATTAATTCATAAAAATTAAAAGCTGGGCGTGGTGGCGTATGCTTGTAATCCCAATATTCATGAGGGGGAGACTGGAAGATTGCAGTTCACAGATGGCCTCAACTACTTAGTGAGGACCTTTTCAACTCAGTGAGGCCCTGTTTCAAAAATAAAAAGACTAAAAATAGAACTGTGGGTGTAGCTCAGACATAGAATGCTTCTTGGTTCCAATCCCAGTACCACAAAAAAAAAAAAAAAAAATCAAGAAAATTTTTCTTGAAGCTAGCTAAAATGTATTCATCTCAAGCAAACTAAATCATAAATAAAAGAAAAAGCAGAGTAGGTAAAAGTAAAATTCAATAAAAATAGAATCAATAACAACATTTTAATGTCATCTCAAGTTTTAGAGAAATAGTAGTAGAAATGAACCAAAGTACAAACTGGTGGAACATATCCAAAAGAATCTACTTATAAAACTTCCCCCAGTTTCTCTTAGTTTTTTTTATATTTAGGATAATACAGCTGTGAAAAAAATACCATAAACTGGTAAACTATGGCTTCTAATATATTTTTCAAGCCAACACAGAATGGACACATTTAATCCTCTACTGTGTAGATGAAAATTTGCTTTTGAGCAGTATTTGTCACTTATATTGAATTACAGAAAGCATCACTGTTAAATAATTTGGGACTTTGGATATAAAATAATTGTTCTTAGTAAAATTTAAAATTTAAGCTCATTTGATGTTAGAGCTGATTAAATAATTTATTGTGACAGAGTAGCATTTTACTGCCTTGGTTTTATGATCATTGTTGTGTGTGAGTGCACACATATACATAGTCACTTCCTAATATAGAGGTTCAACACTTATCATTTAGATTGCATGAATGGTTTAAAATCATAAATTATTTAAATTCTTTATATTAACATAGATTACATAAAAATAACTCAACATCTGAATTTATTATTGACTTAAACAATCCTTTATCTTGTGAAGAATATTAACATATTGTTAATTCCTTGACTAACAATTTAACAGTCTACCTATTTTTACTTTGCTTTCCATAATCAAATGATAAGCTATATTACGGTAACTTTCTGGTAAGAATTGCAGAAAGGTAAAATTTCTTGACCTGATATATTATATATATTCTCAGAACAGGAAACTGACACATAGGCATGCAAGACACTGTTTAAATTGATTATATTATTTTATATCAAGTGATAATTTAATAAGTTTGAAGCCTTGATGCCTTTGATCTTTGAGAATAACTGATCTTTCTAGTTAAATTTTAGATAAATTGGCAAGTAAAAAGTTCAAAACAACCAATATTGCTTTTATAATTTTGTATTATCAAGAAAACCAAAAGTTATTAAATTGTGAATACTAATAAGAAACTCAATTGTGAAATAAACCATTTCACCTTAATTGCAGAATTACTCTGCCCTAAATTTAGCAAATCATTGAATACATTATATTATCATCATCACACAGGTTTATTGATTCCCTACTATGTGACTCTAAATATTAGTAACTGATATAAACATTTAGAAAAAGTGAAACTTTAGCATTAAGTACTTACAAAAACGCCAACTAATTCTGCCTTATTTAGATCCATGTTAGCTTTAGCTATCTTTATAATTAATTAAAATTAATTCCTACTCTTTTGGTCTACTACACTGAAACTGATTATTGTCTGTGTTTTCAGATACCATAAGTGTGAGATGATGTTTGCTTTCTTGCATAATGAGTACCTCCTTTATCTTACAATGGAGAAATTAAATGTTCAGAAAAAAAGGCATATTCATGAAAAGCTCTAATACTTAAATTAGCAATTTATACTCTAAATCACTATTTGTTCAAAACTTTAACTTTATTTTGCCATGAGAAGCAAAACATACTTGAAGCAGAGGTAAGTTAGAAGTCCACAGATTTAGATTCTAGCTTTAGTTTTTCCATAAACCATCTTTGTAATTTTAGACAAATTTAGCCATTCATGACACAGAGATTCACCATCTATATAGTGCAATTTATGAACTAGATAGTACTTCTTGAACTTTAATGTGCATTTGAGACACCTATGGAATTCTTTTCTCATTCAAATTTTGATTCAATAAATCTGAGGCATGGTTTCAGATTTTAAGTTTTTAAAACGTTTTCCAGCTAATGCCAATTCTACCAGGTAAATAACCTTACTTTATTGAATAAAATCAATCTTATGACATGATTTTGTAGTTTCCATGCAGCATTTAAAGATACTTGTAGTTTTAGGGTGCTATAATTACTATATTACCACACTGCCTGCCTATTGTGTTAAAGAGGCAGGTATTTAGATATAGAATAATAAAATTGGACCTGTGTCCAATTTGCAGCATAGACAAATATCAAGTCAAAATGAGTTTAATAATTAAATGGAAGGCCACAAACTATGAAACTACTATGACAAAGTACTGGGAGGAAAGCTATATGGTATTCATAAAAGTAATTATTTCTTAGAAATGACCCCAAAATCACAGGCCAAAAAAAACCACAAACTAAACAAATTATGCTACCATCAGATAAAAATCTTTCACACCACAAAAGAAACAACTGATATAGTGAAAATACATCCATACATCCTTTTTATTAGGAGTAAATATTTATAAGCCATTAAATATCCAAAATATCTAATAACTCAGATATCCAAACTAGCTAATAACTGAGAAAAAAAGTAATCTTATTAAAAATGGGCAAATATTCTGAATAAACATTTCTTTATTTTTTGTGGTACTGGGAGTGAAACCCAGGGGCATTCCAACTCTGAGCTGTACCTGAGCTCTATTTTTTATTATTTATTTTGAAACAGCATCTTATTAAGTTGTAGACAGTCTAAGTAGCTGAGGCTGGCTGAGAACCAGTGATCCTCCTGTCTTAGTCTTCCAAGTACTGGGATTACAAAAGTACACCACCATACTTGGCCTGAAGAGACATTTTTAAAATGAATATATGTGAATGTTCAGTAAACCCATGAGAAAAACACTACAAATTATCAATTATTAAGTAAATGCAAATTAAATTAAAATGAGGTAGCACCTTATATGTACTTGTATAGTTTTCAAAAAGATTAAGGGAAATTGTTAGTGAGAATATAGAGGAAAGAATTCTGTTATTGTTGGTAGAAATATAAATTAATATAGCCATAATAGAAAACAAGAAATCTTCTCAAAATCTGAAAACAGAATTATCATATATCTTAGATCATTTATGCTTTTATAACATAATATCATAGAGTATGAAGTTTACAATGAACAGAAATATATACACAGTTCTGGTGGCTGAGAAGTCTAATATCAAGGTACCAGCAGTTTTGGTGTCTGTAAGGAATCAAATTCTACTTTCAAGTTGGTGCCCTAAGTGATGCACCCTACAGAGGGGAGAAACACCATTCACTATAAGATAGAAAAATAGATGAAATAAAAACATGTGAGAGAAAGAGAGAGGTCCTGACAGTTGCATTATTAAGACATTAATTCCACTCCTCAAATGCCCCACTCTTAAAATTGTTTCAATAATAATTAAATTTCAATATAAATTTTAAGGGGAAAACATTAAAACAAGAACATCACTACATGCAGGAATCTCACTTCTGGGCATCTATCCAAAAGAATTAAAATCAGTATGTCAAAGAAATATCTTTATTCCCAAGTTTATTACAATATTATTCATAATAGCTAGCTTGGAAGCAGTAATCTAGTAATCTAGCTTACCTACTGTTCTGAAATGCTTCTAAAGAAACCCACACCTATCTTAACATATTGGGAACATTGGTGCTAAGGGCATAACTATACTTTCTCTTATTGGGCAAAAGTGAAGCAAGTAAGCAAAGTAATAGAGAGCAGCATGATCTTTTTTGTATCTTCTTGTTTATGCCAGCCATAATGCCCAGCTAAATATACCTGACAATTTTGTGGCTGACTCAAAAAGTGGCTGGTCATTTTAAGAAACTCAACTTTATTAATGTCTAATGTTAGCTAAAATACATGTCTGACCTCATAATTTACCCCTAATATCTCACCTATGTAGGGTAAGGCCAACCTTTGCCCATTTTAGAGAACTGTAGAGGATAGATTTACTGGGCTTAGGAAGTCAAACAGTGGTTTCTCTCAACCAAAAACTTCCTCAAAAGAATCACCCATTCGCCGGGCGTGGTGGCGCACGCTTGTAATCCCCGCGCTTGGGAGGCAGAGACAGGAGGATCGCGCAGGTTCGAAGCCAGCCGCGCACGCTGGCTTAAGAGAACCTGTTTCCAAATAAAAATGTAAAAATGGGTCTGGGAGTGTAGCCCGGAGGTAGAAGGGCTTCCAGGAACCCCAGTACCACCAAAAAAAAAAAAAAAAAAAAAAAAAAAGAATCACCCATTCAGGGAGACTCATCTGTTCAAGTATTTAGGAGATGTGTAGAGTCTAGACTTGTTTGACTTAAAAAAAAAATATATATATATATATAATATATATGCATATATATGTATGTACATGTATATGTATGTATATATATATATCTCAGCCAAAAGTTACTCCATGGCCCCACCTTGACAAGGAAGGAATTCTAAATCATGCATTTCTAGGGAGCATAGCCTTTGGTCAAACCTATCCTGAGCAGCAATTCTTTCTATCTTTGACGGCTAGCTGGCATCCTTGACAAAATGAACAAATACATGCTACATTTAGCCTGACCAGAAGCCCTTGCAATACCTAGAAAGTAATCTGCCTGACTGTGAAATCCAAGCAAGTGTCTTGCCATACAGTTGAATCAAGCCAGAAGCCCCAACCTACATGAGTGCAAGGGCAGTGGCCCACCCAGTTTAAGAACCCACAACAAGGTCTGCTTACTCAGGTTTACAAACAGCTATCTCTTTCATAACTACAGGTTAAATACTGAAGTTATATTTATACCAAAGACCAATTTTAAAGGCCAGAAGAAGGGGGAGTTTCTTCAAATGTGCAGACAGCAATGAAAGAATACAACATTTTAAAGAACTGAGAACCGGGCGTGGTGGTGCACATTGTAATCCTCGCGCTTGGGATGTGGAGACAGGAGGATCGCGCAGGTTCAAAGCCATCCTCGCTGGCTTAAGAGACCCTGTTTCCAAATAAAAAAAATATAAAAATATGTCTTGGAGTATAGCCCGAAGGTAGAACCCCAGTATCACCAAAAAAAATAAATAAATAAAATAAATAAAATAACTGTGAAATAATCCACTTGTAAAAGGAAAAAAAGCAACAATCATGGAATATAAAAAGTGAAGGTCTAATGATAAAGTGAACAAAGTGGTTGACAGCTGTTGAGAAGAAAATCTAGATAATCCTTTTGAATAAATTAAATAATTTACAAAAATATAAGAATAGAAATTAAATAAAATTTTAAAAACATTACACAAAGAAGTTTCACAAAGAAAGAGGAAGAAAAGGACCATATAAAATTCCCACAGACACAGAATACAATGACTGAACTGAAAATTTTAATCAAAATCTTAAATCAAAGTTGAATTTTGTTAGGCATTAAAAAATTAACTGATACAACTTTGAAATTATCCAGTCAGGGGACAAAAATACAAAAGAATAAAAATAATAAAGAAAGCCTATGAACAGCACCAAGACATTATCCTTTGCATAATAGCAGTTGTGGAAGATGGAGGAAAAGATAAAGAAACCACAGAGAATATTTAAAGATATAATAGATTAAGCTTTTCCTAGTCAAGAAATAGATACTGACATACAGGTTAAAAAATCCAAAGAGGTCTTCAATCAAATTTAACACAAAGAAGAGTTAAACAAGACACATAATATACAAGCCATCAAACATCAAAGACAAACAAATTTTCTGGGATCAGCAAGAGATACAAAACACATCAAATAAAAATGAGTGCCTGTACAACTATCTCCAAATTTCTCAGTAGACACCATGCCAGCTTGGAAAGAGTAGTAAGATTGAACATGATGAAGGAATAAAACCTTCCAACTAAGAATATATTAGTCAGCAAAACTATCTGACACAAATGAGAAAGAAAGACAATTTTCTGAGATAAAGAAAAGCTAAAGGGATTCATCGCCATCAAGCAAGCCTTACAGAAAATGTTATAGAGTTTGTAATGTAATTCACTCTGATAATTACATACATGCAAACAGTACTTGGTGTGCCCACCCCTCACCTCCACATTTTTCTTTTTCCCAATACAGAGTACCAAGATTGGCATATTTATTCATATGAATAAACATAACTGATGGTAGTATTTTTATTAATTAACCTAATTTTTACTCCTCCTCTACTATTAGATCTCTTTCCTGGTTCCACTGAAGTTGTATTCCAATTATTTCTTATCCTGTACATATTAGAAAAAAGATATGACCCCTTCCTCTCTGTGATTGGGTAATCTCAGCTAACATAATATTATCCAGGCCTTTCCATCTTCTTGCAAATGACATAATTTTGTACTTTTCTCTTGCTGAGTAAATTTCCATTGTGTTTATTTTCCATAATTTTGTAATCCATTAGTCTGTTGATGGGCAACTGGGATTCCATAATTTGGCTATTGTGAATCATGCTGCTATAAACATGCATATGCATATATTGCTGAAGTTCCCTGATTTCAAATTCTTTAAAAATATACTGAGTGTTATAGCCAAATAATATGGTAGATCAATTCCCAGTTTCCTAAGGAATCTCCATACTGATCTCCATAGCAGCTAGACTAGCTTGCAATTCCACCAACAGTGTAGAAGAATTTCTATTCCCCCATAGCCTCACTAATATTTATTGTCACTTGTCTTCTTGAATATTGTCATTCTGAGAATGCTTAGATGTATTCTCAGTGTAGTTATAATTTGCATTTCTCTGATTGCTAATGATTTTGAATATTTTTTCATGTATCTGTTGGCCATTTGTATCTCTTATTTTGTGAAGTGTCTGTTCAATTCAGTAGCCCATTTCTCAATTGGGTTATTTGGTTTTCTATTCAAAAGTCTTTTAAGTTCTTTGTATATTCTAGATATTAGTCCTCTGTTAGAGAAATATCTGATAAAGATCTTTTCCTCTTCTGTAGACTTTCTCTCTAGACTCTTGATGATTTCCTAAAGCTTAATGTCATGTCACTATTAATTCTTATTTTAATTTCCTGAGCTTTGGGTCTTGTTGAAGAAATTTCTACCTGTGCATATGTGTTGAATTGTTGAACCTATGCCTTCCTCTAATAGCTTCACAGTCTCTTGGTCTGACTTCCAGGTCTTTATTCCTGTTTAGTGTGAAAGGTAAGGATTTAGTTTTATTTTTCTACAAATAGATAGCCAGTTTTCCTAGTAGTATTTGCTGAAAAGACTTCTTTTCTCCAGCATATGTGTTTGGCCCCTTTGTTGAAGATTAATTGATTCTAAATGTGTGAATTTGTTTTAGTATCTTCTACTCTGTTCCATTGGTCAATGTGTCTGTTTTTGTGCCAATATCATGCTGTTTTAATCACTAGATTCTAATTCTAATTATTATTATTATTATTATTATTTACTTACTAGATTGTAGATATTTGCATCTATGTTCATCAATGATATTCTATACCTTTCTTTTCTTGAGTTTATATTTATTTGGTTTTGGTATAGTGTTATACTAGCCTTATAGAAGATATTTGGATAAATTCTATTTACTTCAATTCCATAGAATGATTTGTGAAGTATTGGGTTTAGTTCTTTTCTTAAATTTTGTACAATTCAGCTGGAAACCATTCGGAACCTGGGCTTTTTGATGATGGCAGAATTTTTAATATTTCTATTTATTTGCTTGCTATTGGTTGGTTTAAATTATTTATACAATTGGGGTCCAATTTAGGTAGGTTTTATGTGTTTTTATAAATCTGTCAACTACTTCATGTTTATTTGTTGATCCTTTGTATTGTTTTTGTCATTCTATATTTGATTTATTTCTACTCTGATTTTATTATTTATTTATTTATTTGGTGGTACTGGGGTTCCTGGAAGCCCTTCTACCTTTGGGCTACACTCCCAGACCTAATATATATATATATATATATATTTTGTTTGTTTGTTTGTTTGTTTGTTTTTTGAAACAGGGTCTCTTAAGCCATCAAGGCTGGCTCCAAACCAGTGCGATTCTCCTGTCTCTGCCTCCCAAACATGGGGATTACAAGCATACACTACCATGTCCGGCTCTACTCTGATTTTAATTTAATTATTTCCCGCACTCTTATGGCTTTGGAATTAGACGTTTCCTGTTTCTTTAGGCCTTTGAGATGTCATTAGGGTCTAATGGTAACTTTTTGTTTTTCTTATATGGGCATCAGTGCTATAAATTTTCCTCTTAACACAGCCTTAATGTGTTCCATAAATTTTAGTATGTCATGTCTCTTTTTTTTATTTAATTTCAAATTTTATTTTTATTTTCCCTTTATTTTCGTTCTGATCATTCCTCATTTAAGAGAGTATCATTCAGTCTCTATGTACTTATGTAATTTCTTTTTGCCTTCCTGTTTTTGATTTTTACATTCATTTCATTGGGATCTAAAAAGATAATGGGAATTTCATTATAGCTTTTGAATTTGTTGGTTCTTGCTTTCTAGCCCAGGATGCAGTTGCTGTTGGAGAAAGGTAGATGAGAAGAATGGGTATTTAGCTATTGCTGGCTGAAATATTCTGTATATATCTATTAGGTCCAAATTGTTTATAGTGTTCTTTAGGTCTGAAGAGTGTTCACTCATTCTTTGTCTTGAAGTTAGATCTAGTGACATGGGTGGTATGTTTAAGTCTCCCAATATTATTGTGTTTGGGTGTATTTGAGGACTTATGTCCTGAAAAGTTTGTTTTACAAATGTAGGTGCACCAACATTACTGGCATACATGTTTACTATCATTATATCTTCTTCCTAGATTGTTCCTTTTACTAATGAGAAGTGGCCTGCTTTGTCATTTCTGATGTATTTTATTTATTTATTTATTCATTCATTCATTCATTCATTCATTCATTCATTCATTTTATTGCGTGTCTGGGTATGGAACCAAGGACCATTCGACCTCCGATCTACACCCCCTGCCCTATTTTTTATTCTTTATTTTGAAACAGGGTCTCACTAAATTGCAGAGGGCCTCACTAAGTAGTAGCTGAGGCTGTCCATGATCCTCCTGTCTCAGCCTCCCAAGCGCGGGGATTACAAGCGTGCATCACCGCGCCCAGCTTTCCATCATTTTTAAATGATATCTTTGCTGGATATATATAGCAGTCATGGTTGAAGTTGTATTCTTCCAGCATGTGGAGTACTTCATACCAGTTTCTCCTAGCATTCATGAATTGGGTTAAGAAGTCTCGAGTAATTTTTATTATTTTGCCCCTAAATGTCATCCAATTTTTTTCTCACTGTTTTTGTGATTATTTCCTTGGCCTCTATGTTAGTCATTTTAATTCTTATGTAGTGTGGGAAGATTCTTCTTTGATATTGTCATAACAGTGTTGTATATGTCTCCTGAACATTTATGTCCAAATCCTGTGTGTGTGTGTGTGTGTGTGTGTGTGTGCGTGTGTGTGTGTGTTTGGTACAGGGAGTAAAACTTAGAAGCTTTTCTATCTCCAGGCTATACTCCTAGACCTATTTTATACTTCTTTTGGTAAAAGGGTCTCACTAAGTTGTTGAGAGTCTCACTTAGTAGCTGAGACTGGCTCCGAACCTGTGCAATCCTCCTGTCTCAGCCTCTAAAGTGCTGGGATTACAAGTATGTGACTTCATGCCCGGCTCCAAATCATTTTTATGTTTAGATAATTCTCTGAAATTGTTTATCTGAAGAGATTTTAGATACCCTTGGTTTGTGCTTCTGGCCCTTCTATGCCTTTTTTCTTTAAGTTAGGATGTTTTGTATTGTCCCATATTTTTTGGATGGTTAGTTTTTGCTGTTATAATGTCTTTTGTGTACTGTTAATTGTGCTTTCAGTTTTGAATGTTGACTTTCAAGAGTGATACCTGTTTTACATGTGGTTTAGCCTGCCAGAGTTGTTTTATATTGTTGTCTTTAATCGTTTATTGATGCCTTCATTTCATTCAAAGCCTCCTTCTTTTTCTTTCTTAAAGCCTCAGTTTTCTCCTTTACTTTCTGTACACATTCTTTTGAGGCCTTTCATCATATTAAAGATCAAAATTTGGAATTCTTTTTCTTGCATTTCTTTCAGATCAGTATTAGTGATCTCCTTTGATCTTTAGTTGTGGAGTTTTATTGTTTTCTCACTATTCCTCTTCATATTTTTAGGTTTATTTTTCTGTTGTCTTGGCATTCTCTGCCTCTCTGTGTTTGAGACCCATGTTTATTTGTGATCCCTTTGTAATGAAGCCTATTCTAGAGATATATATTCACCTCTAACAATCTGACTCAAATATCAAAGTTTTAAGTTTGTCCCCCAGAGCCTCTTTAATTAGATATGGTTCTAAGAGCAGAAAAAAATGTGTCTTTAATTGGTTGCAGGCCACTGTCCTCTCTTGGCCCTAAACACACTGGGCCAGAGACTACAATCATCTATTCAGAGCCAGAAGACTGGTGATTGGAACTTAATGTATCCCAGAGACCACCACTTCTCTCTTGATTGTAAGCCTGTGATATTTCAGAGTTCTGATCTCCAGCCTATGTGATCAATGGGCTTAGGCTCAGCAAAGTGGTCAATTGTTATGTTCCAAACTTATGGTCCAGCTCACTGAGCATTGATGATCCCTGGTACACCACTCCAAATCTGTTTGTTACCATCACATGAGGTACTTTTAGTCACTAGCTTGGTATTTTGAAATCTTAGCTTTTGGCTGTGATTAAGTGGTACCTCTCTGGCCCCTTGACCTCATTCATGGTCTGGCTGAGATGGTGCCACTGCTGCTCAAAGCCCAAGGTCTAACATGGAGAGACTGTATAGTTTCAACCTGGGAGCTTGGGTGGCTCAGTCCCTTACTTCTAGAGAGACCACTACTTTCCTGGGTGACTCTACTCTCAGTAGCCCTTTTTGGCCTCTGGTGCTAGTGTTTATGGCACTCAAACATGGACAAGTGCAAGTTCACTGTTTTTAGAGCCTGCATTTCAGTAGGCTGAGATATTTCTTCTTGGGACTACAGAGTGTCCCAAGATGATTCCTTAAGACCCTGAAAGGGTTCCATAAATTGAAGACTGCAGTTCTCTCCCATCAGTCTCCAGTTGATATCTACTAATATATGTTTCTCCTGTGTCTGATAGTAGTCCCAATTCTGATTTCACAAGGGTGCAAGGTCTCAGGTCCCCCGTAAGTCTATTTCCTTACCATGTAAATCTCTGTGCCCAATTACTGGAATGGCTTGCTAACTTACATTGTTGATGAGTGTTTGACTAGATTGCTGCCAGAAGAGATGGGTTTAGCCACAGCTATGGTTTCAGGCTAGTCATCTGGTCTGCTGGTTCCCTGTCAAACATGGCATGAAATGACAACCACCTTAACTGATGGTCCCTAATTGTCATCATCACTCTTTGCTGACAATGGGATCTAATATATGCAAAATCTCAATGGACTCCAACAGAAAAAAATTTATAACTCATTTATAAATACAGTAAAGTTACAGAATAAAAATTAATATATATATGAGTAATATTTGTCTATGCTAACACTGTACTATTAAAATTGTAATAATACTACTTACAATGATCACAAAATAAAATAAAATAGAAACAAACTTAACCAAAGAGATATAGTCTTTCCACAGAAAATTTTAATATGTTAATCAAATTTAAAAAGAAAAAATTAATGAAGATATTCTGTGTTCATATAATAAAATAATTCATATTGTTAAAATATTATTCCACTTAAAAATGCTTAGATTAAATGATATTCTCACAAATTTCAATACCCTTTTTATAGAAATATAAAAATAAATTATAAAATTTGTATAGAACCAAAACATTTCTGAATATTCAAAGAGATCATAAAAAGTATATCTGAAAGCATAACTATGGAAATTAAATACCACAATACCAGTAAAAAAATAAAGACACATCAACCAATGAACAGAACAGAGTACCCACAAATAAGCCCACATATGTCTGGTCAACTGCTTTTCAACATAGTTTCCAAGAATAACTGCAATAGAAGAAGCACAGCCTTTTCAATAAATAATATTGAGGAAAATGAATATGTACATTATTAAATTGAACAATTAATTTATTATTAAATTGAACAATTTAATAATATAAATCTAAAATAGATACTGAAGAGATATTAGGGGAAGTAGGATCTTTAAAAAGCAGAAAATAACAGATATAAATTTAGTCAATGAAAGTAATACTTACAAAATTAGGGAAATAATTATTTTAACACCAGAATTCTTTATCTACCTTTAAATTAAAATGTCAGAACATGGACATTTATGACATTCAATTTTTCAAACATAGCTCCAATCCATCCCTTTAAAAGCTTCTTATTGGAAGAAACTTAGGAGAAATTGCTACAGGAACAAAAATAGAATGACTTGCGTATATACTTTGTTTATAAATCTAAAAATAAAATTTTTAGCATGGTGTATTACTTAAGAACAGTGGCCAGAGTATAAGTATATCATAAAATGGGATTTATCAAACTGGTTTATGCTTAGAAGCTATTAATCTAAAAGTGGCCAACTGCACACCAAAGAGTTGGAGGAACCAAGAAACTGGAATGCCAAAATACAAGGGATCAATGATGCAGTCCCAGTCCAAAACCGGTAAAGCCTAGAAACTTCCTAGGGAATCACTAATGAAGTCCACATGGGAAGAGTGAAGGAGCTGGCATCTACTGCCCCCGGTCAAGAATGGCAACAGCAATCAATAGACCTGCTCTTCAAGAATTGAACTTACCTTCACACAACTTTCTCCTTATAAGAAAGAGACACTGGGGAAAAAATGTACCTTTTAAATTCATGCCACCATAACTTACTTTCTCCAAATTAGCTCAACTTCCTAATATTTCCATCACCTTCCAACATCATCATCAGCTGGGTGCTAAGCCTTTAGCACAAGGTCTTTGGAGTATATTTAAGGTCCCAAATCTAGAAAGTATGTAAGATATTTGTATAATCAAATTTTTTGTAAATACAAATGCTACTGGCTCAAACAAAATGTGATTTAAGAATAAATACAGGAGGAAGCCGGGCGTGGTGGTGCACACTTGTAATCCCAGCATTTGGGAGGCTGAGACCGGAGGGTCACTTTTCGTGGACAGCCTCGGCTATTTAATGAGGCCCTCTGCAACTCTGTGAGATTCAGTTTCAAAGTAAAGAATTAAAAATAAGGCAGGGGGTGTAACTCAGAGGTCGAATGACCCTGGGTTCCATCCCCAGACCCGCAAAAAAAAAAAATAATAATAATAATAAATATGGGAGAAATAGAAAAAGAAAACTGAGAAAAAAAGGATATTAATTTCTGACCTATTATATAAAATATTTCTAAAATTAATAAATATAACATGATATAACTATATTAGTTATGATTATGGAATTATCACATAAAATAGCTTTAAAAGCAAGAAAAGAAGAAATTAGCTTCTGGAAATAAAGACTTGTGATGTAAAGTGTCGAGCAAAGAATTGCTTTACTATATATTTTTCTTTATAATATTAGTTCATTATTTTCTTTCTTTTTTCTATTGGGAATTGAACCCAGGAACTTTCCATTTTAAGGTACATCCCAGCTTGATTTTATTTTTTATTTCTGAAATAGGGTTTTACTAAGTTACTAAGCTGTCTCTAAAACTGTAATCTTCCCATTTCAGCCTTCCAAGTACTGAGATTTCAGGCATGCATTACTATGACTAGCTGGTTCATTTTTCTTAAAAGTGTAACTACATCAATCTATAAATAAAAACATGAAAACTACATTAAAATTATATTGCACAGTATATGTTGACTTATTACAGCATTATCTCATGCTTTTGTTGAAAAACTAAAAACATATTTTGGACTGGTGTTTGAACCCAGGTGTGTGGTTTTTTCCTTTTCTACCTTTTGTTTTGAAACAGGGTCTCACTAACTTACTAAGTTTTCACCTGGAAACTGCAATACTCCTGTCTCAGCCTCCCACGTATTGGAATAACAAGTCTGTGTAACCATATCCAACTCCCCATGCATGTGTAATATTTAAAAATTGAAGCTAGTATATTTTCACAAAAATATAGAAGGCAGTACTATTTTCAAGATCATGTAAAATTGAAGCCTGTATAATATTTCAGAGTATGAGGAAAGTCATAATATTTTATTGTCAAAGAAACCTCTCCTTTGAATTGGTAGAGAACTTATTAAGAAAAAAAATAAAATGTTATTTACAGTTATCTGATGTCTTATAATGCAAAAAAAAACTAGAAACCCAGCCAGTCCTTTAGTTGATGACAGGGGAAATTTTGTGAATATGTGCTTTGGGGAGAAATGGTAAAATAAAATTAGTTTGTTTAAAAAATAATTTTTATTATTTAATTTATTATTTAATTTAATTTATTATTTTATTTTTATTATTATGAGATTGTGCCTACAGCAAAATCTCAGAAAAAAATAGCAGAAAAGAGTAGAAAAAAACAATACTTTGTATAAAAAGGCAGGTAGAGATGTCATATTTATATGCAGACATATGCTTAGCATGGATTAAGCCAAAGTTAAGAAAAAAAATTTTGGGGGGGGTACTTGGCTTCCTGGAAATCCTTCTACTTCCAGGCTATACTACCAGACCTATTTTATATTTTTATTTGGAAACAGGGTCTCTTAAGCCATCGAGGTTGGCTTTGAACCAGCACAATCCTTCTGTCTCCACCTCCCAAGCACGCGGATTACAAGCATGCACCACCATACCCTGCGAGTTAAGAAAATTTTATATAATAGAAAATAGTGTACAAACCTTAAAACTTAAATCTCAAGTTCAACCTGTATTAGTCACTTTTGGTTTATATGTTAAGACATTTTAAAGTTATTATATGAAGGGCCAAGTCCTTCTATAAAGTTTGTTTATAAGAAAACATAAAGTATGTACACAAAACTTATATTACATTTGATAGTATAGTTAACATTTTCTATAGTTGGGTAGGTGGATGCAAGCAGTTGTTTTTCAATTCACATATGGTTTCATTACATTTGGAGAGGACACTGAAGACACTATTCATGATACGAAAGGGACTAAAGAAGAGAAAGTTAGTAATAAAGAATGAGTCATCTAATGACACAACTGAATATTGAGAAATATTCTTAGAAAATACATGTTAAAAATATGAAGCCAACATATTGGATACCAAATTACTCACATTCACTAGTCAAATCTCTTTCAATCTAACTATATTAAATGATTAAATAACATAATAAGACTAACTTGTATCTCTTAAAATTGCAATGTTGTGTGTGCAAATCTTCATGGACTACTAAAATTATAACTTTTGATTAAAATGAACCATAAGGGAAATATATAAGCTCTAAGAAATATATGTAAAAGATATTATGAGACTCTGGAAAATTCTGTTTTTGATCTAACAAAGCATTTTCTTGTTTCCTATCTCCCTAAACTAATATAAAATAATTATCTTAAGTATAACACACATGAATATATGGTAAGAAATGTATTTTATTAGTAGGAAAAATTTGTATACATTTAAAGATAAAGTACGATTGGAAATGATTTCCAAGTTATGATTCTTGCACTTTTTTGGGGGGAGGGAAGTTGGTGCTGGGGTTCCTGGAAGCCCTTCTACCTCCAGGATACACTCTCAGACCTATTTTATATTTTTATTTGGAAACAGGGTCTCTTAAGCCAGAGCAGCTGGCTTCGAACCTGCGGATCCTCCTGTCTCTACTCCCCCCACCCCCCAAGCACGGGGATTACAAGCGTGCCCCACCATGCCCAGATCAATTCTTGCACTTTTTTATTGATAAAAGCTGGCCTCTTCAGTGTAAATAACCACCACTGTGTTGGGGGTGACAGTGACTGCTTACAGTGGTCAACCTTAATTTAATTGGGTATAACCTTCACTTTACCACAAATTAAATTGTATAATCTTGCCCATTTAAAGAAAACCTTCATATATGAGAGAGATTATAACAATCATAGCAAATGGTGTAGGAAAGCCTGGTTAGCTATTTGTAGAAAAAAATCAAATTCAAGCTCAACCTCTCACCCTGCACAAGAGTCAACTGAAGATGGATTAAGACCTGAAAATTAGACTAGATACTTTTTAGTTACTAGAATACGGCATAATACCAGTGTAGAAACTTCCTCAGTAAAAATAAAAAATTCAGAAAATTACAATAAAAATAATTAATAGGATGGTATTAAATTAAAATTTTTCTGCACAGTAAAGATAAAAAAATCAAAATAGAGAACTTAGAAAATTAATAATCTTTGTCAGCTACTCCTCTGATAGAGGAATAATATCTAGAATAAGCAAGGAATTTTTAAAAATTAACACAACAGCCGTTCGTGGTGGCGCACTCTTGTAAATCCCCGTGCTTGGGAGATAGAGACAGGAGGATCATGCATGTTCAAAGCCAGCCTAGCTGGCTTAAGAGACCCTTTTTCCAAATAAAAATATAAAAAATAGGTGTCTGGGAGTGTAGCCCAGAGGTAGAAGGGCTGCCAGGAACCCCAGTACCACAAAAAATGAAAATCAATACAAAAAAAATCAAAAAATGAGCAATTGTACTGAATACATAATTCACAAAAAAGAAATACAAATGGAAAATAATTATATTAAAAGTGTTCAACATCATTAACAAGCAGAGGACACAAACCAAAACTACACTGAAATTCCATCTAATCCAAATTAGCATGGTAATCAAAGAATACAAACAACACGAAGTGCTAGTAAAAATGTGAGGAAATAGGAATTTACACACTGTTGGTAGGGCTTCAAATTAGTACAGCTATTGTGGACCTCAATGTAAAGGTTTCTCAGAAAACAGGAAATGGAGCCACTATGCCATCCAGCTATACCACCCCTGGTTATATTTCCAAAAGGACTGAAATCAGAATATTGTACTGATACATGTATAAACATGTTTATAATAGCACAATTTAGAATAGACAAATCATAAAACTAACCTAGTTAACTATCAACAGATAAATAGATAAAAATTTGTGGAGTAAACATACAATTAAATTCAACTCATCAATAAAGAACAAATTTATGTCATTTGCATAAAAATAGATGGATCTAGAAAAACATGATGTAGAGACTAGCCATCACACAAAGTAAAGGGTCTTTTACTTTGTAGTAAAATATGTTTTTTCTCATATGTGGAAGGCAAGGAGAAAACATTGAGTGGATATATGATTATAATATTTTAGTTTCAGTTCCTTTGGAATGATACCCAAGAGTGGTATATCTGTATCAAATGGTTGATTCATTCACAATTTTCTGAGGAATTTTCACTTATCTCCATAGTGGATGTACTAATTTGTAATGCCACCAATAGTGTAAAATATTTTCTATTTCCTCATATCTTCATCAGCATTTATTATTTATTTATTTATTTATTTATGGTATTAGAAATGCAACCCAGGGGCTTTCTACCCCCTCCCCCCAGCTACACTCCCAGACCTATTTCATATTTTATTTGGAAACAGTATCTCACTACATTGCTGAGAGTCTCACTAAGTAGCTGAGGCTGGCTCTGAACCTCCTCTCTCAGCCTCCCAAGTATGGGGATTCCAAGAGTGCACCACCACACCTGGCATATTGTTTGACTTATTGATTGATGATTGCCATTTGGATTAACATTAGACTGAAACTCAGTGTAGCCTTGATTTACATCTCCCTGATTACTACTAATATTTTTTAAGCACTTATTGGCCATTTGTATTTCTTCTTTTGTGAACTATATATTTAGTTCAGTTGCCCACTTATTGACTGGTTTAATAGAGAAAAAGGCAATACCATTTCTGCTAGAATGATTTCAAAAAGAAATTTTCTTCTGCAACTTTTCTCCGAATGCACCTTATTGACATGTTGGCTTTTCTGTTCTACACATCACAGCTTGACCTGACAGTAGCCATCTTGACTTGTAATAGCCATGATTGCTCCTGAGTTTCCCTAGCCTGGTTTCCCCACAAAGTTTTCCAGAATACTATAAACTAGGAAAATAAGACCATTTGAATAACATGTGGAGCTTTATGAATAGACCATACTTCTGTCAACACCAGTTATTTTCTTTATGTCTTTGATTTCAGGTTGAAATAAAACAGGTACATTTTGTATTAGACAACATCCACCATTTGTTCTGACCACTGATTAATCTCCCATCCTCTGACCCAAGTTGTACAGATTTGCTGGTCTCATTGCTTCCTTTGACCATGGTTTTGTCAACAAATTCCCAATAAATTGCACTTTGTGCAGTCCTGGATTTTTCTTCCTCTTTCTTTGGTTTTATGGCAACTTCTGCCTATAGCAAAGAGTTCTTTTACATCAGATCTTCCTGGAAGTATATCCTTCTCTGCCCCATGACAATGAAGGCCAAAGCAAAATGTTTGCTTCTTTAAAAAATCTTGAAAGAATGAGTGATATGTGCATGTATGTTTCTATCATTGTGTACTTCCTTAAGATATATGACTAATGCACCACTAAAAACAATAAAAAATACTGAGAGACTGGACCCAACTATGATGCTGTATTTGTTACTTTCTTTGGTTTCTTTAAATGATTAAAGAATGTTAGTAATTATATGGCATGAAAATCAGTAGTGAATCTATATATACTGATGTGAAGGCAGCTGAAGAATTTTTGGCAACTGCAAATAGGATGACTGAGGAGAAAAATTACATATCAGAACAAATCTGCAATATGGATAAAATTTCCCTATTTTATAATCGAATGCCTAAAAGAACTTTTATCCATAAGGAAGCTAAGTCAATGCCAAGTTTCAAGGCTTTTAAGGACAGGGTAACAATCTTGCTTGTGAGCAATGTCACAGGCTACAAACTGAAACATTTTGTGATCTTGCACAAATTAGAACCTCAGGATCTTCAAGTGTATCATACAGAGTGCCAATGTACTAAAGGAGCAACAAGAAATCATAGATGACCCAGCTCCCCTTCTAATGCCCTCCTAAACTGCTGTCAGAAAAGTGGAGAAATGTCATTTGGAAGATAATGTAACTTTTAAGGCTTTGCTTATTGTTGATAGGTTCCATGCATTCTCTTTTTATACTGATTTTGATTCCAATATCAAAGTGGTAGTTTTCACTCAAACACTACTTCTTTGATCCAATAAATGAATAAATGGCCATTTCCTAAGGCTAACTAACTGAAGAAGACCCTTGCCCAGGCTATCACAGTAACTGATAAAGATACTGAGAAAACACCAATGCAATTCTATAAAATTATATGTATAAGTCATGCTTGGACTTGGGAAGATGCCATTGCAAAATTTATAATAAAACCTTGAAAAAGACACTGAAGAGTTTCATCTATTTTTCCAAAGATTTGCTGAGATTGACAAGGTTGGAGAAATCAATAAGGCTGAGGTTGAGATGGGAAACCACTTTAGCTTGGTGTGGAAGAGAATTACATTAAGGAGCTCTTAAATGTGGTTCCTAGAGACTTGACTACTAAGGAGCTGCTGGAACTACTACAGGAATTCACAGTTGAAGAAGAGGCAAGTCAAATATAGACTTAGGATAAAGAAATAGAACCCCCAAGAAAATTCACAGGGAAAGATTTCGCAGATTTTACAGACCTTATCAGACTTCTTAAAATTTTAGAAAGCTGACCCAGACAGCAGACAATTTTTATTAGTAGAGAGGAAAGTTCATTTTATATTATCAGTTTATAAGCACAACTATGATCTACAAAAGAAGAGCTGGGGGTGGTAGCACACACATGTAATCCCAGCATTTGGGAAGCTGAGACAGGAGGATTATGGACAGCCTCATCAACTACTTAGTGAGGTCCTTTGCAACTCAGTCTCAAAATAAATAATAAGAATAAAGAATAAAACATAGATCTGGGTGTGTATCTTGGAGGTAGAATGCCCCTGGGTTCCATCCCCAGTACTGCAATAATAAATAAATAAATAAATAAATAAATAAATAAATAAATAAATGAATAAGACATGAAGCAAACCGCAACGAACCTACTTGTGATGAGAATGATATTTACTCAGAAATATCCTCAGGCAGGTTCTTCAAAGGTATTCCAAAAGAAGACATGGCCACCAGAGGAGACGACAGCTCAGCTCCATGTTTATTATTGACCCCATGGGATGAGATATGGAGGTTGAAGACAGTGATATTGATGATCCTAGTTCTGTGTATTTATAGATTAATGTGTGTGCTTGTAACTTAGATTTTAATAAAACGTTTTACAGTAAAATATAAATTAACTATAGAAAAAAACTTATAGAATAAATAATCTAAAGAAAGAAAAATTTGTACAGGTAACTGTGTGTGTGTGTGTGTGTGTGTGTGTGTGTGTGTGTGTGTGTGTAATGATGTATTTTTTTCTATATACATTTTATAATTACATATAAAAACAAAATGAGCTGAAAAATGTCTACAGTTTCCAGTATAGTAACATGTTATATAGGATTGTAGTCTAGGAACAATTAGGTGTACCATATAGCACAGGTGTATAGTAGCCTACATAATTTACATTTGTATAAGCACACTCTATAATGTTCAAACAACAATGAAATTCCTTAAAAATGAATTTATCAGAATGTATTCCCATCATTAAGCAATGAATGCTGGTCTTTAACATTTATTTGAGATAGAAGATTTCTCTTGTTAGAATTGAATTCTTTTGTTTTGATCAAAATAAGTTTTCATTTAGAGACCATCTTGGACAGTGTTCAATGGGAAACAGTGGAATGCATTACAGTCTTTTTAACTATAAAAGCCTTAATGTATGAAATGAAGTATTTACATAATTGTTGAAATGGCAGAAATCAGTATCAAAGATGAGGTTTCAGAAAAAATTTCAATATCTAAATTGATTCTAATTCTGCCAAATTCAAAAGTTGTCCCACCACACAGAAATTTAAGAATAAAAATTTGCTACCTTCAGACCATTTTACCACTACAATGATCTGTAAAAATAAATGAAACTGGATGTCCTATAATTTTTTTCTGAGTTCTTATCTGAACTAAATCGTAAATGACTGCTATAAACCAAGTTACATCCAAAATTAGATGTACATCTAAGTGATATTCAGTCATAATTTATCTTCAAAGTTTTGTAAACTAACATATAAATTTTATATATAATTGGCCCATTCTATAAAAAATAATAATATGATGGGAGCAATAGAAATACAGAAAAAACTGTTTAAATTGTGTAAATACTTAACTAATAAAATAATTAAAATATAAATAATTTGATAGTATTTGTTTCCACAAGAAGCAAAAATTATAGTGTGCATGTATAAGTTATATATATATATATATATATATAATTATATATATATATATATTATGTGCTTTTAGTCTATTCAGAATTTTAGTTGAACTGGATTGTATTTATAAAGAGATAAATTATATTTCTTTTCTGATGTTTCTGAATAATGATATATTTTCTTTTTATTTTCATGATGTGTGTGCCTAAATTATTTTGATTTGGTCCTCAGATTTTGACATCAACATAAAAATAACACATGCAATTCTTTATCTGGATAAATCTCCACACCAACATAATAATTTCTTTACTTCTTTGTTACTTTAATAGCATCAGATAAGTGGTTAGTATCCCCATGCCATTAAGCTGCATCAGGTGCTTAGTTCTGGATTAAGCTCTTAGAACTACTTTCAGTAGTAAGAAAATATATCTAGGTGTAAAGAAGATCCTATAAAGTCTAAATATCTATTTCCATCTGCAGCACTATGTTCCTTTTATTCCTGAGCTCACTTAGTATCCTGGGAGGATTGATTTTCAAGGAGATCTTCTCATTTGCCTATTGCACACTTCTTAATGTGCAATTCACAAAAGACACAAATTCTCACATTCTATACATTTAGTACAGCTTCTTCGTGACCAACAGGCCTTCAACAAAGGCTATCCAATTTTCTACCAATAAATCCAAATTATATGCATATATATGCAGATGGATCAGAGATTAATATTTATAGAAATTTTTTTCAAGGAAAATTAAAAATCTAAATGTCCTGTTTAAAGTTCAGCTTTCTGGAAAGATCTCATTTTCCTCTTTTTTTTTTTTCAGCATTACCTCCAGTGGAGTGCTAAAGCTACAGGACCATGCTTTAGTATTTTATTATATAGTGAGACATATTGCATTTTTAGCTTCATATACTGTAATTTTTACTGCTTCATGAATCAAATTGCTGTGTTTCTTTTCTAGTTCTCACTAAGGCAGCAGGGTATGTTTCTTCATTCCTTTACTTAGATTTGACCATGTCATTTTTTCCAGCAGAATCCTGCAGTGGTCTAGTTCTGATACTTGATCTTACATGTCTCCATGTACTTTTTACACTTTTTTTTATCACTACTATAGGAAAGATATATAGTATTATAGCATAAATAGTCCTTTGCTTCCAGGAATATGAGAGGTGCATATGATAGAGTTGCTCTAGAAAATGAAATGTAAAGCTAAATTGCAACCTCTGCAGTGAGAAAGAGACCCATTTAACAGAATTCTGAATAAATCAGTGAAATCTCAATGCCAAAATAGAAAGTTTTGGGTAGAATAATAAATGATTATTGTTTTAAAAGACATACTTTTTGGAATTGGATGCACAGCATTTTGTGGTAATAGACAACATATTCACTGGCAAAATAATAGAATAATCTTTATAAAATTATAAGAGTAAGATAAAGAAAGATGATAGTGGATCAAGATTAAGTAGAGTGAGAGCAGTATCAGATAATGTCAGAGTGATTAGGCCCAAGGCACACATCTCCACAGAAACATGGAAGTACAACTGACCAAAACCTACCAGAATCAACAAACATTTTAGAACTTTAGAAAATAGTCAGAGATATACAACACCCAAAGGAACCCTCAGTCAAGAAAAACAACTTAAAAATGTAGAACCAGGCATGGTGGCATATGCTTGTAATTCCAGTATTTGAGAAGCAGAGAGAGGAGGATTGCAGGTTCCTGTTTCAAAATTTAAAAAAAAAATAATATATGACTGGGGGAGTATCTCAGAGTTAGAATACCCCTGGGTTTGATCCCCAGTGCCACACAAAAAAAATATGTAGGAAAACCTTTTGGTAGTTTCATTTGCCCTTGTCCCTTTATTTCTTAGCTCAGAGATGGTTTTGATGTTGGTCTCCTATGTTCCCTGTATGAGTTACTGACCCCTGGTTCCAGAGAGGCACAGCAGACCTTATTCACAAAGAACTCTGTCCATTGTAACCTATTTGAGAACTGCCAGAAAGACTGATGCATGAATCACCATGATTGATTAATCTGATTTTGAAACCAAAGATCTGCAAGAGATAAAGATACATAGCCGGGCTTGGTGGCACACGCTTGTAATCCCAACATTCAGGAGACTGAGACCGGAGGTTCACGGTTCGCGGACAGCCTCAGTTACTTAGTGAGGCCCTCTGCAGCTCAGTGAGACCAGGTTTCAAAATTAAAGAATAAGCCGGGCGTGGTGGCACACGCTTGTAATCCCCGCGTTGGGAGGCCGGGACAGGAGGATCGCATGGGTTCGAAGCCAGCCTCAGCTACTTAGTGAGGCTCTCAGAAACTTAGTGAGACCCTGTTTCCAAATTAAAAAAAAAAAAAAAGGTCTGGGAGTATAGCCCGGAGGTAGAAAACTTCTGGATTCCAACCCCAGTACCACCCCCCCAAAAAAAGTAAAAAAAAAAAAAATTAAATAATAGACCGGGCATGGTGGCACATGCTTGTAATCCCCACGCTTGGGAGGCGGAGACAGGAGGATCGCTCAGGTTCGAAGCCAGCCATGCTGGCTTAAGAGACCCTGTTTCCAAAAATAAAATAGATGTGGGAGTGTATAGCCCGGAGGTAGAAGGGCTTCCAAGAACCCCAGTACCACACACACACACACACACACAAAAGATATTATATATACAGAAGTACAGTTTTAACAGGAGATGCCAAATGTATGTAGTGGAACATACAAGATTTTGGGGGGTTGTTACTCTTAACATGACCTTAAACATTTGAATATACTAAATCCTATTCCTGAAATTTAGTTCAACCTAGAAAATTGAACAATATTCCATAATTAGATTTCTAAGCCCTGATTATCTTGGAACATTGTCTTTAGTTTAGATGTACCCTTTATAAAATCCTACTGCTATTCAGGGAAAAGATTTATGAAAGTCTAAATCCAAATGCATTATCTTTATTTCTTATTAATCTGCCTTCCTGCAGAGGACTCCAAAAAATCCTGATCTGCAAAAAAAAAAATGCATTAGTACTAGAATTTTATCATCGGTTACTTCTATTATATAGTCTAAATCATTCATTTTGATTATTATCATTTTGAGAAGAAACTGGGATAATTTGAACAGCTATATTTTCTTACACAGATAATAAGAACCACAGAAATGCAATGGTGTCAGGAAAAGTGTCAGGCTTCATTAATAAATTCAGTTTTATCATTACTTGTGTTCATGTACTTTAAATGTTTTTGTGAAGGAATACTCTTCGATATCTTTGGGGTCTGTATGTCTCAATAAAATCATTTCACATTTCAAAAGTGCCTATTCGAGGAGCAAGCATATACACTCTAGGAATATCTAAGATTTTTGTCCTATTTTTTTCTATTTAAGGTTTAGAAACCTAGATGAATTAGTGCCTTCATTAAATTTTATGCCATTACAAGTGGAATCTTTAGTATTAGTACATTAGCCACTGACCCTTATATTATGCTGTATTTGCATTTTCAAGAAATAATTACTTTTTGCCATTTTAAGCTTTCAACAGGACTGATATAACTATTATATAACTATTTTTAAAACAAACACACAGATATTTTATGATATTCTTGTTACTGAAATTTCAGTTGCAACATAGACTTGGTATTTATTTTGAAATATAATCCTGCAACATGTCTCTGAGGGCGATCATAAAACTGTTATGATGCATACATCCATATTTCTTAACCAGGCTGTATCTATTAGAATTTCACTTTAAACTCAGAAAAAGTGAGAAAACAAGAGGTGAACATTAAAAGAAACAAAAAACAAGTTTTTATCCTAAATTAAAGAATTGTCCTGCAACAAAAATACTTTTGGATGGAAAATGAAAATGACAACCACACTTAAGGGACATTGTAAGCTCAAATAATATACATGTACAGCTGCTTATAATTCGTTTCTACAAATCATTAAGAAAAATACATATATAAAAGACTATATAAGCTGGATGTTGTGGCGCATGCTTGTAATCTCAGTACCTGTTAGGATGAGAAAGGAGGATGGTGGGTTCATGCACAGCCTCAGCTACTTAGTGAGGCCCTCCCCAACATAGTGGGACCCTGTTTCAAAATGAAGAATAAAAAATAGGACTAGAGGTGTAGCTCAGGGGTAGAATGCCTGTGGGTTCCATCCTCAGGACCGCTAAATAAATAAATAAATGAATACAAGTAAAAAATTATATAAAATATTGTGTTTTTCATTACACTGTAAGTTTTCTTAGTTTAAACCTGTAAAATTTTCTCATTCGATTTTCATCTAAGGCAAAAGTTCATCTAAGTTTCATCTAAGGCAAAAGTTTATCTAAGACAAAAGTAATATTTTTCACAATTTATAATCCTATGTTATAAGCGAAAATATTTTGGCATATACAAAATAAATAAAATATATCAAATATAAAATTTCAGATTATTTTATACCATAACTAGTATAGACTCTTAATAGAAAATCAGTACATAAATCATAGAATTCAGGTCTAATTGAAAATTTTAAATTACAAACCCTCCAAAAGTGTTGTATATAAATTTTTTGCCTTATATGGCACAATTATCCCAATTATCACAAGGAATTATCACAAAGGGCAATACAGAACACATATTGGGATGTTTTACTTTTATTTTGGGAGAAATACAATTAATTAATTAGCTATGAGTGATGATGTGTGGTTCACAGGTTTGAGGACAACCTCACTAATTAGTGGCCATAGGTATGCGTATTTGTTTCTGTGTCTTCTATTCTTCTCCATTGGCCTATGTGTCTGATATGGTCTATCAGTCTCCATGTGTTTATGTGGTTACTCGGGGTCTTTTTATAGTTGATTTCTAATTTCATTCTGCTGTGGTCTGTAAAGACTCAGGGGAGTATGTCATATATTTTGTATTTACCAGACACACAAAGTGTCTGGTAAGGGATAAGGTATTTTTTATGTTACTCTGTTCCCCATAACCTCAAATTCAGCCTTTTAGCTGGGCATGGTGGTACATGCCTATAATTCCAGTACTTGGGAGACTGAGACGAAAAGCCACAGGTTCAAAGCTAGTCTCAGCAACTTAGCAAGACCCCCTCAGCAACACAGCCAGTCACTGATTGAAAATAAAAAATAAAATAAGGCTGTGGTATGGTTTAAAGGTGGAATGTCTCTTAATTCAATGCCTGGTACAAAAAAGGAAGAAAGAAAGAATTTATTTTATAATGTATTGTCCAGCTAAATGATGATTAGCTCTCTATATTCATTCTCTATAAGCAATAAAGTTTTCTACTCTGCAATAGTACTATAATGCCTCTAAATTCCTCTAATTTCTCTGAATAGGGTAAATATTCTTTACTCCCCTTACCAAAATTATACGGATTTTTTAGGCTTCTTTTTATGTAAGCCTGCCCTAATATTTTAAGACAATGTTACCCCTATTACCCTGTTGTTATCTGTCAGGTTCACAAACATAATATTATTATAAATATTTTGTTATCTTCAAAATGTAATAGAAATCCATCAAATATATTTTCACTAATTATAACATCAGCAACCTTTAAAATGCTCAATAAATATTTATTGAGAGAATGGTTATATGAGTTGATGAATAAATGAATGAATAAATAAATAAACTGATGAATAAATAATATCTTATACCTCCCAAAAGAAATTCCTTTAGAAAAATAAATTATGTGGAGATTGTAGAGGGAATAAAAATATTTACTAAGACATATCCCTCAAATAATGCTATATAGGTAGAGACTTCCGCAACTTATTACTAAATCTTATCCTGATTTTAAAGACAGTAGAGAAAAGGAAATAAACATTTAGACACTAATTATAAAATACAATAAACTAATTACTTGGTTTTATGATTCAAATCCTTTTAAATGACCTTAATCCAATGAAGTATAAAGCCTCAAATGGTCTGTGATGGACTCCAGAAATCTATAATAATGATTAAAAAGGTGATAAATATCTCACCAAGGTTTCTGAGCCATTATTTCATTAATTCTCTCAATATTAAAGATACTTGAATCTAAGAAACAAAGGATAAGAGAACGTTGAAGAACAAAATTAAAGGAAATAGATTAACACTTCTGTGAATAAAATAGATGATTTCTTTCAAAGTAAAGTCCTTTTCATTACACTTAATTTATAATTCAAACTGACTTTTCAAAAGAGTTTAATGAAAGCACAGAAATAATATTGGAATTGAGTTAATGCAAATAAATAGGCTTGATGTGCATAGCTCCAAAAATCAATTCATTCAAAAAAAATAGAGTAAATATATATACAACACACTCTAAGACATTTTCCATAAATCTGTTTTTACTATAATCTTTTTAAATGACAGAATTAAAATAGTTTTATAATTACCATTTTAGTTTTATAATTATCATTTTAAACATTTTCACAGAATTTAAAGACAAATTAAAGGCCAAAGTGTAAGAAAACTTCAAATTTTTAAACTTTCAAAATGAACATCTTTCACTTTAATTTCTCATTAAAATTTGAAGTTATGCAGGCATGGTGGTGCATAACTCTAATCTCAGTTTTTGGAAGGCTGAGACAGGAAAATAACAAGTTCAAGGACAGCCTCAGCAATTCACTAAGGTCTATTTTAAAACAAAAAATAAAAAGTTCAATTCCTAGTAACACACACACACACACACACACACACGCATGCACACGTACACACATGTGCACACACACACGAACAGTTGAAGTAAAGCCTAGGCTGTTCAGGTTATAGCCAGAAGTTTAGTACTTGCCTAGCATGTATTAGGTCCTAGGTTCTCCTCCCAACTCCCCACTACAAAAAAAAAAAAAAAAAAAAGTTGAATCTTAATGTTTTATAGCTACTATTTATCTTAAATTCTCTTACACTTACCTAATGATTGAAGGTCCATAAACCAAAACATCCTAAATATCCTTGGTAATAGACATTGTATAATTTGACAAGAGAAAGAAAATAATCTTCATTAAACCCATTCCAAAGAAAATTTTGATATTTTGGATAATTACATTAATCTGTAATAATAATTTCTAAGAAATATTAAAGAGTAAATCATAATATCTTTATATTGCAAAATAGCTATTGATATATGGCAGTTGCTGCAAATCTAGCTCCTTTAGACATAATCAATTTTTTATCTTAAAGCCCAGCAGGGCACAAATCAGGGATGACACAGCTAAGATCTTTGTTCTGGTCTAACAGTTCTGAAATTGAAGTGTTGGAAAGATGGGCTCTTCTCTAGATATCTGAGTAGGCATCCCTTCCAGGCTCATTTAAGTTCTTGGCATCATTGGGTTCTATGGCTGGAAGGAATGGCATATCTCCTTCCATAGTTCCTATCAGTCCACTAGATCTCTGCTCCTACATGTCAGTCTAGTGTTTCATTCCTCCTCTGGCCACCAATTGCTTCTTTTTCTACAAGTCAGAGAAAACTCTTGGCTTTTTACAAGTCTCATGAAATTTGATTAGATCCACATCATAATCCAAAATAATATATTTGCTTCAAAGCAAACCAATCAGTAGTCATAATTACTCCTGCAAAGTTCCTTTCACTGTGAAATGTAACAGATTTACTGCCATCAAATATCACATTCACAGTCTCTAGTGTCACGGAGGGAATCTTGGGGGAAGGTTTTTACAGTTCTGTCAACAAATCTAAATTAGGGGAAGCACCCTCAAATTTTAGAAGTACGCTTGTAAAAATGTATAAATTCTTCCTTAAAAATCTAAGACTTTTTTGGCTAAATTGTCAGTTTTACGTACGCAATTTTTATATAATTTATCCTGAGAGAATCACTTCAAAGAAATATCCAGATAAATTAATACTACATGGGTTTGCAGTTATTTACTTGAAGATAATAGTAGAAGTGCACTGATGAGCAAGTTGTTGAGCCAGGAAAGTTAGATTACCATGGCCGTATAAATCAGCGAATGCCTCCTAAACACAGATTACATTATGTTTCCAGGCATCAGAGAAATCAAGAGGACCCCTAACACTGTCAGAGAATCCCACAGAGACTTCCTGTGCAAGATGTTTCCTGACTGATTGCATCCTTGGGAGTGTATTTCATTATGTTCCTAGTATTTCAGTTGTAAACAAATACTTCTGTTGTTATCTTTAATAAGCCTCTAAGAGAAATGAAAGCTATGTCTGGATAGCTGTTTACTTTTGTTTTTGTTATTTAAGTGGGTCAAGTCTTTCAGCCAGTTTCTGACAATGATGGAAACAGCCTCTTCTTTCCAATATTTCTATGTTTCATTAACCTCAATATAAAAACAAACTATACCTATATATGCAGTATATAAATATATTATATATAATTTGTATTATATATTATTATATATAAGCTATATATAAATTATGTACATAATTTATAATATATATATTATACATAAACTATATACATACCAGAAAATAACTCAGAGATAAAAGGGCTGAAATAGTGTCAGTAAGATCTCATAACTCATCTATGGATATGAACTTTTAAGGTGAGGACACATACTGAAAACTAATATGAATTGCTACATTTAAACCAATAGATAATATATGCTATGTTGCTAAGACTGTCCTCAAGCCTATGATTCTCCTATCTCTGCCTACCAAATCCTAGGATTGTATGTGTGTGTCACTACACTTAGCTGGAAAATCTTATTACTATGTGAATCACAAATTTAAGGAGGATTTTCATATAAAGTCTACATTAGTCAGATTGTTCTAAATTGTTAGTCTAGTTCAACTGGATACCACACGTTTTGGCTCTGACTTTTCTACTATCCAGTTAAATTCTTCTTGTTCTGAAGAGTGTGGTGCATGTTCAAAGAAAGGGACCTCAGGTGAGTTGGCTGAGACCGTGCCTGCTGTATACAGCAGTGTCTCCACAGGTGCTTACCTGAGGCAGCACCACTCAGCCCTTGCTGTTCTGAAGGAGACTGTTTTAGAAACAACAGAAATGTGAGACTGTGTCTTTGATCCAGTTCATCTGAAACAACACAGAAGGGAGCTACTTCCAAAGAAAACTAGAGATTCTTCAGGGCCAGATGGGCAAAGAATGTGAGGCCTTTAGGTACTCAGATTCATCCCTGCTTGATTCATTTCAAGGAGGCAGAGAAAGGACAAAACCTGACTGAATTTCACACAGAGTTTAACAAAGTGTAAGGCACATTAAAAAAAAAAATACAGGTAATGTTAGGTATTGGTAGACTGACAACCAGGTCACTATTTTGTTTTTGTTACACTGGGCATTGAACCCAGGGACATTCTACTTCATACCTACACCCCCATCCCGCTTTTATTTTTTTTTAAATTTCAAACAGAATCTAAGTTGCAGAGGACCACAATGAGTTGCTGATGTTGGTGGCAAACCTATGATTTACCTGCCTCAGCGTCCTAAATACTGAGGCTACAGGTATGAGGCACCACACCTAGCATCAGACCATCTTTACAACTGCATAAAATATGCCAAACTTTAATCATTACAGCCTCTATAGCCAATAAAATAAAAATCATTAGGGAGGGATCTACTAAATTATACTTAAGAACCCATCTATTTGTGAGAATTTTCTTCATTTATATTTGTTTTGGGGTCATGCTGGGGGTTGAAACAAGGGGCATTCTACCTTTGTGCTACACCTTCACCCCTATTTTATTTTTTATTTGGTAATAGGGTTTTACAAAGTTACTGAGAGCTTTGCTAAATTGCTGAGCTTGGCCTCAAACCTACAATCCTCCTGTCTCAGCCTCCCAAGTACTGGAATTATACCTGTGTGCCACCACATCCAGTTTATTTGTAACAATTTAAATACATAATTTATTTACTTAATATCGCAGTTTCAAAAACTTCAAAATATTTATCTGACTAGAATAAAAGTAAATAATACTCATAAAATTAATTATTGCAAATTGTGGAATAGAGACTTAAAATTACTTTCCATTGTTATACAAGTTTATTATTTTTGTGATTTTATAATGGTTAAAACTCACAAAATTGTCATAAATCATTTGTCAAAATGCTTCCTTATTTGTAATTTTTCTGTCTTAAGTTTGTTGTCCTGCATAATTTTCTATGTATTTACTGCTAGAGAGCCATTTTGTTTATATCTGCTAAAGTTGTCTGAGAAAAGTCATTCAACAATAGAACAGAAAGCATACATAGAGCATTATTTGTTCATCCTGCTAAGCCTGCTGTTTCTGAATTGTTGAAAGTATGTTTAATATCTGTCCTGCTATGAGCACTGAAGACCCTAAAGACTTTTAAAGGCATTATAACTGGTAGACTATGGCATTACCTTTTATTATTTTCAATTTTTTTTATTCCTGTTATCTGTAAATGTATTTAATGGCTCAAATGTCACATTAGTGCCTGCCAGTGGGTAAAGATATTTTAAGGTGACTAACTGACTTCCAGAACACAGGGACAAATTGTACCATCTCTAACTTTTTCCTTTAAGTAAAGGTTATATTTTTGTTTTAGCTATCCAAACCTGTTAACACTTAGATTCTTTGATATAAAATATTTTACTTAGTAAAATATTTTGATTAATTGAAATAATTTTCAGTTATTGAAAGCTTTCTATGTTGAAAAACAAAATCTAGCCAGGTGTATTAGAGCACACTAGTAATCCCAGTGCTTGTGAGGCTGAGACAAGAGGATCACACAGGTTCAATGCCAGACTCAGCTACTTAGTGAGGCTCTCAGCAATTTAGTGAGATCCTGTTACCAAATAAAGTATAAAAACAAGTCTGAAGTATAGCCCTTAGGTAGAAAACCCCCTGAATTCCACCTTCAGTACCACCACCAAAAAAAAAAAAATCTAATATGACATTAAAAATTGGGAAGAAGCCGTGCATGGGGGCGCATGCTTGTAATCCCAGTGTAATCCCAGCATTCATGAGGCTGAGACTGGAAGATCGCAGTCCGCGGATATCCTCAGCTACTTAGTGAGTCCCTCCGCAACTTAATGAGACTCTGTTTTAAAATAAAGAATAAAAATCAGGGCAGGGTGTGTAGCTCGGAGGTAAATGCCCCTGGGTTCCATCCCCAGACCCGCAAAAAAAAAAAAAAAAAAAAAAAAAAAAAAAAATTGGGAAGAATCTGGTTGAAATATGGAAAGCTTCTGGCTTACTGAAAGTTCATAATTGGGGTAGAAAAGCAATGGGTGAGTCCAAAAGTTCAAATCCCTGGCTCTGGCCGGGCGTGGTGGCGCACGCTTGTAATCCCCGCGTTTGGGAGGCAGAGACAGGAGGATCGCGCAGGTTCGAAGCCAGCCGCGCGCCCTGATTTAGGAGACCCTGTGTCCAAATAAAAATGTAAAAATAGGTCTGGGAGTGTAGCCCGGAGGTAGAAGGGCTTCCAGGAACCCCAGTACCACCAAAAAAAAAAAAAAAAAAAAATCCCTGGCTCTGCAAAGGAGAAATCAATCCAATTATTCAATTTGTAGTGAATTTTTGCTATTTATCAATTCACAAATTTATTAAAAATATACAAAGTAAATGAGTGGGGATTGATGGAATAGGGAATAATAAGGTAGAGAAATGTATGGTTGCAAGTTTGTTGCTAGAAAGAGAATTCACATCTTTTTTTATGAAGATAGAGTTCAGTAAAGAGGTCTCTATGAACACAGTATGTAGAAACTTGAAGAGTGAGCAAAATCAGTTACATTGAGAGTAAGGATATCAGCCATTTCAAAGTGAACAGCAAGCATGTGAGAAGAACATAAGGAATAAAACCACAAAGTTTTGCTTTTAATGAAATGAAAGATTTGTGTTTCTTGAAATTCAGGAGAAATAACTGAGGTCAGAACATCATGCAAATATTATGTAGGGCTTTGAAGATCACTATATGAAATTTCAATATTATCTAAACACAGCTGGAAGCCATAGATAGTTTTTAACTTATGTATTTCAATGTAAACTGAGGAATTTGATTTCTGCATGAAGAGTGAATTAGATAAGGGAAAAAATAAGCAGCAGACAAGGACATAGAAGATGTTGTGTAAGCCAGAGAAGAAATACTAAAGGCACAGAGTTGGGTTGATATGCAGAGGGAGATTGACAAAAGCAGATATATTTGTCCTATAATTTGGAGGTTCTATCAACAGAGTTTGCTGAATATGGAGAGTTGGAGAAAGCAGAAAAAAGAATAACTGAGATTTCAGCTCAAGCAACTGCATGTGTGATGAGGCATTTCCTAGGATTTTGAAAAAAGGTATCAACTTCTACAATAATGAAATAGACATGGTAAAGTTACCTGATCATTATAAATCACAGAGGGTACTCTCCTGAGGAAAGGATTTTCTCTTGCGTGTGTCATTATTTCAATCATCGCAAGTATCCAGTATGCATTATCTGATAATAAAATCATTGTTCAATTTCAAGTCTTTATGAACTAAAATTTTGAAATCTGAAATTTTGCAGTATAAATGTACAAGCCCTGAATGTTACAAGAAAAATTCTTACTGCCTTGCATCTATTTTTACTTGCTTACTCTACTTTTTCCACAAATGTGAATAAAACCTTTAGATATTATGTGTTTGTGGTAAAATTATTGGAAGTGCTCAAAACATTGACAAATTAAGAATTACAGAGCTAAAAGTACTCACAAATAAGGTGATATTTACAAAATATTTAAAGCAAAGAATTAAGAATCATATTAGTAACTGATATCAAATTTTAATTAAACAATTTATTCTATAATCCTCTTTCCTTGGTAGTGAGCACCATAATAACCCAGTGATCCTGATCTCCTGGTACAATCTGTTCCTTCATGCACTGTATCAGGTCTGGTGTCTATGACAACTTAAGAGACTATATATCATTTCTGGAGGCATATAATCAAAGATATTTTGGATTTTTTTCCCTTTGATGGGTCAGAAATTCTGGGAAAAACTCTGCCATGTGGCAAGTACTAGGGTTTTGAAGAACAGCATAAAAGGGGAAGGTATCCTATTAACATCCAAGCCAACAAGCCCGAAATTTGGTCCTCCAGCTTTGGCAAGCCTCCAGAAATCTAAAGTCTTGGCCAATATCTGGAATAAAATTCCATGGAATTCTATAATAAATTTCTCACAAGATTTTCCTCATGAGAAAATCTCAGCCCAATAAGGTAAGCTGCTACCAAATTCTTAGTCTATAAATAATAAATTTTTGTTCTATACTACAGAAAGTTTGAATTAATTAATTAGCACTATGTTAGGTAACTTGTTTTAGGTAATTAATAGAAAAATATGCACTTTTCTTTCTAATGAACAGAAGTGTATTATCCAAATCTGTGAGGGTTTCTCTATCTTGGACTAATTTGCCGGAGAATTTTTTTTAGATTTGTTTAGATTATGTTAAATATACACTTTTTTTTTTTTTTTACTGAAGCTTCCAAATCATTTGTGATTTTTTAATGTTGTATACTGAGAAGGAGACAGGGGAGCCATGAATCAGGCTCACTAATAGAAATTCATCTTTGCAGGAGAACTGATGGGGAGGTTGTACGAAAAAGATGCATTAGGACTTTCACTAGCTTTTCAAGAGCTACAATTTGAAAACAAAAAAGGAAAGTGCTTTTTAAACTCAAGAGTCTTGTCTTAAATAGCATATTAAAAAAAAACTGAAGAATAGACAATGGATAAAAATGAAGCAATGAGAAAAAACTGTAGGGCAGTGTTATTTATGGACTAAATGTTTGTGTCTTTTGAAATTCAATAATTGAAACCCTAACCTCCCTTGGAAGTGAGGCTTTTGGTAGGTAATTAGGTCTTGATCATAGTCCCCTTATTATGGGATTAGTACCCTCATAAGCAAAGATATAAGAGAGCAAACTTTTCTCTCTGCTCTCCACAATGTAGGGACACAGAAAGAATACAGCAATCTGCAAACCAAGAGAGACCTAGGCAGAACATGATCATGCTGGTACCCAATTCTAGTCTCCAGAATTGTTAAAATATATTTTGGTTATTTAAGCCATCCAGTTTTATGGCATATTAGTTAGAGTAGCTTGAACTAAGGATTGGTACTGTAAGAGTGTCAGCCCCTCCCCTTATAGAATTAAGTTAGAGGAAACTTGCAAGCTCCTGCTTCTGTAAAACCGCTTCTGTAGAACTTCTTGCTTATTTCAAACCTGCTTTGTCATTAGAAAATGTTAAAAGAGTTGTTTCTTTTAAGTTTAAAAGTAGACAAAGCCTGCCGTATCACTCCCTTCCTCAAGGCCGGGCTCACACCTGGTACAAGGGAGATAACATCCCAACATCCTTTCCCAAGCTTTCCCAGGGCCAGCCTAGGGACCAGGCACATATCTTGAACAAAAAGAGATAACCTTCTTGGGCGGACTCTGACATGGGAAGGTGACCTCTAAATCCTGTTGCTATAATTAAACTGTAATGTGCATTCTTTTGAACTGATTAGCTGTACTTGGTTATCTTGTGAACCTATTGGATGTACCCCACGTGAATACCCCTTCTGCGACTATAAATGTAGAGCTTGAAATGTGGTCGGTGTCTCTTCTCTGAGGACTGTCCTGTGTGCTGGTTAAGGAGATTAGACCCTGGCATGCCAGTTTCTGCGGCGCTGCAATAAACCCTCCCTGTGATTTACAGCTTCTGGGGAAGGGGCGTTTCTCGGACCTTAACAGTATCATTTAAAAATATTTCTCTGTTAACATAAAGTATGTAAAATAATTTTGGAGGAAAAAAAGGTGGTGAATACGTTTGAAAATATGTGGTATAATCTCATTGAAGAAAGCACAATAAACATTTGTTGAAATTTATTTAAGTTCTATTTACCTACTGTTTTATATTTCTGAGGTGGCCATAATAAAATACTATATACAGCGTGACTTAAACAATAAATTTACTTTTCATAGTCCTGATGACTGGTAGGTATTCCAAGATCAAGGAATTGACAGGCTAGGGTTTTTTCTGATGGTTCTCTTCTTGGTTTGTGGTTAGCTGTCTTCTTGCTTTATCCTCAAATGGACATTTCTCTATGTTTGACCCTCCCTGATCTCTCTCTCTCTCTCTCTCTCTCTCTCTCTCTCTCTCTCTCTCTCTATCTCTATCTCTATCTCTATCTCTATCTCTATCTCCCTCTCCCTCCCTTCCTCCCTCCATCTCTATCCCCATATCTATCTCTTTCTGCATAGAATATGGGATATAAATCAGTTTTTGGAAACTCATAAACACCTGTTTATGTATGCCATCATATAACTTGGACAACTTCAGAAACTCATAAATAATGTATTTAGACATACCAACATATAGCTTCAGAAACTTGTCTGGACATGTCAGTATAGGGCTCAGACCAGCACATCTGTGCTGCAGTTGATAAAGGACCCTTGGATCATAACACTCCTTCTCACCTCTGATGTACTTGTATCATCAATACATTTGGACTACTAACAGGAATCTAGTAGGGTTCCATAAACCTGGATGAGCTTGCCAAAGACACTGGGCAATGCCCATAAAGTCCTATAAAGACACCAGCCTTCCTACAAGCAGCGCACTGAGGTTTGCTTAGGCCACAACAGTTTACCCCTTTGTATGACACTGTTCTAGTGACCTGCTCTGATCCTGCTCTTCTCACAACCAAGGATAGTAAGACTCCAAACAGCTCTATGCCCAGGGCCAACTCCTGAATCTCCTCTTCCATCCCTATACTTGCTTATTATTCCCCATTCCCTGTTTGTTTGTTTGTTTTAGAGTGTTATTACTAGGTATATGAGTGTTCCTTGTCTATTGTTTAGTATATTTTTTTATTTTTGTAGTACGCATTACTGTCTGATTCTCATTCATTACTAATTGGCATTGGCAAAGCAGCCACCCAACATCTGAATTTAGCTTACTTTAGACAATTTCCTAATAAGTTTCTGTGAGCTTTATCTTTGAGTGTTGAATAAGCCTTGCAATATTATGAAAAGACAGAGATTGTATGTGACATGACTTACTGGTATTCGTATTTCGTGGCCCTATTTCTCATAATATTCTCCTTTTCTTATAAAGACTACAAATTAGATGGTATTCATATGACTTTATTTTATCTTAGTTGCACTATCTTCAAAATACAGTCACATTCTGAGGTAAGAAAAGTCAAACTTTACCAGGTATGGGTGGCACACACCCACATTTGGGAGGTGGAGACAGGATATTCACAGTTTGTGAACAGGCTCAGCTACTTAGTGAGGTCCTCCGCAACTTAGTCAATGTTTTAAAATAAATAAATAAATAAAAGTACTAAAAAATAGGACTGGGGGTGTATCTCAAAGGTACGATGGCCCTGGGTTCCATCCTCAGTACCGCCAAAAAAAAAAAAAAAAAGGAAGAAAAGTCAGAATTTCAACATATGGATTTCAGAGAGACACAATTCAATCCATAATATTCATTTTTCCCACAGATAAGAATCACTTAACTAATAACTTTCACTTATATTAAATAGGTAATATCTTATTTGATGATCATCTTCATTATTGATGTCTTAGGAATTGATAATATTAGTTCCCAAAGTACCTGGTTGTCAGGGAAACAGAAGTAATTCTTACAATAAAATAGTCTCTAATAAGTTGCTTACTTTAAAATTAGTGTTTACCTATCTGATATTTTTAACATAAGAAGGTATGTCTGTTCATCATAATCAACCGAGTGGATGCTGTTTCAATGAGGGCACATATAGTCCAGAAAACAGAAATCATTCTGCTCATTTTATATAGATATAATTTAACCCTGCATTTTTTTTCCAAGTTTGGTAAGAGGACTACAAAGGTAAAATGAGGATTCATTAGAGAAGCCAAAAGAAAGAAGTGGTGATATTTAAAAACTGCCATTATTCCTGCTCTGGAGTCCACAAGTTTATCCTTGGAAACACTGTTACATTTGAGTTTGGATAAACCTCCCAAAAGTGCACAGTGACCAGAGCTCAAGGTAGGGAGAAAAGTGCTACCTTTGGCAGAAAACCATGACTATTTACCCTTGTCACCACATGTCAACTTCCAGGAACCCATAACTAGGCAACACAAGTTTCTCTTTTCTTTGTACCTTGTGATTTCCTTCCAGGTTTTTGTTTTTGTTTTGTTTTGTTTTGTTTTTGGTGGTACTGGGGTTCCTGGAAGCCCTTCTACCTCCGGGCTACATTCCCCCCCTAGTTTGTATTTTTTTTTGTTTGTTTGTTTGCTTGGAAACAGGGTCTCTTAAGCCAGCGTGGCTGGCTTCGAACCTGCTGGATCCTCCTGTCTCTGCCTCCCAAGCGCAGGGATTACAAGCATGCACCACCATGCCCAGCAGGTTTTTTTTGTTTTGTTTTGTTTTTCTAAACTGGCAGTGCCAGAGAAAATCTAGCAAACAACCTGGGCCATATATTGAAATAGTCCAAATTTTGACCAGTTATAAGCAGATAGCTAGTGCAGTGGTGGAAGTGTCCATGTCCAGTTTTACTGTACAATGAAACAGAAAATACAGTGCAATCGGTATGAGCAAAATAAAACTGTGGATGATTAAATGATTGTTTTCTATATCAAAAGATAAAGCAACTATTATAAAATTTAATTTGTTCTTAGATATTTGTGCAAAAACAATCCTTTTCATGTTTTTTGTAAAAGCCAAATGTGAAATACAGAATGTGATATGGAACCACTTGATAGTATTGGTAAATAAACAATGCAAAAAATTAAAATGCTGTTTTTGTTCCAAAATTAACACATTATAATACCAACCTAGATTTTGATAAATTAATAGTACACTTACTAAGTTATATTACTTTTTCATTTACTTTTACTTTTTCATTTACCATTGAGTTCCCTTTTTAAAGTAGATTTACCTAAATTGGCCTTTTCTTATTGCCAGTTTTACTCAGAAAATAGGGAAGTTCTGCAAAGCCTATAAACATGCCAAAATATAACAAATTTGGTATAAAAAAAAAAGAATTGCTGCCGGGCGTGGTGGTGCAGGCTTGTAATCCCCGCACTTGGGAGGCAGAGACAGGAGGATCACGCAGGTTCGAAGCCAGCCTCTCTGGCTCAAGAGACCCTTCTGCCAAATAAAAATATAAAAAATAGGTGTCTGGGAGTGTAGCCCGGAGGTAGAAGGGTTTCCAGGAACCCCAGTACCACAAATAAATAAATAAATAAATAAATAAATAAATAAATAAATATGAATAAAAGAATTGCCAATATTACTACTTTTGTATTAACTAGGGAAATTTGAAATGTTTAGTTATAGTAAAACTAAAATGTAAACTAAATGACTGTTTCTTTTCTTTTTTCTTTCTCTCTCTCTTTTTTTTTTTTTTTGGTGGTACTGCCGTTCCTGGAAACCCTTCTACCTCTGGGCTACACTCCCAGATCTATTTTATACTTTTGTAAAATTTGGAAACAGGGTATCTTAACCCAGAGCTGCTAGCTTCGTCTGCGTGATCCTCTTGTCTCTGCCTCCCAAGCAAGGGATTACAAGCCTGCGCCACAATGCCCGGCCTGACTGTAACTTTTCTAGGCAATGATTCTGATATATATGCCAATGGCTTAGTTTCCACATTAATATGTTTCCTCTTCTTGAGTTTCTACAGTCCTTTACTCCCAAAATTTAGAATAAAATTAGCCTAGAGTATATTTTTAAAGCAACAAAATAATGTTTTATTGAAGGCCTGTTCTTATCTTGTGTGATTCACTGATATTCTCATAATTTCTTTTCTTATTTTCCCTTATATGACTCAGGAAGTTATGCAGATGCTTAAATAAATGGTTCAAGCATGTTAAAATTAAACCAGACATTTCTGATTATGTTAGTAGATACTGCCATTGATTCACCATTATGAAATTTTAGGTGAAATGCTTTGATATGTTTTATTTCTATTTAAAATTTTATTTTAAATATAAATATATATCAAAATATTCTGTATAACAGAATTGATAGCTATGTATATCCTTCTTATTTAAAGACCATCTAATTTAAAATTATGAAACTATTTTATGAGTTATAATTCAGTGTTAAGATAAAGTAGGATGTTAATAAACTTAGTAATGTCATCAAGTTTGTGAATTTATTAGTAACAAACCATAGGAAGCCAGATTTCTGAGACATGACCCTTTTAATGCCCAAATAGAATGGCCTGTTAGAGTTTCATTCTTAAAACTGTGACTAAGCCATGTTTGATTGTGCCAAGTGACTCATTAATCATGGAAGGAATATTTAGGATTCATGTGGTGATCCATCTGGACAAATGACCTAGAGAAGAAAGAAATTTTCTAATTTTTATCCAGTCTACTTGAGAAGTAGGATTTTTATTTTACCTTCACAAATTCACTATATTCCTGATAAAACAATGAATAACCTAATGTTTAGACAACTAGAAAAGTACCATGGCCATTCTAAAACTTTGCTGAGATAAATAAGTAACTATACATAAAACCGTAACTTAAGACATGCCTTATATGTAAGAGGATAATCTAGTTTACTTCAGCCTAGAATAAGGAGGAGAGCTTCATTTATTTTGTCCAACACTTAATAGAAAAATCCTTATGTTGACTGACTAGTGAGGGCTTTTCTAATTTCTAAATATTATAGGAATAATTAGACAAAAATGTTAGTATTAAAATTTTTAATCTGCTTCAGGTATATCTCAGAGGTAAAATTAGAAAAATTAAAATGTCTATGTATAAAAAGATGAATATTTTCTTTTAACATATTGAAAGAAAATTCAAGTCATTAAGTTGGCAACAAAGACACAGGACCTGTACAACTGGTATAAGACACACGCCTCAGTGACTCGTATTCTTATATCTAGATGAATCCTGATATCAAATACATACAATCAATATCATAGAAATGACTCTGTGTTCCATGTTTAAAATGTAGTGGAATAGCTGGACTTCTGAATCAAAAACAGGAGACAAAAGTGACTCCTCTCATTCACCTAAGAGTCACCAGACAATTTATCATTGCTATGTTAGGTTTGCCTCACGGAGAAGAGCAGTCAGAGTTTGGGGATCCTTGTTAAAAATGAGGTGAGCCTGATAATCTGATTCAGTGTCAAGTGGCCCTGCTTTCTTGGTTAACTCTTATATTAGAGATGTCTATCTGTCCTTTGTTAGGATTTTAATTAACATACTTTATGAAAATACGAAAAGTTATATTTCTTTAGGGTGTCATTACAACCAACTGTCTTTCAGAAGCTTCTTGAGCCAATTTACACTATCAGAAATATATAAATTAATAAAATTTTGTATGCCCTCCTCTAATGAAATATGGACATTTAATCAATAACTCATAAAAATTCAAACCAAATATTGACATCTTATTTCTTTTCTATAGTCTAAAAACACATGATGTTTCTATCCTCTTATTTCTATAAACATTAGATAAAATATAAGCTCAATTATATTTCAACAAATTATCTTAAGAGGGTAGGGGTTACTCAAATGTTTACCCATCTACTTTTCACAAATATGCATTATTTACTCCTAAAAGTTATACAAATGAACCACAGTTCAGTTCAAGAGGAACATTAACGATAACCTCTTAATTTCCTGAATTCATTCTATTATTTTATGTATATACATATATATGTATATATATTCTCTATTCATAAAAAAATCATTGTAATATAGTGACATTTACTACTTACAGTCATATTAGTAATCCAGTCACACGTTTTATAAATTGCTTAGGTTTGCAAATAGGATTATTTTCCACATGTTACATAAAGGGTTTAGTACATAATACTCATGAACAATAAAGTGAGTTTGGTGACTAATTCCCTTTTCTACTACCAGACTGGAAAATTTCCCATAAATTTTATTTGTGTTCCTCTGTTTGTGACAACCATCTGCTTAGCCTTCACACCATTTTGTTTTTAGCCAAGATGAAATTAAAATTGACAGAAGTATCTACTATAAAAAAGCAGCACAGATCATTGGGGAGTGGAATGTGGTGTGCAACATCGCTTTGAATCCAGCGTCTTCATTAGAGCAGTGTTCTCAGTTCAGACAGTCTGAGGGCTGCCGAGAGAGTGTGCTTATAAAGAGAATGTTTAAACATAGTGAAACTGAACGTGGAAGATGCATATTTATTTCATTAAGTGAAAAGGTTAGCAATTTAAAGCTTCATACTAAGAAGCTTTTTTTCTGGACTGAAGAAAACAAACTGAACTCTAGATAGATAGATAGATAGATAGATAGATAGATAGATAGATAGATAGATAGATAGATGATAGATAGGCTTAAAATTCTGAAACAATTTTCTTACTTAATAATAAACATTGAACTGCATATTTCCGGTGTATGTCAAAAGTTTTAATGATCTCAGAAGATCATAGCTTTTGTTCATGATTGTAGAGAAAATTTTGAGCTGATCATTTTGTTATTAGAGAAAAGCACCAAAGAAATTATGACTTGTGAAAAAACTCATAACATAAATTCTTAACATGCTACATCAAATATAAGATATAAGAAAATCATTCTATGATGCCCATCAAAACACATTTATGTAAAAGTGACTTTGATTGTATTAATTTGTAGAGTGAAATTTATTTCCTGCTCCTGATAATCATCTGGCTTTGCATTTAGGTAATCAGCATCACAACCAAACAAGATTAGTCATTAGTTTGGCTCCATTGGTGACTTGATAATATTCATTTTAAATTGCTCATTTTAGTATATCTACCATCTACTTAAACAGCTTTTTAAAATATCATCAAATAAGAAATGATGGCTACATTTTTTTTATTTTGTTGCTATAAGAGTACAAAAGACTCATCCTTTATAACAATTGATGGGAAAGTATCTGAAATGAAGCAATGCAACTGCAGAATTTTAAAGATGAGGTGAAGCAAATTTTAATTTGTGTTATATATAGTAGAAAATGTCAGATTACTGTTTGTGGGGAAAGCAAACCTAAATGCATCAGAGCACTTAACAGAGATTTTAGTTTTCAAGTGGATACGTATATGAATTTTATGTAGCCCAGATATTTGAACTTTAATAAAAATTAGTTTACTGAGGAATAATTAACACATAAAAAGCCATACATGTTTAATGTATGCATCTTAATGACTGTGGGGATAAGTATATACATATAACCACCAAGGCCATAAACATATCTATCACACTCCAAAATTCTCTCCTTCCTTTTTATGATTATATTTGTAAGAATACTTAACATAAGATATATTCCCTTAACAACTTTAAGTACACAGAGGCCTAAAGTTCAAAGAACAATCTATGAAATTTGATAGCATGTAAATACCTATCTTAAATGAATGGACGTATACATAATGAATATATAAATATGATTTGGCTTACATACATATAAAGTGATTTAATTTCCTATATGGAATAGGAAAAAAGAGAAAAAATGGGGAAGTGTCTTCAATTATAACTGAGCTAAATTTCATCAACTATAAATGAAGATACAAAAGTATATATTTCAATGGTTCTTTTCAGGTCTGAATTTCTGTGAGCTTTTCTAAAACATTTTTTTGAGTAGCTATTTTATCTTATGGAAAACAATCTCTTCATACAGCACATTATGAATAAAAGACTGAGTTTTTGCCAAGTAAAAGGAAAGACTCTGTAAAGTATCTCAATGAAAATGGACATTTGATCAACCTATTAATAAGCTCTCTTATTCTGCTGATTTTTTATTTTACCCCTAAGACCATTTTAATATATGCTTGGAAAAGGTCACAATTAAATCTTTGATCTTCTTTACTTAATGCTAACTTTAGCAGTTAACTTTTGAAAATTCAGAACCAGCCAGAAAACGGCATATTCTTTCCCCATGATTCATGCATTAACCAGAAGTACTAGAATTTCTATGAGGAATAATAAGTATCTCAGATGAAATTCTTTCCAGTTAGTACAATTTTAGTGAATAAATAGATCAAATCTATTTCCTTCTCTTGCTGACAAGTGTTGTTACCAGAATTTGCAGTGAATGAAAATTATTGCTATACTATCTGGAATTAGTACAATTTCTAGGAAACAGAAAATTCTGGGCAGCAAGTATGAATTTAAGGAGAACTTCATTTTCTTCATGCTAGGAAACTCTTGTCTTGCTTTATCTATAATTTCTCATCTATAAATCACTACATCTAAATGAGTAGATGAAGGGAAATTTTATACTTCCTTTAGTACTTCTTTTATGTTAGAAATTTCTTCTCCTCTACTTCCTAGTCATACTCCAACTAAAAATTTCTGTAATCTCATGGGAATCATTAATGAACAAACATTCTGAATTCAATCTGCATATCATTGCTGTTTAAATAGCAAATCATTCTAGGACAGAATATGTGATTAATGATTATATTTATCATTTAATTAGACCAAAATAATTTTTATTTAGTACTTATTGATTGATGTATGCATTTCTTTATTCTATGCTGATTTAAATTATATCCATATGGATGTGTGTATGTGTGTGTGTGTGTGTGTGTGTGTGTAACTGAAACACATACATATGTTTAGATATTAATTTAAATATATATTTATACACTGGATATATTTATATGTATATGTGAGAAAATTTCTAGGTCACATATTAAAATATTTTTCCATTGCATTGTCTATTAAAATAGTTAAGCAAAGTAGGCTTGTCATTATATATGTTATCCTATATGACTATATAGTTAAAATAATAATCAGAGTTTATACTGACATAGTATATAGCAATATTTTCATGATATGACACAAATTGAGTTTTCGACATAGCTTTACATAGAAATGTTTATTATTGGTAGGCTTCATAAAAGTACTTCAACCGGCCGGGCGTGGTGGCGCACGCTTGTAATCCCCGCGCTTGGGAGGCTGAGACAGGAGGATCGCGCAGGTTCGAAACCAGCCGCGTGCGCTGGCTTAGGAGACCCTGTTTCCAAATAAAAAAAAATGTAAAAATAGGTCTGGGAGTGTAGCCCAGAAGTAGAAGGGCTTCCAGGAACCCCTGTACCACCCAAAAAAAAAAAAAAAAGTACTTCAACCGTATTTTTAACAAATTATTTTTCTTTTCCCTGGTCAACTATTGAAAGCCTATATTGCATGTTAGAGTATGAGATTCCATGGGATTCATACACAAGGTATCATAATCAATATTATACTCATAATCACTTCCATAATAGTTTTCATATTTAGGCTTTGGGCCCTATATGAAGCTTTAACAAGTCCAGTGGAGTACTGAGGGAGTTATGGTTTGAGTATCCCTCCAAAGTCTTATGCATCCCAATGCAGTAATGTTCAGAGGTGGAGCTTCTGGGAAATGATTGAATCATGAGGGCTATGACCTTATTAGTGAATTAATCCATTGATAGCTAAGGTGGCTGGGCATTACTGGAGGTACTAGGTCTCAAAAGTTGTACACTAAGGGTGTTTATCATTTCTCTAGTCATTTTCCTTGCATGCCCATGCTTCCCTCCCCCCATCAGTCATTTTCCTTGCATGCCCATGCATCTCCCCCCCCATCTCTCTCTGCTTTCCTAGCTGCTATGAGCTGAGCAGCTTGGAGCTTTCCTTCACGTTCCCTTCCTACCATGATATTCAGCTTTTACTTCAGGCCCAAAAACATAGAGCTGGGTGACCATGAACCTAAACCTCTGAAACCATGATTCAAAATAAATATTTTGCCCTCTAAGTTGTTTATGTCAAGTATTTTAATAACACCAATGAAAAGCTGACTCAAAGAAGGGCATAGGAATTTAAAGAACTGAGTATATGATGAAGATTGACTATTATCATTTATTCAGGAGAAGCATAAAATTCTGGAGACTTAGAATATGATGTTGCAAAAGAAATTAGGCTGTGTTTGTTTTACAAAAGCGAACTAAACACAAAGCCACATACTATGAATAGTTATGTATAAATACAGATCATTAAATTGATCACGGTTAAATTAAAATGATTTAATCATTGCATTAATTAATCACTGTGAACCATCACTGAAGCAATACATTGAAGAAATGATTATCTTGGGCTGAGTCTTGGTTGACACATAAACAGCAGAAAGGTCTTAATATATTTTGGGGAGTTTTATGATTTTGCAATTAGATGTTATGTTCTACTCTCTATAGTTCTTATGATGTAACTATTATAATTAAGGCAGTGATGCATATCTAAGTGAATTTGACAGTCCACTAATGAAATCAGTATAAGATCAATTCTTAATGTCAGGCTATGTGCCTACATCTAAGAGCTGATAATGTCTGCTTTGGGTCATGATGAGCTAACAGGTGCCAGATTAGCCTTATCATTTTAAATAAGGAGAAATTGTACAAAATATAGGAAAGAATGGTTGTCAATTGTTGTGCAATAAACATTAATTTTTCAAAGAATAGAAAAAAAAAAGAGCCTTCCCTTGCTGCCTAGAGAAAATTTCTAGACAACAATTCATGGTAGACTGGGATCGAGACAGATCATGTAGAGCTCCCTAAGTTAGGAAACAGCATCTGGGCCAACATAAGTAAAATTTGCAAGACAGAATACTGGAGAGGAGAACACACAAGGGAAGAAAACACAAGGGAAGGGGGATGGACATAGAGATAGAAAAACAGGGAAAAGAGAGACAGTGAGATCTAAGAATTTCAAAAGTTTCCCTCAAGTCAGTATTTTCATGTGGGAAAATTCCAATATTAAATTCTAATATTAAAACCAATGTTGTAATTTTCTAAATTAAAAAATAAAATTTAAGCTAGGCGTGGTGGTGGTGAAGAGATAGAAGGATCGCACTGGTTTGAAGCCAGCCTCACTGTCTTAAGAGACCCTGTTTCCAAATAAAAGTATAAAATAGGTCTGGGAGTGTAGCCTGGAGGTAGAAGGGTTTTCAGGAACCCCAGTACCACCAAAAATAAAATAAAATTTAATAAATGTAAATTAAAACCAAAAAAGCAGAAGAAACCTAATATAAAATAATGCTGGAAGTTAAAAGAGAGGATAAAAATAAAAGAAAAAATTGCATGCCAAGCATGTTTTTGAAATGCTCAAAATGATAGTTTTAAGTCACCAACAACAAGAATGATAATTTTATATTACATAGATACTAAGAACACAGAGAATATGATTACATATATGGCAGAATGGATGATTTGATATTAAAATAATTATTCTGAGTGACAAAAGCCAAACCATATCAAGTATATGACATATGATTATACTTCAATATAACTTAAAATATAAACTAATGTGTAGTGAAAGTAAGGCAATGATTGTGTAGGAAGTAAATGATCAAGAGAAATGTCACAAGGGGAGGATAAAATGCTTATTTTCATGATTGTGGTGATATAGAAAAACAAATAAATACAATGCATATGTAAATTTTCCAAAGTTTACACTATAAATATTTGCATCTTATTATATCTCACCAGTCTGTAAATAAAAGGAGTTAATGAACCCTTGTACACTAATTGGTTAAAAGTTTCAAAATGTTCCTTCTCTTAATCTGATATTATCCCAAAGAGCATAATTAGGCAAACAAAAGTGAAAAATGAGCTGGATGGCAAGTAGACTCTCCAGAGAGCTTCTGTTTGCTCCCTGCTTTAGATTCACATAAAATACTACTGTAATCTCTGTTTCTGAATGATTGGAGCTGAGTCCAAAAGAGCCAAGACACTTGCTTAGGTCTGTGTAAGCAAAGGCAGATAAGTCTTTAACCCACTGTGTTCCATCATGATGAGGTACACTTTTCATTGAAGCATGCCAGGAAATGGCATAAAAATATTGTATAGAACCTGGTGTGGTGGTGTGCTCTTGAAATCCCGGTATTTGGGAGGCTGAGACAGGATGATTGAAGGTTCAAAGCCTCAACAACTTAGTGAAACCCTGTTTCAAAATCAAATAAAGAAAAGAACTGGCAATATACTCAAAGGTAGAATACCTCTGAGTTCAAGCTCCACTACCAAAAAAAAGTATATCTAAACTCATATGACACAAAACATATTAAAAACAGAAATTGACTTTTAAATAAATTAATTATTGGAAGAATGTTACCATGAAAATATAAATTCACAAATGCAAAGACAAAGACAATTTCATTTGATGTTTTAAAGTTTCTATAGCAAAAGGACACATTCCAAAATGCAGCCACTATAACTTGTTTAAAAGAATCAATAGGGTCATTTTCATTCTTCTGATAGATTTAGATGATACTATGTATGAATTGACTAAAAACATGACTTATACCCTGATCATCATCATATTTCAGCTTTCATATGGCTGTGGGTAGGTCATTCTAACTAATCCAGCTTGCCCAGAATCCAGTTGATTATCTTTATATCAAACTTGTGAAAAGATGAATCAGGTGAACTATATTACACTTTACACATTAATACCTGAAGCTTATAATTCTTACGTTATTTCCCTTACACTTTGTATCCTTGGGTTTATAGCTAAGTGCTTTTATCTAATATATTGTAAAACATCAGACTTCTCTAGTAAGCTAAATAATAAGGAGCCTTGGGAAATAGCTCAAACATTCTGATTTATGTTGGAAACAAATATCAAATTTGCTATAATATTTCTCTGACTCTCCTCTTGATGTGGAGGTAAAGACTTGAATATAAATTGAAAAGCTATTATTATTTTAATACAAATGAATATAGGGAATTAGAAAACTCTAGATCATATAAAATGAAATTAATGCTTTTTACAGAATACTGTTTTAAAAATATGTATTCCTAAATTTTGTATGAAGTATTAAAAGAACTTATAATTCCAAGAAACCAAATGTTCTTATATTCTTTAAACATTTTAAAGAGTGTATCTAACTTACCAAATATTCTGGTTTTAAGAATTAAAACTCTAAAAGGAAAAGTATCATGTTTTGATCAATTCTTGATAATTATTTTGCTCTAATAAAACATAATTTTATAACTTTAAATTGTTTTCTTAATGCATTGGAGATACATTGAGATACATTCCCAGTCCTTTTTTGTCTTTTTTTTTTTTTTTTACTATGAGACACATTGCTCTAAGTCACCCAGGCTGGCCTGGAATGTTAGATCCTCCTGCCTTAGCATTCTTGGTAACATGGACTATTATACTGCCATACAAGACCGTAAATTGTTGAATGTGACTATACAGGCAAGATGTCTTTGGACTACGGTTTGACCAAAACATAAAATAACTAAGATAATACTGCTAAATCAAATTAAATACAGTTAGGAACAATATAGCTTGAATTATTTTTGTTTGTATTATGAGAGTAGTGATTTTGTAGAATTTTTCTCTTATTTGTAATTTTTTTCTTAGTATATGTGAACATTGGAAATATACACTGTATCTATCTTTTAAGAAAGATTTCTTTCTTTCTCAGTATAAATGAACCAAGTTCAATATTGTTCTTCCATTACTACACAAAACCAGCATGAAGTCTTTTACACTGTTATAAATTGACTCAGGGCTCTAGTCATTCTATGACACATTGTCAGCTTTAAGGATGAATTGTGCTACAACTTTTTTTTTGCATATTCCTTAAAGGTTGAAGACAATGCCTATGATGAGAAGGAGGGCAAAGATGACAATTATTATGAAAAAAATTAGAATCCATTTAGTGCCTGAGTAGCAAGCCCATCTCAGGTATCATGTTTACATGACATTGTCTAATTCTTATAAATATCCTATTTGAAATACTATCTGAATCCTGTATTTGAAAGTCACAGGTACCTTAAGTAATACAATCTAAGAGATGTGGGCTTTCCATTTCTCTTGTACTTTTTATCTCATTAGAAAACATATATTTGTACTTTTTTGAGTAAAAAACTAATAAAAGTAATTTGATTACATATTATTATAACCATCTTATTTAAGGATCAGTATGTAGATGACTAGTTTGTTAGTTACAGAGTTAAGAATTTGCACAGACAAGTTTCAAACTCAGCTTAGTTTTTTGGAATCACATTAAACTAAATACTGAAATAAAAATATAAAAATATATATTTTTAAAAAATATAAACCAGCTGGGAGTGGTGGCGCACATTTGTAATCCCCCGCACTTGGGAGGTGGAGACAGGAGGATTGCGCTGGTTCGGAGCCAGCCTCGCTGGCTTAAGAGACCCTGTTTCCAAGTAAAAAAATATAAAATAAGTCTGGGAGTGTAGCCCGGAGGTAGAAGGGCTTCCAGGAACCCCAGTACCAACAACAACAACAACAACAACAAATTATATATATATATATATATACACATACATACACCAGGCACAGTAGTCCATGCCTACAATCTCAGCTACTCACGAGGCTGAGGTAAGAGGATCAAGATTTCAAAGCTATCTTGGGAAACTGAATGAACTCTGTCTCAAAATAAAAAAGGCTGGAGGTGTAACTCAGTGGTTAACCACACATGGATTCAATCTCCAATGATGTAGTAGTAATAAAAATAATAATAATAATAATAATAATAATAATAACAACAACTCTTATGAGGAGGTAAAGAATTGGAGAAAACAAAAGTATAAACCTAAGGCTATTAGATAGAAAAGAGTTTGGTTCATTTGATGAAATACAGGGATATAAATAAAACTAAGAAATTAAGTTCTGGAGAGATGGCAGGGCATAAGACATTTGTGCTATTATAGGCTGTATTATTAAATTTGAATTTTGTCCCAAATATAATGGAAAGTAATTGAAGGTCTTTAAGAAAAGGAGTAACTTAGTTCTATTAAAATAAATGTTAGAAGATCTAAAGGATTATAAATGAGGAGAAGACTGAAGAAGTTTTTGCATTTACCCAGACCTGAGACAGTGGGTTATTGAAATAAAATGATGGCAGCAAGGACAGAGAATTGCAAAACAATAAATAACTTTATATTTTGATTTTAAAATCACAGGTATTGAATCAGAAGTTTAAAAATGTTTAAAAGTGATATTTGACATTATGCATTTCTAATGCCTCTGGGGCTTTCAAATAAAATGTCAGATATGTAATTAAGTATGAGAATCCAAAAGAGTGACCTTGTCTGAAGGCATCAATTTAGGACTTTTCAAGTATACAAATTGTTTTTAAATTCCTAATAATAGATGGGATTACCTAAAAGAAATTTAAGAAAATGAAAGAGAGCCCTGAACACAGTCTTGAAACAATTTTATAAAGTTAAGCAGAAACCAGAAAGAAAATCAGGAAGAATATGCCTGAAAGAAAAGAGGGAAGTGGGTTGTATTGTTATATGATAAAAAATCCGAAGGTAATCAGGAAAAGATATCTAAAGGCAAATGTGAAACAGATATAAAAGGATAAATAACTTTATTGAAGGTATAACAAAACCTAAGAAACAATGAGGTTTAACTGATAGGAGATTGAAGAAAATCTTTCTTAATATTAAGGCTTAAGCATTATGTCTATTATTCTAGTGATTGTGGTCCCTGTTAAGAAATATATGGAAAGGACATGGTCATTCCAGAAAGATGCTCACTAACTGGAGTTTATGGGAACAAAGTGCATGTATACTGCTGCTTCCAGTGAGAGCAAAGAACAAAGAAACCTGGAAATATAGAGTTTCTTTTCTTCCAAGGCCAAATTCAGTAAGGTACCACAGAATTACAGAACCACCTGATTTGATTCCTATGAAATCATTTATCAAAGCATATTGTAATAACCTACTATCACAGAATTAGTCTTTTCCACTGTACTGAACACGACTTGAGGTAGGGTATTTCTGAAAAGGTCTATCTCCAACATGTGACTCTATGTTTTTCATAACATTCAATATGAGCTCAACATATCCTCAATATAAAACCAATTGAGCATATGTATATTTTTTATTTTAGTATAATTAAACAGTCCCATAGTAATATGTGAAAAATCTTATGAAAAAATTTTGTTCTATATAAAGCAGACATTTCAAATATTTTAGAGTGGTCAAAAAAGAAGTATCTATTTCAATGAAGGTACTTGAATAGACAGCTAAATAATAATTGATTGCGAGAATTACAGTAGAGAAGAGAGTAAATTTGTAATGACAACTAACTAGCAAGAAGAATTCATGATCATTTAGGTTGATTTATATCCTAATACCACATAATATTATTTTTGGTCTTTAATAAAATATTATTATTATTTTCTTTTTTTGGTGGTACTTGGGTTGGAACCTTTTACCTCCGGGCTACAATCCCAGACCTATTTTATAATTTATTTGGAAACAGGGTCGCTTAAGCTAGCAAGGCTGGCTTTGAACCTGTGCGATCCTCCTGTCTCTGCCTCCCAAGCACGGGGATTATAAACATGAACCACCATGCATGGCTAAAAATATTATTTTTTAAAAATTTTATTGGTACATTGTAGTCATACAACTTAATGGGGTACAAGATGGTGGAGACATAAATGCAGCCATCACACAATTAGTCCTTACCCAGTCTGGGCCCATTCCATTCCCCTCCCTCCTTCTCATGTTTGGCTTAGTGATCAACATTAATATGTTTGTTAATATACATCATGTACATTAGAGAATTTCCCTCTTCTCCCCTCTCATCCCCTCAGTTAGGTCGCCTTATTTGCTCATCTATAGTATTCCTATGACCCATTTTCTCCCTAGCTTCCACATATTAGAGACAGCATCCACTTTCTTACTTTTTGTGACTAATTTCCCTTACCATAATATTCTCCAGTTCCACCCATTTCCCTATAAATGATAATTTGTTTTTTCTTTATGACTGAGTAAAATTCCATTGTGTACATATTTCATAGTTTTGCAATCTATTCATCTGCTGATGGACATCTTGGCTGGTTCCATAGTTTGGCAATGGTGAATTGCGCAGCCATGAAAATAGATTTGCATGCATTAGTTTGGTAGTTTGGTTTCCATTCTTTTGCGTAGATCCACAAAAGTGGTATTGCTGGGTCACATGAAATTGCATTAAATTAAAGAGCTTCAGTACAGCAAAGAAAACTATCAAGAACCTCAATTTAAAGCCAACAGAATGGGAGAAGATTTTTGCCAACTACTCCTCTGATAGAGGACTAATATCTAGAATATACAGAGAACTCAAGAAACTCAGCACTAAGAAAACAAATAACTCAATCAAAAATGGGCAAGTGAATTAATAGACACTTCATGACAGAAATTCAAATGGACAATAAATGCATGAAAAAATGCTCAACATCATTGGAAATCAGAGAGATGCAAATCAAAACTACCCTGAGATTTCACCTTACTGCAACTAGAATAGCAATCATTCAAAACACAAACAATAACAAATGCTGGTGAGGATGAGTAAAACTGGGAATTCTAAAACATTGTTGGTGGGATTGCAAATTAGTGCAACCACTTTGGAAGACAGTATGGGGGATCCTCAGAAGAATGGGAATGAATTAACCATATGATCAAGTAATAAAATATACTAAATACACTCTATCAATTTTATAAGTAACACTAAGAAAGTAAAAATTATAAAAGGAGGAGAAAATATGATTGGATTATGAAATGATTTATTAGGTGCCATTCAAATTAGTGTTAATATCCAGGCATGGTGGTGAATGTTTGTAATCCCAGCATTTGGGAGGCTGAGACAGGAGGATCTTGGCTCCGGGACAACCTCAGCTACTTAGTGAGACCCTTTGCAACTCAATGAGACACTGTTTCAAACTAAAGAATGAAAAATATAGAGCTGAGGAAATAGCTTGGAGGTAGAATGCCCCTGGGCTCCATTCCCAGTACCACAACAAACAAACAAACAAACAAACAAACAAACAAATAAATAGAGCCAGGCGTGGTGGCGCATGCTTGTAATTCCAACATTCGGGAGGCTGAGACCTGAGGATCGTAGTTCACAGACAGCCTCAGCAACTTAGCGAGGCCCTCAGTAACTTGGTGAGAACCTGTTTCAAAAACGTAAGTAATATAAAGGTCTGTTTTTATAGCTCAGAGGTAGAATGACCTTGGGTTCAACCCCTATTACCAAGGAATACAAAACAAAACAAATAAATAGAAATAATTATATTTGTTTTATGTCATGAGCAAAAAATATTTTCATAGATAATAATAGTAAAAACACAAACCTCAAACATCTAAAGCAGAGAAAAGTTGAAAGGTGGTGATCAGAAGAAACAGACATATTAATAATTAATAAATCATTCATAATGACACAAGTTCAGAAATTATGACAGTAAATGATTCTTTATGATAATTAGAAGGTTTTTAAAAATGTTATCACAATATTAGTATGTTATTACTTTGTTGCCACTTCATTTTTCAAATATCTCTATTGCCTCATACATGTAAACATGAAAACAACTAAATATCACTCAGCAATGTTTTTATCAATATAAAATTTTGATAGGACAAGTTTGTATTATAAATAATTTATTGGCTGTGAAACGGATATTTGTGATGGAATACATTTAGCTTGACTGTGATAAGTTTATTTTTGTTTAGATATGAAATGATATTGCCTCAGTTGTTATCACTAAAAGTTACCAAATTTCTTTGTTTAAAAAATCTACACCTTGATAGATATCCTGTACTGTTTGATCTTTAGTTTATCCATTTCAGAATAATTTATTACCTTTTAGGAAATATTTTATACTTATTTCATGTGGATGAATCTTATTGTCTTATATACACAATGAAAACACAGTGTCTCATTTGTATCTTTCACAGAATTGATTCCAGAGGCCCTAAAGATATAGGTATGGTAATAAAAAAAGATTTGAACAAAGAGAGATTTTAAAATATAGATATTTCTAGAAGAGAACAAGAAATTTGAGTTCAGGTAAGAAATAATAAATGTCAATTTATGTGGTTCTCTAGAAACTGTTTTAGTTAGAGTTTAATGTGTTGTATAATAATGAGAATGGCATGTGGCAAAACATGTTTTCTTCTTAATTGCTTGTTTTCCTTTTAATTAGGTTTTGAAATTGTTAATAATTCAAGCGAGACATTTCAAATACTGAACAGTTGAGACGAGACCCAGGCTGCATTTGATATACTCACGCCCATGGTGAGAACTTGGATATCAAAATGGAAATAACATTAATCACATGCTGAAATCACACTAATCTTTGAAATGTATGCTGGACTCTTGTGAAGGTTGAATGAGGTATACTACGAAAGTGCTTGGTACTGTGTCTAGTGCATAGCAGAGGTTTAGTAAGGAAGATACAGCTACACATGTAAACTGAATCATTTTGCAACATACTCAAATGAGAAACAGTCTCACAGATTTGAATAAATAATTAACTCAGGTTTTCCCATGTTAAACTTGATGGCCCTCTGAAACACACAGTTCACATTTTTTATACTTTTACTGGTTCATTATAGTCACATCAAATTGTAGATTAGCTTACATAGTTTTATTTACTCCTCTAAGTGGACACTCATGATTTTTCCTCACCCTCAGTCTCTTGTTCCTCTTCTTCTCTGTGCCATGTCCTCTCTGCTTTATTATCACAATCTCATTTTAGGCCTCAATCATTTCTTCATATCATCTCTACTTTTTTTTGTCATGATCAATTTTGGGTCTTCCCAAATAATCAAAGACAATGATGTCATTTCTTTCTATTTTTCTGTATTTTACAAATCCATCTTGATCTCAGATTTATCTACTTTGCCCTAATGTCTTCATTCACAGAAAATTAATGTGCTAGATATATGAGTAGATATCTACTAAGTGTATTTTATGTGTCAAGAACTACTGTGGGCCCTTTAGATTTAGCAATGAGCATAACAGAAATGTTGTGCTGGAGTTTCTTGCATTTCTGGGAGGTTGTGCAAGATAGATCATAAAGAGTAACCTAAAAATATTTTAATTGTAATGTCAAAAGTGATTTCTTTTCTTAAATTTTTTGTAATGGGGATTGAACTCATTTTACTTCTGAGCTACAACTCCAGCCTTTTTATTTATTTTACTTTTAGGAAGAAGGTCTTTCTCAGTTTTCAGAATCTCCCTAATGCACTCATGCTGGCCTAGAACCTGTGGTCCTCCTGTCTCCGCCCCCCAAGTACTAAGATTAAAGGCATATGCAATCACACTCAGCAGATAATTTCTATTTTTAAAAAGTAGAATGATGCTATAGAACTGAGTCAGTGGTGAAGATAGGTTGAATTTTGGAAGAGAATGGTCAGGGTAGGGCTCACTGTGTAAAAGGACATAGGACAAAAGTACAGACATTAACACTTCAGGAGAAGAGCATTTCATGTGAATAAGGGTCAGGTTAAAAGGTAACATCAAGGAAGCTTTTGCATCTAGTACAGAGCAAGTAGGAGGAAGGGCAGTTAGAGGAAAGTCCTATCAGACATTTCACAGGCTTTTGTACTTGTGAAGGCCTGTGTTGGTTTAACATGGATTGAAGGAGCATTAGTAGAGAGTTTCTCACAGAGAAGTGTTAAGATCTGAATTACATTTTGGAAGAATCATTCCACATGCTGTGGACAGAGTAGGGTAGCAGGGATGAAAAAGGACCAAAATGTGTACATTTTTTCATTTCACTTTTATGTTCATATAACTAATTTCAACATATAGTCTCTCGAGAGTCATATTTTCCTTCTTTTTGATTTATGTAAGACTCAATTTTTAATCCCATTACCTTTTGCCAGTATTCATAATGCCAATAACATCCATGCTGATCATTTTAAATCAAACATTATAGATTTGAAAATGTGTTTATGCCATTAGTGTGTGGCACATTCTAGGCCATGCCCTAAGCACTGACAACACAAAACAGTGCTACCTGAGAGACACTGAATTTGGTCCAATACTCTCCTCTTAAATTATCCTATCTCATTTTCTATAATTAATACAGCTTTTGGATTAAGTCATCAAAACTGACCTTGACTTACATTTCCTAATTTTACCAAGATCATTCATTTTCCCTAACATGAAATTATACATTAGTATAGTTAAGAGTCTTCTATCATAAATTCATTCTTCATATAATTTTTGCAACTTGTGAAAACAGCAATGTCTTTTTCCTGCTAGAAATCCTTTTCCTTTTATTCAAACGATCATTTGTTCAAGACCTATTATAGGTTTTAACTTTCTCATGAAACTTCCTGTAACCCTTCCAATGAATATCAATCATTTATTTCTTCTTTTGTAAGCAAAATGACTTCCTCAACATGTATTTAATGAATAAAAACTATATTTATGGCACTGTACCAAATTTGAGGAAGTTAGACGTGAATCACTAATAAAAGTGTACAGAGCTCAGGAAGGAAAACAACATAATAAAATAATGCCAGACAACTCAAGTACTTGACCTAGCCAAAGAAGGTTCAAGAAGCTGACAACTTAACCTGAGAAAGACAAATGAATTATTTAGACAAACAAGGTTGTTTAAATGTGGAAATGAATAGGGCATTCCTATGTGATCTTAATCATCACTATGGTGAATATACATCAGGCTTTTGTTTAGAATCAAATGATTATTATATTTTTATTGCTCCTATGGTTCTTTATTAAAATCTGGGCCTTTTCTCCTTCAAAGCCTCCTTGATGGTAAAGTCCATGTCTCATAAATTTTGATGTTCTCATTTCAATACCAATCTCACAATAATTTGAAAAGGGCTAGGTAAAAATTGGTTTTTTGATAAATGATTTTAGGTTCACATTAAACCATTTATCTTTTAATCATTGTACAATGTGAAACATGAAATCTTTTCTTCCTGGAACTTATTGTTCAGATAAAAACCTAACAACATCAATTACACATGCAGTGAAATAATTTGGTTAATTAGAAATAAAAATTTTACCTTTAATTCATTGTTTTATTCCTTTACCCTCTGTATTTCCTCTACTAAAGGGAAAAATATTTTCAGAATGTTCTGTGTCCTGAGGAGATAATGCAACAGAAATATTAAAACATGAGGCTACAGCATAATTTATAATCAATAAAAGAAACAAACTGAATGAAAAATAAGTGAACAGTAAATATGTTGAACCAACGTGATCAACTATTATATAACTGTTAAAGTTATTAGGTATAAAACAATTTGCATTACCTTTAAAAAGTGATTTTGATAAAATCTATAAATGAAATGACCTATTTATTGTTAACTTGTAGTCTGTATATTTGTAAAAAATAGAAATGAAGTATTAAAAGTAGAAAAATGATTCACAAAAGTAGTCAATTTACTAATTCTAACAATTTTTTTAAATATACTGTTCACAATATTTAAGAACATTAGGAAATGTCTTAAATTTATATAGGTTTATGATGTTGCTTATTTATAGATGATTAGACGTATTTGAATACGTAGCATACACTAGATCCAACAAGTATTTCTATCTCCCTGTTTGTGAAAAGTATTTAGAATTTTAACACTCATGAATAACAACTTCAAATGCCATCTTTCTACCTTTTAAAATTCCCGGTTCTATTATGAAGGATGCTTTTATCTCCAGATTATCTATTGCATTTCAACTATGCATATATGTCAGCTTTGGCTTCTTTCCCATGTCATATGCAAGTTTGAAAAACATTCTACACATTATTGGTAATTTCATTTTTTGACACTTGTTCCAGGTGTGAAATTTTTCTAATACTATTTTCCTTTTAACTGATTAAATTACTGTTATTTTGACAATTTTGTATACTTTTAGAATCAAAATTGGTAGATTTTGTTTACAGACTATTTATGAAGAATGGTCTGAAATCTCCCAGCTGCAATATATTATTGAGTTTTCCAAAGAGCTCTTCCTATTATTTTTCTGTGTCTCATTGTCTTTCTCTTCTCCTGTGGTTTCAGATGAGATTACACTGTTTTCTGGAAGGGAAAATGATGATCATGTCTTCTATAATTCCGGAGTTTCTTCAAATGAAAAGTGATTTATATCTGTTTGAAATCTATAATTGTATCTGTTTAGAATAAAAGTTTATTATAATACCACTGATGAATACTTTTTAAAAATATCACATTTGTTGTTTGGAAGTATTTATTTGGTATAAAATCTCTTTGGCTTCTACACTGGCCAGTCTGACTGTATGTGGAATAGGGAACCTTTTCTCTGATCTTGTCTAAAGGGGTTTCTATAAGTTTTCCATACTTGCATATCAGCCTCTTGCTCTAAGTTTGGAAATTGTACTGATATTACTTATTTGAAAAGATTGTTGATCCCTGTGGTCTCCCCTTCTTTTTCCTCTTCTATGCTAATTATTCTTAGGTTAGCACTTTTAAAATGGTCCCATATTTCTTCAATGTCCAGTTACTGATGTTGAACTTCTTTTTCTAAGTCATATACTATGCATTAATTTTTTGAGTGATCATCTTTTAGGAGCAAGATCTATTCTCCATGTGGTCTGATTGATTGTTTATAGTTTGAATTGATGCCTTTGCTTCAATGATTGTATCCCTTATTTCTTTCATACTATCTCTAAATCCTTTTTGGAAGTCCTTTATTATTTCTACAGTTAAATTCCTGATGTGACCTTCTGGAGATATCTGCAATTTTGTGTTGTCAGGCTCTGTTATTGTGGTATTGCAGAAATTCATTGCTACCTTATTATTCCTCCTTCTCTCCTTTTCATGATTTCAGAAGTTTTTATCCACTACTATAGATAGGTTTATCTCAGTCTGTAGGTGTCAACTGGTATATTTAAAGGCACATTGTGTTGTATTCAACAGTGAAGGTTGAATAAGGAGGGAAATAAAGTTGTAAATGCAAGAATAAGGTAAAGGCACCAATAGGATCAAATAGAATGAGAGTATAAGTTTGGTAAGGTAGTATATATTAGAGATTAGAGATAATGAAGATGTAGTAGTATTCTCTGGTATAGTGTTATGATGTGAATTTAATACAAGGCAAGGAAGAGAGAAAAAAGAAAAAAAAGGTTAGAGAGAAAAGTATAGGTATGTACAAGGAAAGAAGCTTGGGCAAGGGTTTTGGAAGAGGGTAAAAAAAAAAAAAGAAAAAAAACAGAAAAAAAAAACAGGCATATATACTCACACACAAAAAAAGAAGATAAAAAAACCAAAACAATCCCAACATCAAATTAAAGCAACTCTACAAATAAATGAATTTTAGGCAGACTGGGCCTCTGCAGTCTCCCTTCTAACTTATCATATGATCCAGCAATACCACTTCTGGGTATCTATCCAAAAGAAAGGAAACCAAACTAATAAACTAAAGCATGTGTATCTATGTTCATAGCTGCACAGTTCTCCATTGCCAAACTATGGAACCAGCCAAGATGCCATCAACAGATGAATAGATTGCAAAACAATGGGGTATGTACACAATGGAATTTTACTCAACCATAAAGAAAAACACAATTACATCATGCACAGGGAAATGGATGGAACTGGAGGCCATTATTCTAAGTGAAATTAGTCAGTCACAAACAATAAGAAATCAGATGCTCTCCCTAATATGTGGAAGTTAGGGAGAAAATGGGTCATAGGAGAAACTCTAGATGAAGAAGGATATTCTATAGATAAGCAAATAAAGTTACCTAACTGAGGGGATTGGAGTGTGAAAAATTCTCTAATACACATGACGTACTTTAACATGCATATCAAAGTCAATCACCAAGCCAACCATGAGAAGGAAGGAGGAGAGGGAATGGGGTTGGAATTGCATAAGGGCTAATTAAGTGATGTGTGTATATATGTCTTCACCATCTTGTATCCCATTAAGATGTATGACTACAATGTACCAATAAAAATTAAAAAAAACCAAAATCTCATCTGCTAATAATATTTTGCAAGGAGTCCCTAATTTCTACAGAATTTAAATTGAACATATTTCTATATCTTATTTTTTCTTCTGTACCTGTTAAACGATTTGAAGTTTAATCCTTTATTTATATAGACCTTTTTTGAAATATTTGTTACTTTCTTTTTTTAATCTTTTTGATATAATCATACATCTTAATTAGGTAGAGGTAATGATGGTAGAGGAGTGCATGCAAACATTACTCATTTAGCTCTTCATCAATTTCCACTCCATTTTCTTCCCCTCCCTATTTCTCATGTTTGAATTACTCATTGACTTTGATATGTTTATGGATATACATAATGTACATTAGAGAATTTTCCTCTTTCTTCCTCTCATTCACCTCAAGTCACCTTATTTGGTCCTCTATGGTTTCTCTTTTCAACCAAGAAATATATGTTACTTCCTATGCAACATTTTTAGTTTATCAAATATTTATTGATATGTGTGTAAAACTGGAATATAATACAACATTACATATTACTTCTATCATTTTTTTATTTTCATAAACATGATACAATCTAATGTATAAATTGTGTGATTGATTAATGGTGAAAATTACAATTCTTAATTATGCACATGTACACATTTTATTCATTTCCTTTTTGTAAACTAAACACATTAATGTGAAACAAAGTGCAATATAAAATTTAGTTAATCTAAGAGGAACAATTAACATGTTTTACGTGGCTTTTATTTGTCCTTAGTTGAAAGTATCATGACTCCTAAATTATTTTATCTAGAAGTAAAAATAAATCAGTAAGAAAATAGCTAAGAAGTAAAGTACCATTTCTAGATATAACTTTAAAATGTTATTAACCCAACTATTTTCTGTACATATCAACATTTTGTAATTTAATGATATAATAGGCAAGTTGAAACGGATATACATTTAAATCCTTATATTGAAGATAATTATTGTAAATATAACAAAAGCCACTTTTAAAACAATTTTTGACCTACATTTAAATCCTCATATTTGAGAAAATTATTATAAATATAACAAAAACACATTTAAAACAATTTGTGACATTCTGTGACATCAGTAAAAAATTATTAAGAGAGATATCGTTATGTGTATAAAATACTTAATATATTAAATGATCACCAGCACTGCAAAAATATCAATATAAAAGCAAGGAAACTAAAGCTATCATACAGTCATATTTTAATTAGTTATTAACTTCTGCTTTAGGATTATTCATCCTAAATAGTAAGGTATTTTTAAAGTTATATTTTTCTTCTTAATATGCATTTTTTTCAGCTTTTCTCTTAAATGATTATGTACTTTTGAGAAACATGTAGGAGCCAAAAGTTAATATTTATAGGATATTGATATAATATGGTATTTAAAATGATAGAATTTTACTCAGCCATAAAAACTTATGTCATTTTCAGGAAAATGAATGTACCTGGAGAATATTATACTAAACCAGCTAACCTCAGCAAGTCAAGGTTTGTATATTTCTCCCATACATGGAACCTAGAAAGAAAATAGAAAACAAAAGAGACTTTTGATAAATAAGAAGAAAGCCCAGTAGAATAATGGAAGGAGGTGGAGGGGGGGAAAGGAGGACTGAGAAAGAAAGAAGTTCAAACAATGCTGAAGATAGATTGCTAGGAAGATATCATTACCAATCTCATATTATGTTAAGGAAGAAGTTCTTTTCTTACTGCAACCATATGGGTGGGTTATTACACAACTCTGCTGTACAGTTGCCAGTGTGAAATGAGATGACACACATGTCATACATTCACAAGCTCAGCGGATATTCCTAGAGCTCATATTGTTCTTTAGGATAATTTATTTCTATATGTTTATTAGAAAATTGAAAGCTGGGAGTGGTGGTGCATGCCTGTAATATCAGGAGGCTGAGACTGGAGAATCACGGTTCATGAACAGCTTCAGCTACTTAGTGAAGCCCTCTGCAACTCAGTGCTACCTGGTTTCAAAATAAAGAATAAAAAAATAGGGCAGGGGGTGTAGCTCGGAGGTCGAATGCCCCTGAGTCTCATCCCCAGATGGGCAAAAAATTAAATAAGTAAATAAATAAATAGTAAATAAATAAATAAAAATAAAACTGAGAAGACAGCCTCTTAATTTTTAAGATTTTTCAAGTCCTTAAATATCATTATTAGACTTTTCTTACTTGACTGCTAATTTTGGAATAAGATTCTTTGTGTGGAGGGGATACTTGTTGTTGAACCCACAGGCATTGTATATCTGAGGTACATGCCCAGGTTTTTTTTTTTTTTTTTTTTAATATTTAAACAGTGTCTCACTAAGCTGTTGGAAAGGCTAAATTGATGAGTTAGTCATGAACCTGTAATCTGCCTGTCTCAGCCTCCCATGCACTAGGATTATAGGTGTATACCACCACACCAGTCTTGGAAAATAATTTTTAGTTGAAATTTTTTTCATTGCATTGAAAGTCTTGATGAATTTGCTTTTAGGTCCTGTATCACTAATGAGGAATATACTTCTAGAAAAATTGCAGTCCTTTTATAGATGACTCCATCACCTTACCTACCACCTCAACAAATATGTAGAGACTGCTAATTTACTCATTGCTTTGAAATTTTAAAATTATGTATTTTTATGTTCATGGGATCATGATAATATTTACAAATTTGGAATTGATTCTTGAGAAGTGGGATTTATTTTCATTTTTCTTAATATGGTTAACCAGTTTTGCCAACAACATTTATTGAAGGGGCTTTTTTCCAGTGTATGTTTTTGGGCCTTTTCTTAAAAATAATAGGCTATAAGTGTGCACATTTTCCTGCATACAGGAAAGCTTCTGATTTTCTGATTGATGTTGTATCCAGAGAATTTGCTAAATTTGTTGATAAGTTCTATAAGCCTTTTGTTTGAGTTTTTTGGATCTTCTAAGTATAATATGTCATATGAAAATAGGAAAAGTTGGAGTTCTTCTTTTCCTATTTGTACTTCTTTGGTTTCCTTTTCTTGCCTTATTGCTATGGCTAGAGTCTTGAGTACTATATCGAATAGAAGTGGTGATACTGGACATACTTATCTTGTTTCTGTTTTTAGGGGAAATTCTTGCAGTTTTTCACATTTAATATGATGTTAGCTGTGAGTCTATTGTATATTGCCTTTATGATATTGAAGTATGTTTCTCCTATTCCAATTCTCTGCAGTTCTGCAGTGCTTCTACCATAAATGGATATTGGATTTTGTCAAATGCTTTTTCAGTGTTGATTGAAATGAGCATGTGATTTTTGTCCATGATTCTTTCTGTTTATGTGATGATTTAGATGGATTGGTTTTCATAAGTTTAACAAGACTTGCCCTAGGATGAATCCTATATAGTCATGGTGTATAATTTTCTTGATGTGGTTTTAAATGCATGTTGTGAGTATTTTATTTAGCAGTTTTGCATCCAAGTTTATCAGTAACATAGGCCTGTAATTTTCTTTGCTTGAGCTATTTTGACTTGGTTACTAATATGATGTTGGTTTTATAGAATGTATTTGGGAGAGTCCCGTTTCTCTCTATTTCATAGAATAGATTCGGGAGTATTGGGGTTAGCTCTTATATAAAGGTTTTATAAAATTTACTTGGAAGGCTGGTTCAACATACACAAATTAATACATGTTATTCACCTCATAAATAAAACCAAGAACATAAACCACATCATCATAGAAAGAGATGCTAAAAAAAAGCATTCGACAAAACCCAACACCCATTCATGTTAAAAACAGTGCAGAAAATTGGAATACAAGGAACATACTTCAACATCATTAAGGCAATATACTGTAAACCCAAAGACAACATTATATTGAATGGGGAAAAACTGCAAGAATTACCTCTAAAATCAGGAACAAGACAAGGATGCCCACTATCACCACTCCTTTTCAATATAGTCCTTGAGACTCTTGCCACAGCAATAAGACAAGAGAAGGGAATCAAAGGAATTCACATAGGAAGAGAGGAATTAAAATTATCCTAATTTGCAGATGATATGATACTTTATCTGGAAGACCCAAAGAACTCAACCAAAAGACTTCTGGAGCTGATTAACCAATTCAGCAAAGCTGCAGGATACAAAAATCAACCTAAAGAAATCAGTGGCTTTTCTTTATGCCAACAATGAATCCACAGTGAAAGAGACAAAGAAAATAAATCCATTCACTATAACCTCCAAACCAATAAAATACCTAGGAATAAACCTAACCAAAGATATAAAAGACAATAAAAACTATAAAACATTAAAGAAAGAAATTGAAGAAGACCTTGGAAGATGGAAAGATCTCCCGTGCTCATGGAAAGGCAGAATAAATATCATCAAAATGACCATTCTGCCAAAAGTTATCTATAGATTCAATGCAATTTCCATTAAAATACCAGGGACATTCTTCATAGACTTAGAAAAATCAATTATGAACTTTATATAGAGAAAGAAAAGACCCAGAATAGCCAAAGCAATTCTCTCAGCAATAAGAATCATGCAGGAGGCAACACAATTCCAGACTTCAAATTATATTATAGATCAATAGTAGTAAATACAGCATGGTACTGGCACAATAACAGGCATACTGACCAATGGAACAGAATAGAAGATACAGAAACAAACCCACACATCTATAGTCAATTGATCTTTGACAAAGGGGCCAAACTCATACACTGGAGAAAAGACAGCCCATTCAACAAATGGTGCTGGGAGAACTGTTATCCATTTGTAAAAAGGTGAAAATAAATTCATACCTCTCACCATGTACAGGAATCAACTGCAGATGGATCAAAGACTTAGAAATTAGACCAGAGACTGTGAAGTTATTAGAGTAGAGCCTATTCTCAACACTACAACATATTGACACCAGCAGTAACTTTCTCAACAAAACCTCCAAAGCACAGGAAATTAAAGCAAGAATTAACAAGTGGGATGGCATCAAACTAAAAGTTACTTCTCATTAAAGGAAACCATCAAGAACCTATAATAGATGCCTACAGAATGGGAAAAGATTTTTACCAGCCACCACTCTCATAGGGGGCTAATATCCAGAATGTACAAAGAGCTCAAAAGACTCTACACTAGCAAAACAAACAACCCAATCAAGAAATGGGCAATTGAAGTGAATAGACACTTTGCAAAGGAAAAAATACAAATGGCCAATCGATACATGAAAAGATGTTCTACATCATTAGCCATCAGAAAGATGCAAATCAAAACTACACTGAGATTCCATCTAACCCCAGTCAGAGAGGCAAGCATAGAGAAATCAAATAACAAATGCTGGTGAGGATGTGGGGAAAGAGGAACTCTTTTAAAATGTTGGTGAGAGTGCAAACTAGTTCAGCCACTATGGAGATCTGTGTGGAGATCCCTTAGAAAACTCAGAATAGATCCACCATATGATCCAGCTGTATCACTCCTGGGTATTTTTCCAAAGGGGTTGAAATCAGAGAACTATAACAACATATGCATACCTATGTTCATAGCAGCACAATTTATAATAGCCAAAATATAGAACCAACCTAGGTCCTCATCAACAGATGAATGGATTGCAAAATTATGGGAAATATACACAATGGAATCCTATTCAGCTATAAAGAGGAGCAAAATCATGTCATTTGCAAGAAGATGAAAAGTCCTGGAGAGCATTATATTAAGTGAGATCACCCAAGCCAGAAAGAGAACAAACATATTTTTCCCCTAATATGCCCAAACTAGGGAGCATAGGGAATACCAGAAGGACTCCAGGTAATGGATGAGAAATCTCAGCAAATTTTGAATGGAAAGACAGGAGAGAAAGAAGGCTAAACTTGATTAATGAGGGTCTACATACAAATATGTGTAAAAGTATGAATATAGCTTGGTTACCCTGGACAATCATTGGTGGGAGATGGGGAAGGGAAAATGGTGGTGGGGGGTGAGGACACCAAATACAGTTGAAATGTATATCATTTATTTTAATTAAAAATATTTATATAAGCCGGGTGTGGTGGTGCACGCTTGTAATCCCCGCGCTTGGGAGGCAGAGACAGGAGGATCTCGCAGGTTCGAAGCCAGCCGCGCTGGCATAAGAAACCCTGTTTCAAAAATATATAAAAAATAGGTCTGGGAGTGTATCCCGGAGGTAGAAGGGCTTCCAGGAACCCCAGTACCACCAAAATATAATAATAATAATAATAATAATAATAATAATAATAATAATAATAAATATTTATATAAAAATAAATTAAAAAAGAAAAAAAAGAAGAAAAGAAATGTATGTCAAGATTGCCCTCTGCATCACCATGATCTATATACAAAAATACAGGTAATAAAAAAAAGGAAAAAAATTATTGAACAATCATTATCCAGCCTCAGAATAAAATGGTGGACTTAATACTAAACTGGTGAATTAGAAGACCAGTAGAATCTGACAAAAAGTACTAGGAAGTTAGAAAGTCTAGAGAAAAAACATATTGCAATGTATCAAAGTATGGATGAGGTTTTTCTTAACTTCTACAGAGGTTATAAGCCCCCAAGTAGATGCCTGAATCTGCAGATAATCCCAAAACATATATTATATTTTTGCCCATACATAAAAAATTATAATAAATTTTAATTTATTCACCATATGTACATAATAACAAATACATTATTATGTAAAATAAGGGTTTCTTGAGCTCCTGCACTGCTCAATCAACACTCAATAGTTGATCTGATAACCAAAATGGCTACTGATAAGTAGTATTCTGCACAGTACAGATGCACTGAATAAATAAATAATTCACATCCTGGGCAGGACAATGTAGGATGGCATGAAATTTCATTATGCTACTCAGATAACAGCATGCAATTTAAAATTTATGAATTGATTCTTTCTGGAATTTTCAACTTAGTATTTTCAGACTGTTATTGAAACTACAGAAAGTGAAACCATGGATTAGAAGAGACTATGGTACTTCAAATGGGTGATTATTTAAAGTGATATAAAGAAGTTATCTTTTGGTGCAATATATCCTAGTTTATGTGTAAACAGAGTTTATAAAGGTAAATTAAATTGAAGTCATATAATTGGTTCTGATAAGTTTGGATTAGAATTATTTTATTAGTGTCACATGCAGCATGAGTATAGCCTCAATAGCTTATCTATGTTTATACATTTATTATTCTGTTTTAATTATAGCAATATAACATGACAACAAACACACTAATTTTCTTAATATAATTCTGTACTTATATTCTATAAGACTCTTTCTTTAGTTTATATGCATATATTGAAAACTATAACATAAAACTGAACTATAAAAATATCTCATCACCTCACATTTCACAAATGAAGAGGTTAAATGAATAATTATAAATGATTTATTTGCATTGGTATTGAAGTCATATATAAAATGGCCCACTGAAGAGCAAAAAGATTGATTTTTTCAGTTCATATAATTGAGGAGGAATGAGGGTTGTAATCTCAAAAGAGTGTAAATCCTTTTTAGAAAATTTATTTTAGTGGTGGCCTAAACTGGCAGGGTGTGGTTGGAGAGGTGGGTTTCTAGGGATGTGGCCTTGGTGATTCTATATGGTTCCTCCTCCCTTCAATCTTTTTGTGTTTTTTTTTTTTGTGAGGAGCACAGCCCACGTGCTCTCCCTCTTTCCTGTTGCAACCATATCCTGAGATCCAGGGTTCCCTGTCTCACATAGGCTGAACCTAAAACCATAAGAAAATAAATCATTTTCTTTAAGTTATTTAGTCAGTCTTTTAGATTATAGCTGTAAGAATGTTAATCAGAATAGAATATGGTACTTGGAGTAGATTGATGCTATAGCTAAGACTGACCATGAAGAATGTGACTCTTGTACTGATTTGTGAAATAAAATTGGAAAGGCCCAAATGTGCTAGAAATATGGACAGTAGAGATTGCGTACTTTCTCTTTCAGCATATTGGAAGCTAAAAGCTTTTTTTAAAAAAAATACTGGTAGATTTGCTATTTTCTGGAGATTTTGAAGAAAAATCTGTCCCATGACTCCCTCTTGGTTTTTTGTTACTGCTGCCAATCCTATGCTTTTCTTGTTTGTAGACCCTTCATTCCTTTATTTGCCTCTGTCATCAAAGAGATTTTTCCTATCTGGGTACTGTCTTCATATGACCTTCTTAGAAAGAAAACTAAGGACCCACTGAAATCCAGTATGAACTCATCATGTATATCTGCAAAGACTTAATACCCAAATAAAATTGTTTTCTGAAGTCCTCAATGAACAAGAATTTTAGATATACATTATTCAACCACCTTCATCACTGGTGTCTCACAAATCTTTTGAGTATTTTAGCTATAAATGGTTGTTTTGTAAAATTAATTTAAATTATATACTGCAATGAAGCACTCTTACAGAAAACAAGATATGGATAAGTCAACTTGCATGATTTTTACTTAAGATGAATTTAGTATTGATCCTGAATTCTTGTTAGAGAGAATCTTAGAATTTAAACAGTTAACTATGATTTTACTGTATTGTTCCATGTTCAATAAAATATATCTTTTTTAAATTAATATCTTGAAGAGAAATGTCTTTATGTTATTTTTTACAAAATTATTAAACTTATTTAATCCATCAGAAATTGATATTGTGAAGGTCTTACTGTCAAACTACCATAAATATGATTATATTAATTTAAATCATTATGTGTTTGGTAGAACATTGAACCAAGAGATAATTCTTAATGATTTATTTATAACTGAGCTTTGCCCTAAATTAAATTGTCATTAAAGAAGAGATGTTTTATAAACTTATATACAGTTTGGCTAAATATTAAAACAAGTGTGTTTTCATGAGATATTTGCATTAATGCTAACTTATTTTCAAAGTGATAGAAAATAAATCTGATGCATATGTATATATATTAAATATATGAAGGTGATAAATATGTTTCTATAAATGTTAAGTATTAGATTTATCAAATACAAATTTAAAGATAAATTTTAAAATTATATAGATTTAAATTGTTTTAATTACTAAAAATTCATTTATTAAACCATGGTTTTAACTTTAATAAAAAGGTTTCTTATGTGAAATTTACCAGTGTTTTAAGAAAACCTGGATTAAAATAAGACATCTGCTTTTATCAAAATACTTTATGTTTAGTAGTAAAATAAAAGATTATTTTTTCTAAGAGATTTTGAGATTAATTGTATAACAAAAAATATAAAATTGTTTAATAAATATTTTTTGTCTCAAGTTACTGGAATTCTATACTCTGTAGTATTGTTAATCAATGATGCCATCAAGAACCTCTGTTTTATTCATGTTCTCTTAATACTAAGATGGGTGTTTCTGATGTTAGAAAGATGATTGCATATTATTGTCTTTTGTTTTGTTTGTTTTTAATTTTGTTTTTATAATTATATATAATAGATAAAGGAAAGAAAATAGAAAAACTACCCTACAAAATGAACTAAAATTATTTCTTTTAAGGTGACTGGGTCAACTTCTGTCATATGTTTATTTCTAGTATTCTGCCAGTTGATAGAGGAATGAAATTAAATGATTAGCTTAAATTTAACAGGACACTTTCCTACCTTACTATGAATACGTGGATATAAATGTGAAACTTTAAAAAAAATCAAGGTTTTGTTTGGAAGGATTAAATTAACCTTATACTAATACATATAGGCATCAAATAACATTATCTGAATTATCTGCTAATAAGTTCAAGTTTCAGTTAAACTCTATCCTACTAACATACTAACATAAGCATTACCCAGTAATAATTAAGCAAACTTTTACACTATACAATTCATCATATTAGAATGTAAAACACTCATTAAAATATATTTGATATTTTCTTTTTTTTTTACCTTTAACTAAACCCTGTTGTATTCTGTTTTGATGACAATGCTTTTAGTCTTAAGATAACTCATAAATGTTCAAATCTTAGAGTCTTCTATCATCATCTTCAGATTATTATAATCAGCTTCTTACTTTGTTACATTTCAAAGGAATATGATCCTCAACCTTCACTCTTTATCATGGACTTTCATCTTACTGCTCATGGTTTCACTACTCCCCTGAGCCTTAGTAACATTCAAATGAAGGTTAAAGATAGAGATATAAAAGAAACACAATTTAAATTGTCTGCTAGAGACAAAACTGTGAAAAATCACTTTTAGACATCAATTAGGTCTTTGTATTGATTTTATTCAGACTAATACTAAAAAGTAAGGGTCAAATTTTGGCAATGGATGTCTTAATTCATGTCAAATTAGAAAAAGAAAGCATTAAATCTGAGCGAATAAATGTTATTTTTGTGTGAGTTGTTTTGATGTACAATATGAATGGATTTTTCATAATTGCTTTAGTGTTTTTATATAAGAAATTGAAATGCAATAATATTCACTTTCTTAGTTATTTTTATGCTGCTTTAACTCAATAAGTAAGATTGGGTATTTTTTAAAAATCTGAGATTTTGGCCAGGTGTGGTGACATATGTTTATAATCCCAGCATTTGGGAGGCTGAGACTAGAGGACCATGGTTCATGGATAGCCTCAGCTATTTAGTGAGGCCCTCCACAATTTAATGAGACCCTGTTTCAAAATAAAGAATAAAAAATAGGGCAGGGGGTGTAGCTCAGAGATCGAATGCCCCTGGGTTTTATCCCCAGATGCAAAAAAAAAAAAAATCCAAGATTTATATCTTAATGATCTTGAGGCTTGCAAGTCTCTGGTCAAGGGGCCCACACCTGAAGGCTTTTTTGCTGTATCATACCATTGTGGAAGACACGAGCAAGCAAGAGGGGACTGAGCTTTCTTTTATAACAAGCTTATTTTTAAAACAACAAGTCTAATACTGTATAAGAATACTAACCTATTTATTAGGGCACAGCCTCATGACCTAATTACTTCAAGTTTCTGCTCTGAACACTGACTCAGTCAATATTCTCACAGATATAATACAAAACAAATGACCAAACAACTTAAAGGAAGAAAGATTTATTTGCTCTCAGTTTTTTTTTTTTTTGGACATTTTGGGGTTCATTATAGGTGAGGTGGGTGTCTATAGAGCTCAAGTCATGGCAGCAGAAAGTGAAGTGTGTGCAAAGCTTTATTCTCACACTATGGTGGCAGGAAGCAGAGAACAGTAAGAAAGGCAATTCAGTGACAAAAGCCCAATCCCTAATGCCACACACTACTATTTTCAGCCACACCTCACCAGCTTAAGTTACCACCCAAGCCATGCAAAACTCATCACAATTGATTTACATACTGATAATATTACAGCCTTCATGATTTAATTACAGCAACTCTGAACATTAGTACATGAAAGCTTCAGACAATATTCAACACCACTACATTGAAGATTAAGTTTCCAAAACATAAAATTTGGGAAACACATTCAAACCATGGCTTCTCCACTAGCTCTCAAAATCCATGTACTTTGAAATGCAACACATATTCATTCTATTCCAGTAGACCTAAATGCCTTTAACTTGTTGCAGTAACAACTCACAAGTTTAAAGTCTTATACAAATCATATATATGAATCATACTCAAAACATAATTTATTTCAAGAAAAATTGCTATAAGTATGTAAAATTAATAAATTACTTGATTCTATGACACATGGTGTGAAGGATATAGGGTAGACATTCTTGTTTTGTTTGTTTTTTTGGGGGGTACTAGGAATAAAAGCCAGGGGAATTATACCTCTGAGCTACACTCATCTTTTATTTTGAAATAGAGTCTAAGTTGTTTAAAATATCAGCAAAAATGCTTTTCTCCTGTTTCAGCCTTCCCAGTACTGGGATTACAGGTATGTGCCAATTGACCAACACAGACTTTCTCATTTTAACAGGATTAATAAGCAAGAAGGGAGGGTTAGCTTGTCCTGAGTGAATCTAAAATCCAACAGGGAAAACAGATTAAGTTTTAAAATTGAAGAATAATTTCCTTCAACCCCACCTACATCTTGGGCATTGGGATCCTAAGGCCTCTCAGGTAGTTTCTTTCATATGGCTTTGCTTCACACAACATCTCTCATGGGTGGAGATGTTATCTTCAAATTCATTAGAGAGGAGTTGCATGCTGATGAAATCCTGGTAGCATTCTGGGATCTCTAAGGTGAGCTCACTCCCACAGCTCCACTAAGCAATATCTCAGTGGAAATTCTATGATATCCTGACTCAGCATTTTCACTTCACAGTGTTCTAATAAGAGCTCTCTGTAGTGGCTATGCCTGTGTTAGCAGTCTTTTCCTAGTCTGCCTGGATGTCTTTGACATCCTTTAAAATCTAGGTTTTGAATAGACAACAACATATGAATGCCACCAGGGTTTGGCTTAGACTTTCTAACATGGAGATAGAAGCTATACCTGGGCTTGTTTAAGCCATGGTTGGGGCAGCTAAGAAGCACCACATCTAAATGTGGAAAGCAAACAATTGAAGTCATGCTGGGCAGCACATGTTGAGGGCCTATGAGTGCCTTTCCAGAAAATGTTCTCTCAATGCATGTGATTAACTCAAGATCTCTGAAATATGTTTGCATTTATTTTGTCATTTTCTTGGAGAATAGATAAGGAGCCTTCTATCAATACTTATCTTTTTAGTAAATGGTTGCTAGTCTACAGATGTGGTTTGCTCTCTTAGGGATTCCATTTCAGTCTTTACATGGACATGCTATGAACTTTTCAATTTTTCTAAGTCTACTTCCCATTTAATTAAAAAATCCATCTTTAAATATTTTCTCCCCTTTCAAATCTTACTTGCTGTGGTTAAAACTAGTTATTCATTTTTTCAATACTTTCCATAGAAATTTCTTCCATGAGATATCCCAATTCCTGGGTCTTAAATTAAGCCTTTTACAAAGTCCTAGGCATTACCATAAACCTACAAACTTCCTGACGATTGGATAAGAAAGATAACTATTACTCCAGTCTTTAATACTTTGTTTCTCACTTTTATTTCTGCCTTCAAAAGAATGGCCTTTTCTGGCCATATTTCTGAACACCATCTCTAATATAACTACTTAAATAATCTTCAAGAAGTTCTAGGCTTTCCCTAGAATCTCTTATTATAAGCCTTCATCACAATCACCTTTAATGCTTTGTTCATGGCTCTTCTAGCCTATTCTCCCTAAACCTCCCATCCTCTACCCCTTATCTATTTCCAAAATTTTTTCTACATATTCATAAAGTATATGAATATACTTTATATATATAAAAAGTATATGAATATACTTTAGTAGCAATAGCCCAGCTTTTGGAAGCAATTTTCTGTCTTAGTGTGTTTTTGGCTGTTATAACAAAATTCCTATTTTTAAATTTGTATTACAGATCAATTGATTTTATTATATAAAATAATCAAAATTTAGTTTTATATGATTTATTTCTCTATTATTTCTGTTATTTAACCTTTCACATCTTTTATCTGTAATTTTTCTTTTTTTGTTGATTTTGGATTTCATGGACTTTTGTGATATAAGGTGATAACAGAACTGGTTCCATTGATTTTGAGTGATCTCTTTCTCTCTAGGCACAGCTCTAATTATATGCCAGAAATTTATTTTGCTGTATTTTCATATTTACTAAGTGTGCAAATATTTATTATTTTCTTTGTACTTTATTTTTGATCCATGATAATCATATATATATACATATTTATATATATTAATCACACACACATATATATATATATATATTTATATGTATATAGATATGTGTGTATGATTATCATGGAGATATAAATATATATTTATATCATGGGGATAAAAATATATATAATTACTGGGGATGAAATCCAGGGCATTCTATCTCCAAGCTACACCCTCATATCTCTTTTTTATTCTTTATTTTGAAATAGGATTTCAAGTTGCAGAGGACCCACAAACCTTCTATCATTTTGTCTCAGTCTTCCAAGTACTGAGTTATAAGCATGCACCACCACACCTGGCTCCATGGTGATTTTTAAATGTAAGTTACTTGGTTTGTAGATAGCTTTATTATCTAGATATTTCCATGCTATTTATTTTTATTTTATTTCATGTTAACAAAGAACATGTCTTCTATTATTTAAATCTTTTTACATACACTCAAAGTGTTGAAAGATAAAAAACAGAAACCATAATTATCTATTTTGTGTGCAGTGTATGTTCTCTGTGCTCTCAATATGAATATTCACTTTATTATTGAGTCAAGTTATATATACTATTGCTGATTTTTCTTCATTTTTGTTCTGTAAATTATTGAAAATCTTTAAATTTCTATAGTTTAATTTTTCACGGTTTTTGTTTCAACTGGTTTTGTTGTATTTTTAACTCATTAAATGAATAAATGTTTTAATTTATTTTTATTTTATTATTTTATTGTCAATCCTTATCTTTTGTAATATTTTTTGCTCTAAATTACTTTTTTCTGGTATTATACAGGTACTTCAGCTTTCTTTTTAATTAGTGTTAAAGTATATTTTAAGACTTAAAATCTCCCACCCTACTTTGTAACCTGTGTATTATTCATGTTTATATAAAAAATGTCACACTGATTTGATGTTTTAGCCAATATGGCAATTCATATAACTTAACAGATGTTCTTAAAAACTTTACCTTTAAGGAACTATAGATATAGATAATAAAATATCAATTTGCTAAGTCATTTCAGTTTGTTATCTTTTTATGCTTTTTTCTGTTCTTGCATCTTTTTATATTCTTGTTTATAAATGAAAAGCTGTGCTTAAAAACTAAATAAAGGCATGACAGTCACACATCAAACACAGAATACAAATAAAGATATGAGAAAAATGAAATAATTGCATATCAAATAATTCAGTGAATTTATAATTTTTATTGTTCATCTTTGTTTTTGTCTCAATAGCTATAATTTCATTTTTAATGTTTATAATTCATAAAATGCAACTGATATATCACTTCATAAATAAAATTTCAAACCATATTTAAAGTTTTTTCTTATTATCTTTATGCTATTGTCATACTTTACACCCAATATGTTGTAAGTTACAAAATATATTATTATAAATTTGCCTCAAAATTATTATTTTTGTATATTATGTTACTAGTTTAAATTTGCATGTCAGTGGGGTTTTTGTAAAGTAACAAGATTGTGCAACTATTACCACAAAACAAATTTCAGCATTTTTTATTATAATAAGAAGAAACTCAGACTTCCAGGAAGATGGTGACTAAGGGAAACAGCACATACCAGTCCTGATGACACCTGAACTCTACTGCCTTAAAAACAGCATTCTACAAAGCCAGAAAATACTATCAGTAGAGGAATAAAAAATAGGCACAAGGCTGTAGGGGGAAAAAAGGTTAGAAAACTAATCAGAGAGCAGAAAATAATCCCCCTCCCCAGTCTTGTGGCCGTAGGCACTGCAGTGGCACCATCTTTCCACATAGCATCTGACTCCAAAAACAAACAGAAAGACAACAAAAGACCTGAAGTGAAAAGCTAAAGATCATTGGAGTTGTAAGCCAATAGTTCTTCCTGTGAAAACACCAGCTACAACTTCCAGCAGTGGCTGCTGAGCTCACTACACTCTCTAGGGATCCAGAGAGCTTTCAATAACAGAAAATAAACCCACCTACCTTGAAGCCATAGCAATGCCATCTTACCTCACTGCACCTGACTCCAGAGACAAACAGGAAAACAACTAAAGACCTGAAGTAAACAGCTCCAGATCATAGGAACTGTAAACCAAAGCCATCACTTCTTCCTGTACAAATTCCTGCTACAACTTCCAGCAGTAGAGGCCAAGCTCACCACACCCTCGAGATCCAGACCATAGTGAAACCAGTTCCTTCAGAAGTACACCCAGCATGGCATCCCCAGGGACTCATGCAGCCGCAATAACCTCCCTGCATCCGAGACTTTGGGGTTCAATCTGGAGAAGGTTGGGATATAATTTGCTGTTGGACACAGAAAAGGCTCAGACTCAGGCTCTAAATCAGCGGAAACTGTGGAGGGGAGACCTATGCTTAACACTAGACTTAATGAGTAAGATCTCCAGGATCAGCACAGAAAACCCAATCATGGTGAATGGGGAGAAGTCAGACAAGCCAAACTTTAGCTATGAAGAACAGACTCTTACACTGAGTTTGTTCTCAGAGAATTTGGCCATGTGCAGAGGGATATCCATTGATACTGGCCACCTGCATAGACTGAGTTAGACTCAGAGAACCAGGCTTGCACCATAAAAGGTGCCTATGGCATTTGGTGTCTTCACAGAAAGAGACTTCAGATGCATAGTCTGCTGAGTATTTATATATTTGTAGAACTGCATTATTTTTTTGTTGGTTTTCTTTTTTTGGTATTTTGTCCTTTTTGTATGTGTGTGAGTGTGTATGCCTGTTGCTTTACCTCTCTCCCCAAACCCTCTCCCAATCTTCTTCCCTTATACATACCTACACTTTTCTCTCCATACATTTTCTTTATTTCCTCTCTCCTCAACATTCAATCTTCACTATTGAATATAACACAACTTGCCCTTGGATATACCAGCTGACAACTAGAGACTGAGAGAAATCTATTCAAAGCAACAGATACAAACTTCTAAAAATCATGAGAGGGAGGAATAACAAGAAAGCAATGAGCTCCCAAAACACCACAATAACAGAATATGACAACACAGAATTGCAGAGATCTCCAGAAGGTCAAATCAGGAATGTAACTGTAGAGATAATACAGGACTTCTGAAAAGAAACTAGAGAGAGTCTGAAAGAAATTAAGGATGTAATCATTGAAGTGAAGACATCAATTTAAACTATCAACAATCTATTAGACCACATCTTCTAGGAGCAAGAATAAATTCTATTCTTGCTCCTAGAAGATGATCACTCCAAAAACAAATGCATAGTTTATAACAGAGAAAAAACAATTTTCCAGCAGGAATTGGACATTGAAGAAATATGGGCCCATCTTAAAAGAGCAAACCTAATAATAATTGGCATGAACAGGGAAAAGAAGGTAAAACCAAAGGGATCAACAATCTTTTCAAAGAAGTAATATCAAAAAATTTTCAAACATAAAGCAAGAGGTCAATACACAGGTACAGGAAACTTATAAATTCCCCTTTAGACAAGATCAGAGAAAAGATTCTCATGGCACATAGTAGTCAAACTGACCACTATAGACACCAAGGAGAGAATTTAAAGGCAACAAAAACAAAATGCCAAACAACACTCAGAGACAAACCAATTAGAATCAATCCAGACTTCCCAAACCAAGTCCTGAAAGCCAGAAGGACCTGGAGTAGCACATTCCAAACACTGGAAGAAAACAACTTGCAGCCAGAAATTTCCTACCCATCAAAACAATCTCTCAAATTACACAGGTAAATAAAAACATTACATGACAAACAGAAGCTAAAGGAATTTATGTCTTCCAAACCAGCAACAGAGAAAATATTCAAAGAGATCAACTGCAAAAGAGAAATAATTAATACACACCAGAACCAGAGAAACAAGTATTCCCATATAGCAAAACAAATAAGCAAAGAAAAACAAACACTACCTCAAAAAGATATTAAATCTCAAATTGTTAAAATTAAAATTACCTCTCAATAATCACACTGAATGTAAATGGCCTCAACTTCCCAATAAAAAGACATAAAGGGGCAAAATGTATTAAAAACCAGAATCCATCTATCTACTGCCTGAAAGAAGTATACCTTACAAGTAAAGACAGTAACAAACTTACATGAAAGGGCTGGAGCAAGGTAATCCATACCAACAGAACTAAAAGATAAGCAGAAATAGCAAATATGATATAAAAATTGGTTTAAGCCCAAGCTTATTAGAAAAGACAAAGCAGGTCATTTTTACTAGTAAAAGAAACAATCTGGCATGAGAAAATAATCATTGTCAACATTTATGACCCAAACATAGGTGCAGCTACTTTCATAAAACAAACTTTTTGTGACATTAAGTCACACATAAATCCCAGTACAATAATACTGGGATATTCCAATACCCCTTTCACACCATCAGACTGATCTTCTAGACAAAAGGTCAGTAAAGATGTCTCAGACCCAAATAATACTAAAAATCAAATGGGCCTATTAGACACATAGAGAATATTCAACCCAACTATAGCAGAGTTCACACGTTTCTCAGCTATTCACAGAACCTTCTCCAAAACAGCTCACACCCTGGACCACAACGTGAGCACTAGCAAATTCAAAAAAATGTGACATACTTCTTTGTGTCTTTTCAGACCATAATGGAATGAAACTAGAAATCAAGTATAAGAAGACACAGAGAAATCACATAGATGTGTGAATACCAAACACCACACTGCTGAATGAAGAAGGTTTTATAGAAGAAGTCAGGGATGAAATCAAGAAATTTCTAGAAATGAAGAAAAATAGTTATACAACATATCAAAACATTTGGGACACATTTAAGAGGAAAATTTATAGCACTGAGTGCTCACATAAGAAGAGCAGAAAATCACCAAATAACCTATTGATACACTTCAAAGCCTTTAAAAAATAGGAATAATCTAATAGGAAATTATTAAAATGAGAGCAGAAATTAAAAAAATAGAGAATAAAAAATACAGAAAATCATAAAACAAAAAGCTGGTTTCACAACTAGGTGTGGTGGCCCACGATTATAATCCCAGTGGTTGGGAGGCTGAGACAAGACTATCACACAGGTTTGAAGCCAGCCTCAGCTACTGAGTGAGGTTTTCAGCAACTTAGTGAGACCCTGTTTCCTAATAAAATATAAAATAAGTCTGGGAGTATAGCCCAGAGGTAGAAAAGCCCCTAGGTTCCACCCCCAGTACCACAAAATAAAAGCTGGTTTCTCAAAAAAAATTAACAAGATAGATAAACAACTAGCCAATCTAATTTTAAAAATAGAGAATCAACCAAAATTATAAAGAGAAAAGATTAAAAAGGAGATGTTATTACTTACAGTGTAGCAATCCATAATATTATTAAAAAAAAACTTTGAAAAACTATACTCCAACAAAATGGAAAATTTTGGGGAAACTGACAGCTTTCTAGATAAATGCAACCTGCCTAAACTGAGTCATGAAGTTATAAAAAATTTAAACCAACCAATAGAAATCAAAGAGATTGAAACAGCAATAAAGAGCCTACTAAACAAAAGCCCAGGACCAGATGGTTTCCCAATTGAATTTTATAAAACCTTTACAGAAGAGCTAGTCCTGAAATTCCTCAATATATTTCATGAAATAAGGAAAAAGGGACTCTCAAATATATTATACGAAACCAACATCACATTAATACCAAAACCAAATAAAGACAACTCAAGGAAGGAAAACTACAGGTCTAGGTCATTGATAAACTTGTATGCAAAACTGCTAAACAAAATACTAGAAGCACACATTCAAAACTACATCAAGAAAATCATACACCATGAGCAGGTAGGGCTCATCTCATGGATTAAAGGCTGGTTCAATATGAAAAAAATCAATTCATATAATTCATCATATAAACAGAACCAAAGACAAAAATTACATGATCATTTCAATAGATGCTTAAAAAGCATTTGACAAAATCTAATATCCATTTATGCTAAAAGCACTGTAGAGAATTGGAATAGAAGGAACATATCTTAACATCATAAAGGCAATCTACACTCGTCCCACAGCCAACAATATATTAAATGGGAAAAAAAAAAACATTGAGAATTTCCCCTAAATAGAGGAACAAGACAAGGATATCCATTATCACCACTCTCTTAAATATAGTACTTAATATTCTAGCCAGAGCAATAAGGCAAGAAAAAGAAATAAAATGGGTATGATTAGAAAAAAAAGAACACAAACTTTAATTATTTACAGATGACATGATACTATACTTATAAGACCCAACAACCTCAAACAAAAGGCTTATAGAAATTATCAACAAATTCACCCAAGTGTCTGGGTATATAATCAATCTTAAAAATTAGAAGTTTTTCTATATTCCAACCATAAATCCCCCTTAGAAGATTGAAAGGTCTTCCATGTTCATGGATAAGCAGAATAAATTTCATCAACATGGCCACACTTTCAAAAGTGATCTACAGATTCAATGCAATACCCATTAAATTACGAAGATCATTCCTCATAGACATAGAAAAATCAGTCCTTAAATTTGTTTGGAACATTAAAAAAAACCCAGACTAACCAAAGTAGTTCTCAGCAACAAAATTTATACAGAAGGAATCAGAACACCTGATTTTAAACTATACTACAGGAGCTTTCCCCACCATCACTCTGCACTCTACAAAGTGCCTGGAGTCACCCTCACTGTCTCCGCTCCTGGATTAGCAATTCCCCTCCTTAGCTCTGAGGATTCTCTGTACAAAGCTGGCAGCCGGAGCAGAAAGCTCTGGTTTCATAGAAAGTACTGCTTGAACATGATCCTAAACTCTTCTCACAGATGGCACTAGTGCTCATGCAAGAGGACTCTGGGTGACCTCAGCCCCACAGCCCCTGAGCCCGATTCCCAGCCCTGCTGCGGATTCCATCAGTGCAACGACCCCTCCAGCCCTCCCAGCTGGCTCTCAGTCATGGCACTGGGCCTGCTCCTTCTGGGGCTCCTGGGCCCACCTTCTCTCTCCCCTCTGCCCGCCCCCACCCCTCCCCATGCAAGTGTGAATGTCTCCCTCTCTCTTTTCCCTTCTCTCTCTCCCTCTCACTCTTTTGTGAGTTATAGCAACCCTTGCCTTGTGAATCATGCACCATAGTCACTGTAGTCCTGGCAACTGTTACCCATCAACAACAACTACTCCTCTCTTCTTCCTCCTCCTTCTCCTCCCCACCACCACCATCTCCATCACCCACCAACAACACAATAATCCACAGCCAAGCAGTGATGGAGAAGGAGAAAATGGCGACAGAGAGACACAGCATATCTCACTAGCTGAGGCAAATTAAGTTCAACTACTGAGAATACAGAGTCTTAATAAACAAAATTAAATTCAGCTTAGGACCCAAAACAGACTCAAGGACTATGGCAAGAGAAATACAGTAACTCCGACCTGCGAGATTCACCCCAACACACTGTAGAATCAACAAAAAAAATAGCTGGTTCTTTGAAAAGATTAATAGAATTTAATAAACTCCTGGCCAACCTAACCAAAAGGAAAGAGAGAATAAACTCAAATTATTAAAATCAGAAATGAAAAAGGAAACATCAACACAGATAGTGGAGAAATTCAAAGGATTATCAGAAATTATTTTGAAAATTTATACTCAATTGACTAGAAAACATGGAAGAAATTGATAGATTTCTAAGAACATAAAACCTACAGAAATGAAATCTAGATGACATAGCAAGCCTAAACCAACCAATAGCAAACAAAGAAATAGAAATGGTGATAAAAATTATTCCATCAAAGTAAAGCCCATGCCCAGATGGTTTTCCAGCTGAATTCTACAAAACCTTCAGTGAACAACTAATACCAGTACATCACAACTTGTTCTGGGAAATTGAAAAAGATGAAACTCTCCCAAATTTCTTCTATGAGGCCAGTATCACATTAATCCCCAAATCAAATAAAGATACCTCAAGAAAGGAAAACTACAGACCAATATCCTAAATGAACATAGATGCAAAAATTCTAAACAAAATACTAGCTATACACATTCAAAACCATATCAAGAGAATAATACACCATGACCAAGTTGGTTTTATCCCAGAAAAACAAGGCTGGTTCAACATACACAAATCAATACATGTTATTCACCACATAAATAAAACCAGGAACAAAACCCACAACATCATAGCAATAGATGCTGAAAAGTATTTGACAAAATCCAATACCCATTTATGTTAAAAAATACTGTAGAAAATTGGAATACAAGGAATGTACTTCAACATCATTAAGGTAATATAAAACAAACCCAAAGCCAACATTATATTGAATGGGGAAAAACTGTAAGAATTTCCTCTAAAATCAGGATCAAGACAAGAATGCCCACTATCACCACTCCTTTTCAATATAGACCTTGAGACTCTTGCCACAGCAATAAGAGAAGGAAATCAAAGGAATTCAAATAGGAAGAGAGGAGTTAAAACTGTCCTTATTTGCAGATGACATGATCCTTTATCTAGATGACCCCACAAACTCAACCAAAAGACTTCTGGAGCTGATTAACCAATTCAGCAACATTGCAGGATACACAGTCAACCTAAAGAAATCTGGCTTTTCTTTATACCAACAATGAATCCACAATGAAAGAAATAAAGAAAACAATTCCATTCACTATAACCTCAATACCAATAAAATACCTAGGCATAAACCTAACCAAAGATGTAAAAGACTCTACAACAAAAACCATAAAACATTAAAGATATTGAAGAAAACCTTGGAAAATGAAAAGGTCTTCCATGTTCATGGATAGGAAGAAAAAAATATTATCAAAATGACCACTCAGCCAAAAGCAATCTATAGATTCAATGCAATTCCCATTAAAATACCAGCAACATTCTTCATAGATCTAGAAAAATCAATCACGAACTTTATATGGAGAAAGAAAAGACCCAGAATAGCCAAAGCAATTCTCAGCAATAAAAAACATGAAGGAGGCATCAAAATATCAGACTTCAAATTATATTATAGATCAATAGTAGTTAATACAGCATGGTATTGGCATAATAACAGGTATACTGACCAGTGGAACGGAACAGAAGTGACAGAAACAAACCCACACACCTATAGTCAATTAATCTTTGACAAAGGGGCCAAACTCATATGCTAGAAAAAAGACAGCATTTTCAACAAATGGTGATGGGAGAATTGGCTATCCATTTGCAGAAAGACGGCACTAAATCCTTACCTCACACTGTGGATAGGAATCAACTTGAGATGGATCAAAGATTTAGAAATTAAACCAGAGACTGTGAAGTTATTAGAGAAAGGCATAGGCTCAACACTCCAATATATAGGCACAGGCAGTAACTTTCTCAACAAAAATTCCAAAGCACAGAAAATTAAAGCAAGAATTAACAAGTTGGATGACATAAAACTAAAATGTTTCTCCTCATCAAAGGAAACCATCAATAGCCTAAAGAGGATGCCTACAGAATGGGAGAAGATCTTTACCAGCCACCACTCTGATAGGGGGCTAATATCCAGAATATACAAAATGCTTAAAAGACTCTACACTAGTAAAAGAAACAACCCAATCAAGAAATGCGTAATTGAACTGAATAGACACTTTACAACAGAAGAGATACCAATAGCCAATAGATACATGAAAAGATGTTCTACATCATTAGCCATTAGGGAGATGCAAATCAAAACTTCACTGAGATTCCATCTTATATCAGTCAGATTGTCAAACATAAAAAAATCAAATAACAAAAAATGCTGGTGAGGATGTGGGGAAAGAGGAACTCTTTTACACTGTTGGTAGGAGTGCAAACTAGTTCAGCCACTATGGAGATCTGTGTGAAGATTCATTAGAAAACTGTGAATAGATCCACCTTATGATCTAGCTCTACCACTCCTGGGTATTTTTCCAAAGGGGTTGAAACAAGAAATCTACAGCAACATATGCATAACCATGTTCATAGCAGCACGATTCGTAATAGCCAAAATATGGAACCAACCCAACTCCCCATTAACAGATGAATGGATTGCAAAATTATGGGGAATACACACAGTGGAATTCTATACAGCTATAAAGAAGAACAAAACTATGTTATTTGCAAGGAGATGGAAAGTCCTCGAGAACATTTTGTTAAGTGAGATCAGCCAAACACAGAAAGAGAAGGGACATATGTTTCCTCTAATATGCCCAAACTAGAAAGCATAGGGGATACCAGAAAGACTCTAGATATTGGAAGGGAAATCTCAGCAAAGTCTGAAAGAAAGGATAGGAGAGGAAGAAGGCTGAACTTAATTAAGGAGGGTCTACATCTGAATATGTGTAAAAGTGTGAATATATCATGGTTACCCTGGACATTCATTGTTGGGAGAGTGGAAGGTAAAGTGGGGGTGGGGGAAGAGGGCACCAAATACAGTTTTAATGTATACCATTTATTTTCAGTTAAAAATATACAAAAATTAAATTATACTACAAAGCCATAGTAATAAAAATAAAGCATGGTTCTGACACAAAAATAGATACATAGCCCAATGAAGCAGAAGATTCAGAAACAAATCCACACTTACAGCAAATTAATTTTTGACAAAGGGCCAAAACATACACTGGAAATAAAATAGTTTTTTTTTCAAAAAATAGTGTTGGCAAAACTGATTAATATGCAGAAAAAAATGGAAATAAATCCCACTTTCTCACCCTGCACAAATCTCAATTCAAAATAGATGAAATACTTTGAAATCAGACCAGAGACCTTGATACTCCTTGAAGAGAACATGGGTCCAACACTGCAACACATAGGTATAGATAAAACCTTTCTCAACAAGACCCCAAACATACAAGAAACTAAAAGGTAAATCAATATGTGGAATTGCATTAAACTGAAAAGCTTCTGTAGATCAAAGAAACCTATCAAGAACCTCAACAAGGAGCCAAAAGAATGGAAGACGATTTTTGCCAACGACTCCTCTGATAGAGGACTAATATCTAGAATATACAGAGAACTCGAGAAATTCAGCACTAAGAAAACAAATGACTCAATCAAAAAATGGACAAGTAAACTAAATAAATACTTCACAAAGAAAAAACTTTAAATGGCCAATACATGCATGAAAAAATTCTCAACATCATTCGCTACCAGAGAGATGTAAACCAACACTACCCTGAGATTTCACTAACTCCATCTAGAATAGCAATCATTCAAAACACAAACAACAACAAATGCTGGTGAGGATATGGTGAAGTGGAAACTCTAAAACATTGTTGGTGGGATTGCAATTTAGTGCAACCACTTTGAAAAGCAGTATGGAAGATCCTCAGAAGAATGGGAATGAGCTTACCATTTGATTCATCAATACCACTTCTGGGTATCTACCCAAAAGAAAGGAAACCAATCTACCAAACTAATGCATGTATATCTATGTTCATATCTACAGAATTAACCGTTACCTAACTATGGAATCAGCCATGATGTCCATCAACAAATGAATGGATTACAAAACTATGGAATATTTACACAGTGAAATTCATTTAGCCATAAAGAAAAACATAATTATGTCATTTACAGGCAAATGGATGTAACTTAAGGACATTATGCTAAGTGAGATTAGTCAGTCACAAAAATTAAGAAATTGGATGCTCTCCCTAATATGCAGAAGCTAGGAAGAAAATGGGTCATAGGAGGAACTCTAGATGAAAAAAAGAGATTCGCAAATACGGCAACCTAATTGAGGAGATGAGAGAGAGAGATGTGGGAAATAATCTCATGCATATGATGTGCTTTAACAAACATATGGATGTCAATCACTAAGTCAAATATGAGAAGGACAGATGGATAGGAAATGGGATGCAAACTGGTAAGGGCTAATTGGATGACATGTGCATGTATGTCTCCACCATCTTGCATTCCATTAAGATGTATGAATACAATGCACCAATAAAAATATTTTTAAAAATCTTGCTCATGACATAGACAGTTCTGTGCTACTCATTTTTATGTTAGTGGGATTTTTTTTTGTTTGTTATTCTCTTCTTGGGGTCTTGTGCATGCAGGGCCATTTTCTATCAGAGACACAGCTCCTATCTTTTTTATTTTCTTTTGAGGCAGTGTTTATCTAAGTGGCACTGGCTGGCCTTCAACTTACAAAACTCCTGACATAGGAGGCTGGTATAACAGGAGTGCTCTACCTCACCTGGCATCTGGTAATGATTCTTTTCTCTTTTTTAAATTGGTGAACAAGTTTTGAACTATGATGTCTTCATGCATAGAAATTTGAATTGTAAATTTGAGTTTGTGCTTCATTTCAATTAGCAGAAGAAATGTGATTACCTAAAGTAAATAAGAGAATAAAGTTAAAAACTGCTTCTCATATTCTGTTTATAAGACTAAATATCCAAACATACTTTAGTTTTGTAAAAAAAAAAGAAACTTTACCAATATTTTAATCATTTTCTTCTATCCTATCTTCTTGAACAACTACTAGAGAAAACAGTGTTGTTGTTCTCTGTATTTGCCTATTCTCAATCTTTCACATTTATAAAAATAATAAAATATACAGTCTCTTGAGGTTGATTTTCACTTATCATTACATTATTAAATATTATTTATATCTTATCATATATCAGTACTTCATTTTGTATATTTGTACAAAATATCATGGTATAAATATACCATATATTATTAATTTCTTCAATAGCAGATCTTAGTTAATCCCACTGCCAGAATACTGTGAATGTTGCTAAGCACACTCATGTAATAATTTTTTCTAAACATACTTTGTCAGATTCCCTTGTCGTGTACATAGGACTGGAATTGTTATATTGTATTGTAATTCTATATTTAACTTTTGGAGAACTGCCAATACCCTTTAGCCACTACAGCACTCTACATTCCCAAAAACAATACATAAGTGTTCCAATTTTTCTACAATCTTGCTAACACTTATTTTTCTTTCCTTTTTTTTACCTCATCTTATCCTTTCTAGTGGGTATGTATTGTAATAATATTGTGGTTTTGATTTTCATTTCCTTAATGACTTATAATGTGGACTGTCTTTTGATGTGCTTATTGATTATTTTACATGCTAATACATAAGTGGTCTTTATATATTTTGGTATTAGAAACCTTACCAAATATATAATGTGTAAAAGTCCTTCTCATTCTCTGGTTTGTGTTTTTACTTCCTTGATAGTGTGCTTTATCATACAAAAAATTTTTATACTGATAAGAATAGTGGATAGAGATTAAAGCAGAAAGTTGGAAAGAAAGATTGATAAAGTAATCAGATCAGTAAATACTATGTCTATTTATGAATATATTGACACCAATCTCATTGACATGTACTGGGAAGAAAGAGAGAAGTAACGTAGGATTTGGAGAGAAATATACCAAGCATGGTGTGCATGAATGTTTGTATCACTTTGACCCTCATTTTAAAGTATAATTGGAATGCACTAATAAAAATATTTTTAAAATCCTATCTTTTCTTTGGCTACTTGTGTTTTGAAATGTTATCTAAGAAATTTTAATATATGGTCATGAAGATTTACATTATATTCCTCCTCTAAGAGTTTTAGTTTTTGTGCTCATATTTATAATTTTACCTATCCTGAGATAATATTTTTATATGGTAAGGAGATAGTTTTTCAAATTTTTATTTGTGTGTATGAATATTTAGCTGTTACCTCATAAATTACTCTTTTCATTTGTGTTAAAAATTACTTGAACCAAGCATGTGGGACACATTTGTAATCCCATTATTTAGAAGGCTGAGATCACAAGTTTTAGTTGAGCCTCACCAACTTAGTGAGTTCCTCAGCAACTTAGACCCTGTTTCTAAATTAAAAAGAAAAAAAAAAAAAGTAGGCCAACTGCAGTGGAATATGCCTGTAATCCCAGTACTTTTGAGCCTGTGACAGGTGTATTTCAGGTTTGTGGTCAGCTTCAGTCTCTTAGTGAGGCCCTACATAACTTAGAGAAACTCTGTTCCAAATAAACAAAATAAAATAAATAATGTAAATTCAGCTGAGGTGTAGCTCAGAGGTATAATTCTCCTAGGTTCTATTCCTAGTACTACTAAATATATACATACATCATACATACAAAAAATTAAGTATGGCAGGGGTGTGTAGCTTGGAGACAAAACATTTCTGCGTTAAATTCCCTGTAACATTTTAAAAAATGATAAAACTTACTTGAACATAATTGGACAGGTTTATTTTTAGACTCCTAATTCATTGATTTCAAGATTGTCATTGTCTTTCAACATTTCACTATAATGTATGTTGGGGTCTTTTTGCTTTTTCCAACTTGGAGTTTATTGTGTTTCTTTGTTATGGTGGTTAATATTTTTCATTCCACTTGAAAAAATTTTACCTTTTTTTAAAATTATTCTTGTCCCTTTAATTTTTTTGTAAGTACCAACACTTTGCTTAATGTTTCCATGCACTTCTTTAAGGCTCTGTTCATTTTATTCATTATTTTTTCTCTCTGTTCTAGTTGCATAATTTCCATTAATCTGTCTTTAAGGTCACTGATTCTTTCTTCTGCTGGTTCAAATATATTCTTAAATTCTTCTAGTAAATTGTTTATTTGAATTTTTGTACATTCAATTATATAACTTTTATTTGATATTTATTTCATATTTTCTATGTCTTTAATGATATTATATATCTGGTGAAAAACTACCTTACCTTTACTTAATTATTTACACATTTCCCTTTATTTTTAAACTTTATAATAGCTGCATTGAAAGATTTTTTAACAACATATCTAGTGCCAATAAATATTGCTCATATGATTCAGTAGCCTTTTTAGTGGAATTATATTTAAAATATGATTGTAGCTTTGTTTGCATGCTTTTACTTGCAGAAAATACTTCATAGCTTTTTTTTTTTTTGGTAAATAAAATATTCCCTTTCAGAAAATCTTCATAGTGTTGAGGCCTTATATTTGTTTTCCTTGCAAATGAATCTGCTCAAAGTCAGCTTTTCTATATAATCATCCTTGCTACTGTATACGATTTACAAAGCATAACATGATAGAAAGTAAAATAATTCATATACTACATCCTTATAAAGTCAATAAGTATCATATATATGTATATATATATTTTTTTTTTGGGGGGTGGTACTGGGGATAGAACCCATGGTGCTTCTGCCTCCAGGGTACACTCCCAGACCTATTTTATATATTTATTTGGAAACAGGGTCTCTTAAGCCAGCGAGGCTGGCTTCGAACTTCTGTAATCCTCCTGTCTTTGCCGACCAAGCACGGGGATTACAAGCATGTGCCACCACACCCAGCTACATTATATATATTCTTAATAACATTTCTGAAATTATTATCATTACCTTTGTCACAAGGATATGATCATAGTGTATATTTTGTTTTGTAACCAGGATTTTACTTAATATTATGATTGTCTACCCAAACCTCGACTAATTCACTTTTTTTTTCCTTTTTTTTATTTTATTTTATTTTATTTTATTTTATTTTTTTTATTGGTGCACTGTATTCATACATCTTAGTGGGATACAAACTTTTGTAGACATACATGCACACATCGTCCAGTCAGCCCCCACCCGATCCCCACCCCATTCCCTCCCCATCCCTCCTTCCCATGCTTGGCTTAGTGGTTGACATCTAGTATTATAGCAATTTATCCAAAATTAAAAATGATAATTTCACATAACAGTTTCATTTGTCTGATACCAAGCTTTTGATGACTTAAAGATAACATTTCAATATTTCTTTTTGCTTTCTTTCTTACCAGAGAATATTTTTTCTATTTTTTAGGTGAAACTATCATATATTTATATATTTATTTTTCAGAAAAAAATCTATCCTAATATGGAATATGGACTCTAGACACCCAAAATGATCTTGACAAAGAACAAAGCTAGAAGATATATATTTTCTGATTTCAAACCATATAAAGCTACAATAATTGAAACAGTGTAGTACTGTTCTAAAGGCAGATATATAAACCATTGGAGTTAAATAAAAGCCTAGAGCTAAATTCTTCCCTATATCATCAAGTTATTTTTGACAAGGTTTCCACAAACATTTGGTGGAGGAAATAATAATCTTTTAACTAAATATTGCTGAAAAATAATACTTACATGGAAAAGAATAAAATTGGACCCTTACCTAATCCCATATACAAATATTAACTCAAAATAGATAAAAGACCTAAATATAAATCTTAAGACTATAAACTTTTAGGAGAAAATCTGGGTCATAAAACCTCACAACACTGAAATTGGCAGTGATTTCTTGGATATGATTTCAATGGCACAGGCAACAGAAGAGTATACAAACTCCCTAAAAAATAAAAAATTATTGTATATCCAAAGGCAATGTAAACAGAGTTAAAAGTTACTAATAGAATGGAATAAAATATTTCCAAATCCTATATCTGAAGGTATATTAATATTCCAACTAGAAATCCTAAAAATTAACAACAATAAAGGCAAAAAATACCATTTAGAGATAGGTAAAAGACTAACATAAATCATGAATCTCCACAGATAACCAATCTTAGTTGTCTGTTGGATGGAGAATCTTGTTTCTCTGGTTCTGGTGTGTGTTACCTATTTCTTCTTTGTAGTTAATCTCTTTGAGTATTTTCTCTAGTGCTGGTTTTGAAGACATAAATTCCTTCAGTTTCTGTTTGTCATGGAAGCTTCTTATTTCCCCATCTAATTTGATAGAAAGTTTTGCTGGGTAGGAAATTTTTGGCTGGAAGTTGTTTTCTTTCAGAGTTTGGAATATGTTACTCCAAGCCCTTCTGGCTCTCATGACTTGGTTTGGGAAGTCTGGAGTGATTCTAATTGGTTTGCCTCTGAATGTCACTTAGTCCTTTGTTTTTGTTGCCTTTAAGATTCTCTGCTTGGCTTCCACATTGGTCATTTTGACAATTATGTGGCGTGGGGATCCTCTTCTCCGATCCTGTCTAAAGGGAGTTCTATAAGTTTCCTGGACCTGTGTATCAACCTCTTGCTCTTTGTTTGGAAAATTTTCTGCTATTACTTCCTTGAAGAGATTGTTGATTCCTTTGCTTTCACTTTCTTTTCCCTCCTCTATTCCAATTTTTCTTAGGTTAGCTCGCTTAAAATGGGCCCATATTTCTTCAATATCAGATTCCTGCTGTTGGATATTTTTTTCCTGATTAGAAACTATGCATTCATTTTTGGAATGATCATCTTCTAAGAGCGAGATTCTGTTCTCCATGTGGTCTAATCGGTTGTTCATGCTTTGAATTGAGGCCTTTACTTCATTAATTGCATCCTTTATCTCTTTTTGGCTCTCTCTGAATTCTTTTCAAAGCACCTCTATTATTTCTACAGTTATTTTCCTGATTTGATCTTCTAGAAATCTCTGATTTTCTGTTTAATTGGGTTCTGATGTTGTGGGGTTGTGGGCATTCATTGCTCCAGTATTATTCCTCTTTCCCATGATTTCGAAAGTTTGTGGCTTCTCTGGGTTCTTCCCTTGGGTCACTATGACTTCGCTTAAGGTGCTCTGGATCTCGAGTCTGTAGTATCTCAGACCCCACTACTCCTTTACTGGGTTGTATCACAGAGTCTCCGACCCAGGGAGTCGATAGAGGCTGCTTTAGACTATGGTGGGTGCCAGATTGCACGTTCTCCTATGATGTGATATCTCTGCCACCGTCACTCCCCCACTGGGTCAAGTCCCAGGGAGTATAGTACTGGGATTTCTCCTTTGTGGCCCGCAATTTGACTCACTGTTCTTGAGTACGCAGATGTAGCTGTACTGGACTCGGTGAATTCACTGCTGCTGCCACCGGTGGCACTATGGCGCCGCTGCCACGCCCTCAGCCGTGTGGCTGACATATTTTTTCTTCTCTGGTTTTGAGTTCCACTCTGAGTCCCTGCAGCGTGTGCTGAGCTCAGCCACTGGGAGCTTTAGATGCTCCCTGTGCCGAAAGATCCCACCTGGCTGTTCCGCAGCGGCTCACCTCGGCTTGCTGTAGCTGCTCGGTGAATTCGCCGCTGCCGCCTGAAGTATGGCGCTGCTGCCGCGTCCTTGGGCGTGAGGCCGGTGTATCTCATCTGTGACTCTGAGCTCTGTTCTCAGTCAGCTTTCTCTCTGGAGCCTGGTGATTTTTTTGTTTCTCTGATGATGGTGTTTTCTGGCTATGAAAGGCGCTGATTTTGTGGTAATGGAGACTGGTTGTTAGCGGGGCTCTTAAGCCCCGCTTTTCTCGGTCGCCATCTTCCCGGAAGTCCCTCTAACACTCTTTTACCAGTGTTTTCTAAAAATATTTCATTTACTTTAAGACTTTGCGATTCTGCATGATAAGTAAAAACATTTGTAAACTTGATATGCAAATATTATTTTCTTTGTAATAAGTTTTGATAAATATGCACAAAAATAACCACATTACATTCTCAAACTTTTCTTATTTGTAATTATTGCCATTTTATATAAAACTGTTTCTGTTTGATTTACCTAAAGAAAAGAATGCTAATTCTTATGTTCTAGCTATTATCTCACTCTAAATCCTGTACATATTAACACATGATTCAATAGAGTACCAAAACTACTTAAATTGACAGATTTTTTGCATTAAAAACATTTAAGAAATACCACATTGCAATATTAATTGACATTACATTGTACAAAATGTATCATATTAATGAAAACTCTCAGATATATGGTAATTTCTTAAACTTGATACAAGGAAAGCTAAAGAAATTAAGATTTCTTTATTAACTGTGAAATAGTGAATTTTTTCAGGAACAAAAAGGATGACTACTCTCAACATTTCTACTCAACATTGTACTTATATTTCTAAGTAGTACAAAAGAAAAAAAAAATGAAAGGCATCAATTTTGAAAGCAGCAAAATTTATTTGCAGATGGCATTAATATCTATGTAGAAAATTATATTAGATATATTGAAATACTAGAACTACTGAATATGTTTACCTATGTACAAGATTAACATATACAAATTATTGTTCTATAAACTTATAATAAAATTCAAAACTTGATATGGAAAAACAATGCTTTTAAAAAAGCATGAAATATGACTTTAGGATATTATATGTAGTTTTAAAATAATATACATTACAATCTATAGATTATTGCTTGAGTGAGTTTTTTAAAATTTTTTAAATTTTTTGGTGGTACTGGGGTTCCTGGAAACCCTTCTACCTCTGGGCTACACTCCCAGACATATTTTATACTTTTTAAATTTGGAAACAGGGTCTCTAAGACAGAGAGAGACTGGCTTCAAACCAGTGCAATCCTCCTGTCTTCGCCTCACAAGAGCGGGGATTACAAGCCTGCGCCACCATGCCCGGTCTTAAGAGTGATTTAAGTACATAAAGCGATAGAAAGTATTCATAAGTATCCATAAATCAGACGTCTTAATAAAATATTATTGCTATCTTTTAATATAATCATTAAAAGATAATTTTCCTAATATTATTTTTAGACTTAGTAGAATTTCCTTTGGCTTTGTGTAGATACTGACAAGTTGATATATGACATAGCAACAATAAAAACCATGGTTACCATGGTAAAATTGACAGATCAATGGAACACAATAGTGAGTCAAGACATACACCTAAACACTTAAATAGTCATTTATTTGGCGGCAAAATGCAAAAATATATAATATTTTAAGTAACTCAGAAATAATTAGAAAGTATATGCTATAAACAAATGAACAAGGCCAACAGTTGATCTGTTCTTATTACATAAAAATTAACTCAAACTATATAGCAAATTTGTGTGTAAAATGTAGAAAAAAATTATGAAAATACATTGAAAAAACTCTTAATGAACTTGAAATAGACAAAACATTTTTGACATGAAAAATATGATCTATATAATAAAAAATCTTAGAACTTCATCAGTATTAAGAAATTCTCTTGGAAAAATAGTAACAAAAGAATAAAGTCTGATCGATATACTGGACCACCCACACACCACTAAGCCTGTGAAATTTATTTAAAAGAACACTTAATGAAAGAGATACATAGCTGTAAACAAATATATGAGACTCAGTACCATTAGTAATTAGAAAAATGCCTTTTAAAATCAAGCCAGGCATGGTGGCTCATGCTTGCAATTCCAGCATTTGGGAGGCTAAGACAGGACAATTCCAACTTACAGACAGCCTCAGTTACTTAGTGAGGCCCTTCGCAACTCAGTGAGACCCTGTTTCAAAAATAAAAAAGACTAAAATTTGGGACTGCAGGCATATCTCAGAGGTAGAATGCCCTTGGTTTTCATCTCCAATACCGCAACAAATAAATATATAAAATAGAATAAAATCACAGTGAGATATTACTACATGTCTAAAGGGATTTCATACAAGATTGTTCCCACCACTTAAATAAAACTAACTATAAGGCACCAATAAAAATTGAAAAATAAAACAAAGCTACATATGCTTATATTTAAAAAAAAAAAAAAAAAAAAAAGGAATGGCCGGGCGTGGTGGCGCACGCTTGTAATCCCCGCGCTTGGGAGGCAGAGACAGGAGGATCGCACTGGTTCAAAACCAGCCGCGCTGGCATAAGAGACCCTGTTTCAAAAATATAAAATAGGTCTGGGAGTGTAGCCTGGAGGTAGAAGGGCTTCCAGGAACCCTAGTATCACCACCAAAAAAAAAAAAAAAAAGGAAATAAAAACTTCCAGGAAGCAACACTTATGAGTCCTGCTGACACCCAATCTCCACTGCCTCAAAAACAGCATTCTACAAACCAGAAAATACTATCTGTAGAAAAATAAAAATTATAAATACAAGGGACAGAGAACAAGAAGATTAGAAAATTAGATTAGAAAATTGACCAGAGAGCAGAAAGGAAAGCTGCCCCCCTTGCATCGGCGAGCACCACGCTGGTGCCAATTTGCCTCACAGAACCTGAGGAAAACAAAGACCTGACATGAGCAGCTGAAGATCAACAGGTTGTAAGTCATCAGTTCTTCCTGCACAAATACCAGCTACAACTTCCATTGGCTGAGCTCACCATAATCTCCAGGGATCCAGAATATATTCATTATTTTAATTATAGTAATAATTTTAAGTCAAATATATATATCAAAGCTTTGCAAATTGTATAATTTAAATAATAGTTATATATATGTATATAAATTATACATCAAATTTTCTTGGATTTACATAACATAATCCATGAATAAAATGCTATTTATATTAATTTTATTGTATAATTTTTCATAATTCATGTTTTATATTTAATTGTTATATGTTAAAGGAATTAATCTGTAAATATAAAACATGAGCCATTAATTATCTCTGTTGAATAGCATAATAAAACAGTAGGAAAAGGTTGGGTTATTTTGATTGGCAGGATTTAAAGCAATTAAGAATGGCACAGTTCTCAGAAAAACATATTTATGAAGTAGTAATATATAGCAGGTGCTATTGAAAAAATGAAAACTTTCATGTATTTGAAGTATTTAAAGTCACCAACTAAGATCATCAAAATAATTTAGTAGAATCCAGTGTTCTGTACCTCTATATGAAGTTGTTAACGCAGTAAATATTTGTTGAATAATAATGGAAGGAAGACTTTAAAAATCATTTGAAATGCATAATTAAGTCTTAAAATGCAATAATTTAACACTAAATAGAATTAAAATTTTTGTAGACACTTTACAATCTGCATCTTGGGTTACTATGATCAATGATATTTTTTTCTACCTAAAATTAAGAGTTTGAATTCTCCCCTCCAGAGTGTGTTTCTTTAATTTTCCCTTGAGTCTGGATAGTGTTTAGTGATGGTATCTTTACTACCTCCCCTGATACCCTATTTGATTTCCCCATTGACCTCATGACTAAGAATTTCTTTCTCTTATCTAGCTTAAACATTCTCTCTTCATGTTTCAGACCATTACTTCTTGTTTTACCATCTTTAACTATCTTGAGTAATTCATCCCCTCAGGAATTTTAGCTATCCATAAATATAAAAAGAAAAAGGCATATCTCCTTGCCTGACAGTTTGAGAAAATTGAGACAACTATATTCTAGAGATAGCAGTACTCCAGGGCTTGCAAAGAGAACTATGCTGTCAGAAAAATTTCTAGTTTTGCTGATGTAAGCCAAGGTCACCACGTTTTTATGTGCATAGATTTCTGAAGCTGTTGTTCATTTACAGAAGAGATAATGTTTTAATTTGTGCTCTTCGCTCTTATTTTCTCCTTTGAACTGTATTCATATGTATTGCTGCTTTCATTTAAAAGATAAGAAAACAAAAAAGCACAATGATGTCAGAAAAAAGTTACTTATAAATTATCAAAATATTATCATTTGTGGCTACTCATTCCCATTTTCTCTTTCCTTTTCCTTTTGGAGAGTAAATTCAAGGACCTCTGAGCTATACCCAGCCCCATTTTTTAATTTGAAAATGGGGTCTTGCTAAGCTGCTGAGGGTATGGCTGAGTTGCTGAAGTTGACTGCCAATCTGCATACATGCACACATCACTTGGTATATTTCCCTCCACAATAGAATGGCAAAATTTTCTTTAGAAAACAGGGGAGAGTGACTACTATAATACTGGAAGAAAATAGGGGGAGAGGAAAGGGAAGAACTAGCAAAAGAAACTGTGAATTATCCTTTGGCCACATATAAAGACTACTAAGCTAGCTGTTGTGTATGGGAAGGGCTAGATATCAGGGTGGGACTTGAAAAGAATCACATGAAGACCTGTGTAGATTCCTATTTTATGACTTTGAACCTCACAAAAATGTATAATTATGATATACCAATGAAAGTATTAAGAAAAAGAAAAATTTCTCTTACATTACTACTGAGGATGCCAAATAAATAAGCTACCTCAGAAAACAGTTTAGCAGTTTCTTAGGAAGGGGAGCTTGCCTCTACAGTGGATTCAGACATTTTACTCATAGTCACATAAATAAAACAAAAACTTACATTCACATGCAAAAAAAAAAAAAAAGAAAGCAAAAGCAAGAACTGAACTTGAATATTTATGCCAATTTTATTTACAATTGCTCAAAGTGGAGTTTACTGTAATTTTTGTCACTAGAATATTGAAAGAAAATAACTGGTATAGCTACACAATGGAATATTATTCAACAAGAACAACAACAACAAATAACTCCAATCCACAAAAACACATGGAGGAGACTTAAATACACATTGCTAAATGAAAGACAATCTGAAATAAATAGGTAGTCTATGATTCCAATTATATTAATTTCTGAAAATGACAGTACTATAGAGAGAGTAAAATAATCAGTGTTTCATAGTGACTTGGGGCTGCAAAAGGTAGATGAATAGATGAATTATAGAATTTTTATAGCAATAAAACTATTATACTCTAAAACAGTAGATTCTCATGGTATTCTGCATTTGTCAACCCCTATGTAACTTTCCAACCCAAACTGAAACTAAAAAAACTGTAAAATTTAGTTAATAATAATTGATATTGGTTTATTAACTATAATAAACTTGCCAAAGTAGTTTAAAATGTTATAAAGAAAATTAGATAGGGGTAGGGGTCCCATGGAAACTATTCATACTATCTGATTTTTCTCTTAAAATTTTTTTTCAATAGATCAGCTGATTTTTAAAATCTTCCAGGAAGTTATATGAAGTGGCAGAATTAACATCACTCAATTTCTGTTCTTATTTTTAACATTTATTATTATTATTATTTTTTTTTTTTGGTGGTACTGGTGATGGAACCCAGGGGCTTTCTACCTCCAGGCTATACTCCCAGACCTATTTATATTTTATTTGGAAACAGGGTCTCACTAAGTTGCTGAGAGCCTTACTAAGTACCTGAGGCTGGCTTTGAACCTGTGTGATCCTCCTGTCTCAGCCTCCCAAGTGCGGGGTTTACAAGCATGCGCCACCATGCCCGGCTACAATTATTATTTTGAATGTTTTACTTGAAAGAAAACATACAGACAAATCTAGGTCTAGGAAGAAGGGTGGAAGAAGACTATTAATGATTATTGTGAGTAATTTTTCTTGAAGAACATAATATTTATTGAAATAATATCACTAAAGTTGTGATAATTTTAAATATACATGGAACACAAAATGTACTGCATCATTTAATATTAATGCTAACTAAGATTACTCTTTAATACTAATATTAGGCATTATATTGAGGATAAATGTAATAAATAATATACTTATCTTTACTTTTAAAAATATGCATATATGTGTGTAACAAAACTCAACAGTAATTACCACAATGTTTTAATTAGAACTGGGATCACAAATGGTTTTGGCTTGGGAAATAGCTATTTTGTCACTGAAAATATTTGGAATCACTGTTGGTAATAAGAATTAGACTAACTTTTAGTAGGTTTTTGTTGCTATTATATTTTCTTAGACAATCCAAACTCTTCACTTGAGACATCACTGTCTTTTCTGACTTATTATAAGGACCACAATTTGTTCTTCTGAGTAACAAAAATCATAAGTGAGAGAGCTGATTAATCTCACCATTTAAAAAATTCTTAAGTCAATCAGAGGAATTTTAACTAAGAATTTCCTCTGGTCTAGCTCTCCAGTTTTATTAACCGATTGGCTAGTAGCTAGAACTAATTGATAGATACAGCAGAGTAAACTTCATCACAAGAGGCAGCTCTTGGGAAATACAAGACTGTGTAAATAGAGTGCTTGATTAAGTAGTAGAGCCCCAGGGAATAGCCAGGACTCTGGCTATGTAAATATAACAGATGGCTAAGCAAATGCCAGGCTGTACTAAGACTAGGTTTATTAATCTATGGTGTTATAGCAGATTTAAGAGGCAGGCTATTTAAATTTTCAAAGCCAAACCAGGTATTGACAATATTGCTCAGTCATGGAAATTATTTTAGAATCAGTTGGAATGTGGTTCAAGTTAATAGTTCTAGACAAAACTGTACTACCTGTTCAAAGCAATTTTATTATATTTCATATGTATAAACATTTGTTATTTCCAGAAGAAAGTAGTAAAATAATGGCTCAGATCAACTTATTTGATAAGGTTTATGCTGCTTAGTAGATAAAAATTTTAAATAATCCTCATTGTAAAAGCACCTTATGAATGAATACTCTTTAAAGTTCAGATATTACATATGCTCATATTTAGTCTTATTTAATCTTCACCTCAATTTGTAAATTAGGTGCAACTAACTTCCCACTTCAATAATAAAATAAGTAAACCAAGGTTAAGATTATATACATATAAAATCTTAGAATATATATATATATATATATATATATATTCTCTCTAGGCAATATTGCACATTAAAGATAAACTAGAATAATTATGATTAATACAAGTGTATGGTGCTTTACTGAACTGCTCCTGGAAAATTTTCCCTTTCTTTTTGTCTTTTCATTGGACTGAGAAGAGAAAATCAATTAGAAAAAAATGTGTATGCTAGATATATTTTTGTATGACTTATTTGTTTTTATTAAGAATTCAGAGGTAAAGAATCATCTGGGGAGAAATGCCTTACAGGGGACATAGAAGCTTTAGCCTAAATTATGCATAGAAGAATAGTCTAAATACAAACAATATACAAAATAAAGGTGTTAAAATGTATCATAAAACTTGAGTTTGTTTCTACTATAGCTAATAGATGGCAATCACTGATTTTGCAGATAATCTCTGTTAGAAGCAGCATTAGGCTGGAAAAAGAAGCTATGTCTTAAAGTTATTCATTCTTGCATATTAAGCAGTTACTAGGAGTAGACAGTGTTGCCTGATCACTTGAAGCCTATAATCTAAGGCACAGTTCTGCAAATTACCTGATGAGGAGGTATATCAAATGCCCTTGTTAAAAACAGATTGCTAACTTGTCTTCTAGAGAGTATAATTCAATTTATTGGAAAAGACATAGGAAACCACATATTTAATAAGCACTACATGTGATTATGATCAGACATGTGTGAAAATCTTGATCTAGGGGGATTTATATTTATACAAAGCAAAAATACTTTAAACTAGAGTAATTACATTTGGGACAAAATATTAGAGAAAAACCAAGTTAAAAGGGCACCATTATTTGTTTTTCTAAAAAAATCTTATTTCAATATCAAGAGATAATTACACCATTTATTTTTAACAAATTTAAGGTTTTACTAATTATAAATTTTTACTTCTAATCTATTAGTAAGATTTCTACTGAATCTACTATCTTCTGAGGCTAACCTTTAAGAACATTATCAATAAACCAGGCGTGGTGGCGCATGCTTGTAATCCCAGTGCTTGGGAGGCTGGATACAGGAGGATCACATAGGTACAAGGACAGCGTCAGCTACTTAGTGAGGCTTTCAGCAACTTAGTGAGACCCTGTTTTCAAATAAAATATAAAAAGCAGGTTTGAGAGTATAGCTCAGACGTAGGAAACCCCCTGGGTTCCACCCCCAGTACCACGCACACACACAAAAAGGAGCATTATCAATAGTCAGGGATGTTCTACAGTGCTTTGTCTAAATTACAAAGTCTTAGACCCATGTCTTCTCCATGAAAGGTTTCTGTTTCCACCGAGTCCCACTGTATGTCTTATTAGGCTCATCAAATAATAGGCTATGGAGGGGTAGATATCTTAGTGTTTCAATGACTGATGTGGCAATACAATTAAGGTAGTAGAAAATTGGCATGTGCATATGTACATAATATGTTTGAGTTAATACTTATGCATATGCACTTGTAGACAATTTGCTTTCAACTCTAGTCCTCTGGTAATTCAAATGCAATCATTTTTTTTTAATTGAGCGATGGATAGCCGAGCGTGGTGGCACACGCTCGTAATCCCCGCGCTTGGGAGGCAGAGACAGGAGGATCGCGCAGGTTCGAAGCCTGCAGCGCGCGCTGTCTTTGGAGACCCTGTTTCCAAATAAAAATGTAAAAATAGGTCTGGGAGTGTAGCCCGGAGGTAGAAGGGCTTCCAGGAACCCCAGTACCACCAAAATATAAAAAAAATAAAATAAATTGAGCAATGGATACATTACCATTAATATATCACACAGAAACTTTGAGTTTGATAAATTTATTTTTCATTTAAGAAGAAAAGTTCAAAATAAAGAAATTTATTATTTTAAGCCGGGCGTGGTAGCACGCGCTTATAATCCCCGCGTTTGGGAGGCGGAGACTGGAGGATCGCACTGGTTTGACGCCAGCCACACTGGCTTAAGAGACCCTGTTTCCAAATAAAAAATTATAAAAATTAGGTATGGGAGTGTATCCTGGAGGTAGAATGGCTTCCATTAACCCCAGTACCACCAAAAAAAAAAAAAAAAGAACTTTATTATTTTAGGTAAGACAATGCATGGGTACATGTTTAAGATTTACATAATTTCACCAGTAGTCTACTAAAACTTCATTGTTCTGGTTCTGAAAGAAAAGCATAAGATGTATTTTGAAACAAGGTAATATGAAGAGTTTTATGTTTTTGTTATTTAGAGGTACAAACTACAAAGAAAGAAAAAATTTTACTCAAGACAAAGAAAATAAACAGGTGAAAATTACCATAAGAAATACTTAAAATATAAAAGCAAATTTTAAACTCAAAATTTTGTTCCTAAGAAATTTAAATTTTAATTCACAAATTGCATTTCCCTTAGATTTCAAAAAGCGATGATAAAATTTAATTAATGTTTTAAAATTAGGTGTGCTGTTGGGCCAGGCATGGTGGCACATGCTTGTAATGCCAGTACTTGGGAGGCTGAGACAGGAGGAGCATGGTTCACAGCCAGCTTCAGCTACTTAGTGAGGTCCTTTGCAACTCAGTAAGACCCTGTTTCAAAATAAAAAATAAAAATGTAGGGCTGGGGTGTAGCTCAGAGTTAGAATGCCCCTGGGTTCCATTCCCAGTGCCACACACACAAAAAAAAGAACCATTGAAAAATAGAGAATTTCTTGATCTTGCTTTGGTTTGTAACAATATTTACTAAAGTTAGAGGCAACTATGGAAACTGAGGTCAGAAGGAGAAAAGGGATTACTATCACAACCGCAATAGAAAAAAATAGATTGAATACCTGTTGCCATGACTGGCTCTATATTTTTCTTCCTCTTCTCTCCTTTCAAAGTACATTCACAGTAATTATTTGATCTTTTGCCTGGCCTTTTTATAGTTTGGAATGTATGTTGCCCTGATTGAAAGGTGAAATTATAGTAGAGAATATTTGACTTGCTCGAAAGCCATTGTGCCTTCTTGAGATAGGCAGAATGAATCTCCCTGATTTTCTTTGCTGTTAAATAAGTATTTATCAGAAGGACCACAGCAAAAAGGCTTGGAGCAGTAGACCCTCTAAACTGCTGAATGAATAGCAGCATTAATATTTTTTATAATTGGTGTATTATACTCATACATCTTGTTGAATTTCAGGATGATAAATGCATAGAAGCACACAGCACTCATTAAGCCCTACTCCAGTTTCCACATTATTTCCTCCCCTGCCCTCTTTCTCATGCTCAGCACAGTGATGGATTTTGATAAGTTTGTAAATGTACATCATGACCACTGGAGTTTCTTTCTTTCCTCCACATCCTTATTATTAAGTCCCCTTCTTTACTCAATTATGGTTTCTTTCCTTTATCTGGAGTCCCTCCTATGTCCTAATTTCTTAATAGCATTTACATATGAGAAAGAACATCTAACTTTTCACTTTTTGTGACTGACTCATCTCACTTAACATAATATTCTCCAGTTCCACCCATTTTCTCACAAATAACATAATTTTGTTCTTTACGGTTGAATATAATTCCATAGTTTTGCAATTCATTTATCTGTTCATGGATATCTCAGCTGATTCTATAGATTGATAATTGTGAAATGTGCAGCTATAAACATAGATATACATGCATTATTCTGTTTTCCAGTATTTTGAGTAGATAACCTGGAACGATATAGTTGATTTATACATTAGGTTTATTCCCATTCTCCTGAGGATCCTCCACACTGTTTACCAAAGTAATTGCACTAATTCGCAATTTTTATCAATGGTGTGTCAGAGTTTCTACTTTTTCACATCCTCACCAGCATTTGTTGTTGTTGTATTTTTAAAAATTGCTATTTTAGCTGGGCGTGGTGGCGCACGCTTGTAATCCTCGTGCTTGGGAGGCGGAGACAGGAGGATCACGCAGGTTCGAAGCCAGCTGTGCTGGCTTAAGAGACTCTGTTTCAAAAAAAACATTGGTCTGGGAGTGTACCCCGAAGGTAGAAGGGCTTCCAGGAACCCCAGGACCACAAACACACACACACACAAAAAAAAAAATTTGCTATTTTATCTGGGATTAAGTAAAACCTCAGGGTAGTTTTTTGATTTTCATCTCTATTAGCTAATGATGCTGAACATTTTTATAAATTTATTGTCATTTCAATTTCTTCTCTTATCAGGTATCTATTTAGTCCTTGTGCCCATTTTTTATTGTGATTTGTTTTCTGAATGGTGAGTTTTTTTAGTTTGCTAGATATTCTAGAAATTAGTCCTCTGTTGTAGGAGTAGCTGACAAAAAATCTACTCCCATTCTCTTGGCTCTCCTGAGGTTTTTGATATTTTCATTTGCTGCATGGAAGTTTTTCTGTTTAATGAAATCCCATGTATTGGTGCTGATTTTAATTTATTATGCCTCTGGGGTCTTCTTGAGAAAGTTTATACCTATTCCTATATGTTGGAATGTTGGTCCTATGCCTTCTTCAAAAAACTACAAAGTCTCTAGTCTGATTTCTAAGTCTTTAACACATTTTGAATTAACTTTAGTTTAGAGTGAGAAAATGGGGTTTATGTCCATTTTATGCATATGGCTAACCAGTTTTGCCAACACCATTTGTTGGAAAGACTATATTTTTTTTTCTAGTGTATGTTTTTGGCCCCTTTGTCAAGAACCATTTGGCTCTAAGTGTGCAGATTTATTTCTGTATCTTCTATTCTGATCAATTAGACTATGTGTCTGTTTTTGTGCCAATACCATGATGTTTTTATTACTACGGCTTTATAGTATTGTTTGAAGTCCAGTTTTGTGATGCCTCCTGCATTACTCTTGTTGCTGAAAAGACTACTACTTCTTTGGCTATTTTGGTTTTCTGTTGTTGTAAATGAATTTAAAGACTGATTTTTCTGTATTTGTAAAGAATGAGCTTGGTATTTGAATGGGTATTGTGTTGAATCTGTAAATGACTTTTGGAAAAATGGCTATTTTGATGATATTTATTCTGCCTAACCAAGAGCATGGAAGGTCCTTCTGCCTTCTAAGGTCTTTTTCATTTTTTTTTCAGTGTTTCATAGTTTTCCCTGTAGAGATTCTTAACTTCCTTGGTTAGGTTTATTCCTAGGTATTTTGTAGTTTTGGGGGTTATTGTTGACTGAAAAAGTTTTCTGATTTTTTGCAGTGTATTTATGATTAGCATATAGAAAACATTTGATTTTTTTAAAGATTGATTTTGTATCCAAAATTGATCAGTTATAAAAGTATTTTAATTAGGTTTATTCAAACTTCTAAGTATATTATCATGTCATTTGCAAAAAGAGATAGTTTCAGTTCTTTTTTTTCCATTTCTACTCTTTGATTTTCTTCTCTTGTTTTATTGCTCTAGCTAGAGTCCCAAGTAGTACATTGAAAAGTAGGAGTGATGATGTACATACTTGCCTTGTTCCTGAAATTAAAGAGAACTCTTATAGTTTATTTAACATTAAATGTGATGTTGGCTGTTGGACCTATTGTATATTTTTATATTGTGGTATGTTCCTTCTATTGTTATTCTCTGCAGTGTTTTTAATAGCATGAATGGGTGTTGGATTTTTTTTATTCCTTTTTCCAGCATCTATTAAAATGATCATGTGATTTTTATCTTTAGATTTATTTATGTGGTGAATCACATGGATTGCTTTTTATATGTGGAACCAGACTTGCATAGCTCAGATAAACCCAAATTGATCATGGTGCATAACTTTATATGTTTTTGAATATGCATTGTGAATATTTTGTTTAGAAGTTTTGTGTCTAAGTTCATTTCTTATTTTGTCCTGTAGTTCTCTTTTCTTGAGCTGTTTTATTTGGTTTTGGTATTAATGTGCTGTTGGTTTCATAGAATATATTTGGGGAGTTCCCATCTCTATTTCATGGAATATATTGGGGAGTATTGGGGTTAGTTCTTCCATAAAGGTTATATCAAATTCACCAGGGAAATCATCTAGACATGGGCTTTTCATTCATGGTAGGCTCTTTCTTACTGCTTCAATTTTTTTGATTGCTAATTGTCAGTTAAATTTTCTATATTTTCTTGATTCAATCTAGGAACATTGTACATGTTTAGAAATTTGTCAATTTCTTCTAGGTTTTTCATTTTGTTGGAGTATAGTGTTTTTAAAGTATTATCTGAGAATCCTCTGTATTTCAATGCTACATATGATAACATCACCTTCTTCATCTCTTATTTTAGTAATTTTGGTTGATTCTCTCTTTTGGTTAGGTTGGCTAATGGTTTATCTATTTTGTTTATATTTTCAAGAAACCACCTTTTGCCTTTGTTGATTTTTTGTATATTTTTTGTTCTTTACTTCATTGACTTTTGCTCTGATTTTAATAATTTTCTGTCTTTTGCTGGATTTGGAATTAAACTGTTCCTGTTTTCAAGGGCTTTGGGGTGTGTCATTAGGTTATTTGGTGATTTTCTGTTCTTATGTTAGCATTCAGTACCATGAATTTTCCTCTTAATACTATTTTCAGTGTGTCCCAGAGATTTTGATATATTGTATCATTATTTTCATTTATTTCTAGGAATTTCTTTATTTCTCCCCTTATTTTTATGACATATTTCTCATTTAGCAGTGTGGTGTTCAATATCCATGTATTTATAAAGTTTCTCTTGGCCTTATACTTTATTTCTAATATAATTATATTATTATATGAGTGATCTGAAAAGATACAGGGGTTATGTCACAGTTTTTGAATTTGCTAGTGCTCACTTTGTGGTCCAAGATATTATATTATTTTGGAGATGGTTCTGTTTAATACATCTTAAAAGAATATGTATTCATCTATAGATGAATGAAATATTCTGCTTGTTACTAGTAGGTCAATTTAATTTATCATGTTTCTTAGGTCTGAGGAATTTTTCTTTACCTTTTATCTAGAAAATTGATCTACTGGTGTGATAGAGTGTTGAAATCTCTCAAAATTATTGATTGTATTGGGATCTATGTGAGACTTAATATCATGAAGAGTTTGTTTTATGAAATAGGCTGTACCTATGTTTGGGGCGTAAATATTGACTATTGTTATATCCTCTTATTGAATTGTTCCTTTTAGCAGTAACAATAATTTGTTGCTTTTCTTCTGATAAGTTTAGGGTTGAAGGCTATTTTGTACAATAGGAGATTTACTACCCCTGCTAATCTTCAAGTTTCATTAACATGGATTACCTTGCTGCAATCCTTTACCTATACTTTGTAAGTATCTTTATTTGTAAGGTGCTTTTCTTGCAGACCTCATATAGGTGGATTATGATTTTTATCTATTTTGCCACCTTGTATCTGTAGATTGAGAGTTGAGTCTATTAATAGGCAGTGTGATTGTTGAGAGATGATTTTTTTTTTTTTTTTTTTTTTGGTGGTACTGGGGTTTCTGGAAGCTCTTCTACCTTCGAACTACACTCCCAGACCTATTTTTTTATATTTTTATTTGGAATTAGGGTCTCCTAAGACAGCGTGCATGGCTGGCTTCCAACCTGCGCAATCATCCTGTCTCAGCCTCCCAAGCGCGGGGATTACAAGAGTGCGCCATCACGCCCGACTGAGAGATGATTTTTAATTCATAACATTTTGAGTTGTAACTGCTGTTTGATGTTGTGTTTGTTCTTCTTTCCATAATTATTAACTTGATGGAATCAGTGTTTCTTTGGTTCTGGCTTTTTTTTTTTATTCCTTATTTGTAATTTTTTCCTGTGAGTACTTTCTTTAGTGCTGGTTTTGAAGACATAAATTCTTTCATTTTCTGTTTGTCATGGGTAATTTTAAACCTGACAGTATTTCTCTGTGAGATTTAAAAGATATTTTTTTCTGGGTAGACTAGTCTTGGCTGAAAGTTGTTTTCTTTCAGAGTTTGAACTTATTACTAGAGGCCTTTTGGTTTTTATGACTTAGATTAAGAAGTCTCGAGTATTTCTTATTGGTTTACCTCTGAATATGTCACTTGGTCTTTTACTGTCTAAGCTGAGGTTGAAGGTGTGGCCCAGGGCAACTACCCAGCATTCAGTAGTGTCCTAGACTTGATCCCCTGTGCCAAGAAAGAGATAGAGGGAAAGGGAGAGGGGGAGGGGGAGGAAGAGAGAGAGAGAGAGAGAGAGAGAGAGAGAGAGAGAGAGAGAGAGAGAGAGATGGAAGAAGAGAAGAGGAAATAACATGCAAAAAGTTAAAAAAAAGAAACTTGCAAATACTAAGTATAAAGCAGCAGCCAAGAACAAAGAAAGATACAGAAAAAAAGCAAAAAGAAAACAAATGAAACAACAATTTAAACCACATGATTATATCAATAGATGGTGAAAAGGCATTTGACAAAATCTAACACCCATTTATGTTAAAAAATCACTGCAGAAAATTGAAATATAAGGAACGTGTTTTAACATCATTAAGGCAATATACAATAAACCCAAAGCCAACATCATATTAAATGGGGAAAAATGCAAAAATCAGGAACAAGACAAGAATGCCCACCATCACCACTCCTTTTCAATACAGTCCTTGAGAATTTTGCCACAGCAACAAGACAAGGGAAGGAAATAAAAGGGATTCAAATAGGAAAAGAGAAATTAAAACTATCCTTATTTGCAGATGACATGATTCTTTATCTAGAAGACACAATGAACTGAACCAAAAGACTTCTGTAGCTGATTAACCAATTCAGCAAAGTTGCAGGATACAAAATCAACCTAAAGAAATCAAGTGTTTTTCTTTATGCCAACAATGAATCCACAATGAAAGAAATAAGGAAAACAATAACATTCACTACAACCTCAAAACCAGTAAAATACATAGGAATAAACCTAACCAAAGACTGTTACACTGTTCATGGGAGTGCAAACTAGTTCATCTGCTATGGAGAACAGTGTGGAGATTATTTAGAAAACTGGGAATAGATCCACCATATGATCCAACTTTACCACTCTTGGGTATTTTTTCCAAAGGTGTTAAAATCAGAGAACTACAGTAACATATGCATACCTATGTTCATAGCACACTTCGTAATAGCCAAAATATAGAACTATTCTAGGTCTCTATAAACAGAGGAATGTATTGCAAAATTATGGGAAATACACACAATGGAATTCTATTCAGCTATAAAGAACAAAATCATGCCATTTGCAAGAAGATGGAACAATCTGGAAAACATTATGTTAAGTGAGATCAGCCAAGCACAGAAAGAGAAGGGACATATATTTTCTCTAATAAGCCTAAACCAGGGAGCATTGGGCATACCAGAGGGACTCCAGTTAATGCAAGGGAAATCTCAGCAAACCTTGAATGGGAGGATAGGAGAGGAAGAAGGCTCAGGTTGATTAATGGAAGAGCTATATCTAAATATGTGTAAAAGTATGAATATAACATGGTTAACCTGGACACTCATTGTTGGGAGGGGGAGGAAGGGGAACTGGGTGTGAAGAGAGGGCACCAAGAACAGTCTAAATGTATACCATTTTAATATGTTACACGTATAAATAAAACAAAAAATTAAAATAAAACAAAAAATTAAAAATAATGAAAATGTAAGTGAAAAATTGTTTAAAGAGGGGGAAAACAGAGGCTACAATCTTTGTATAATTTTAATACACCCTGTAGTATTATTTTTAAACTTTCCAGATCATTCGAAAGATACAAAGTAGGATAGGACAGTAGATAAAAATCACTCCTAAAATATGAAATACATGTTTGAGGTTTTAAGAGAAAATTTATTTCTGGTTAGTTTATTTACCTGCTTAAAACTGTAGTAAAACTGTTGGAACTGTGCTGTCTCTTTTGCTCCAATTTCCTGATATTATTAACAATGGTTTTATTGTTATTGTATGCATATAGAACATTTAAGAACAAATATTTTCTTTTCATAAGAATATTTTGATGTACTTATACAGGTAAATAGCTTATTCTAAATTTGATTTTATAGAACTAATCTTGGCTCTGCTACTTACTGTAGTCTCAAATAAATAATGTCTCTATGTTTAATTTTTCTCATTTATATAATGGCATACTACTAATAAAATTCATATATTTATTAAGATTATTAAATATTAGGCAACAATATTATTATTAAATATGTTAACAAATAGTATGCATTATGAATATTTATTATACATAAAATACAGAATATGTCACTAATATTTTATGTAAATTTTAATTGTTAGCCTAATCATTGTCACTGATGTCATTTCTTTTATAATGCATAGGGTTGTTTTTTTTTTGCCATATTGGGTATTTAACTAGGGCTATTCCACCACTGAGGTACATTCTTTTTAATTTGAAACAATTTTTTACTAAGTTGTTGAGGTCTTCATATAGTTGCTGAAGTTGGCCTTGAACCTCTGATTGTCCTGTATGAGACTGCCAAGTACTGGGATTCCAGACATGCACCACCACGTCTGGCTCTTGTGTCCTGAACTTTGATAATACCTTGACAGATGTCGTGAGTTTACTCAGTAACTTTCTCTTTATTATTTTAACTAGTGCATTGTAGTCATACATATTAATGAAATATAAAGTGGTAGAGGCATACATGTAAGCATTATGTATATCATGTTCATTCACAAACATATCAAAGTCAATCATGAAGCCAAACATGAGAAAGGGGGAGGTGAAGGAATGGGGTAGAAATTGAGAAAAAGGTAAATGAATAATGTTTACTTGTGTGGCTTACTTATGTTGTGAGTTTCACTTTTGCTCTGCAAACTTTTGGTTATGATAATGAAAACCCCCAAATCTAGAGAACAATAAAAGATTTCTTGATGAGAAATCTCTCAGAATGGAATAATATATGTTTTATAGCATTTTACAATCTGTAGATTTTTATAATTTTCTTCTATAACTACTTCCTATGCTAAGTAATTTATCTTGAGAAAATAATGATAGTAAAAATATTGCTATTCTCAAATTTATTTTGCCTCAAGTATACTATTGATCATATTCCAGTGCACAATATTTTTGTTCTCCAAAGGTATAGCAGTCATGACCATAAATTTTAGTATAGATCATAAAAGGATTCTATATAAACATGTCACTCAAAAATTGTTCTTTAGCAATATATGTCTTTGGTGCAGATACTTAGCACATTCCCATGTCAGTTGTAACCTTCTCTTCAGGATTCCTGGTTAAGTACTGAAAGCTGTCAGGATAAAAATTTAACTACTATTACTGTGTTAAAGGCCACTGACAACTTATATTTTTAAATTGTTCTTCACCCTAAAAATAAGCTCTGCACCCAGGAAAATGATTCTATAATATGTCTGTTTGTTTAACTTACTCAAACTCCAAAGAACATTTTTATTTTGAGTTTATAAAATCTAGGTAAAGAAAAAACACTATCAATAATAGGTTAAAGAAATATTTCCCTTAGATCAAATAAAACCATAACATTTTATATACATCTTACTTGGGAATAAAGTAAGTCACTCTGAGGATGCTTTAGTACTCTGAAGGTCTAAACTTTTTATAAATAATGATAGAAATTTTTATTATTATTTGTTTTGTTTTGATTAGTTTCAGTCTTCTGTATGATCCCAGTTCTAATATAAATTTTAGGCAGTTCAAAGTTGCATGGCTACATAGACAGTCTATGTTGTGAAAAGCACTGACAATTTAGAAGAATTTTTCTGCCGGGCATGGTGGTGCACGCTTGTAATCCCAGCATTCAGGAGGCTGAAACCTGGAGGATCGCGGTTCACGGACAGCCTCAGCTACTCAGTGAGGCCCTCTGCAACTCAGTGAGACCCAGTTTGAAAGCAAAGAATAAAAACTAGGGCAGGGGGTGTAACTCAGAGGTTGAATGCCCCTGGGTTCCATCCCCAGACCCGCAAAAAAAAAAAAAAAAAAGAAGAAGACTTTTTCTCAACCTATTAAACTCACTTCATATATAAGAATCTCAGCTATAGAAGTATGAGGAGAAAAACCTTCCTTCAAAGATTTGGAATTGATTATAATTGAGACAGAATTTTAAATAGAGTTTATATAATAAATTGAGGAGTGGTTTTAGAGACAGTTTCCTATAGCAACTAGTTTTGGCAATTTTTTTCTGGTACTTTTGAATTATTTTAATTAATAAACTGACTAATTTTATTTATGTGAATAATATATATTATTCATATTTCTTTGGTAAAGTGAAACAAAAATACTCCTGCTCTTCCTTTCTTTCATCCTATACAGAAATATTTACAAACTAATCTTCCACAAATTCTGTTTTTTGTTGATGTCTACTGCATGGAACTTGAGATAATATGGTAGCTTAATTATTTCCATTGATATTAGAAATTGGATCACAGTGGTGGAATTTGTACTAATTGAAAAACATTATCTCACTAGATTATTAATTATTTATTTTTTAACTGTGAGTGCAATATAATAACTCTGCTACTAGGTATGGTAAAGAAATATATTACTGACCAAACAAATTATAATGAAGATCTAAAAATATTAGATCAAATTTAAATAAAACACTTATTTGAAGATATCAAAAATTAAAAGTTCAGAATGCTTTAAGATCAGACAAAGATAGGAAAGAAGAATGAAGAGGTAAGATAAATATTCTGCGTATATTTCCAAGAATCATTTCAATTTTGTAGACAGTTTAGAGCAGTGTAGTAAATATTAGAATATAATCTTACTGCCGGGCGTGGTGGCACACACTTGTAATTCTCCGCACTTGGGAGGTGGAGACAGGAAGATCACACAGGTTTGAAGTCAGCCTTGCTGGCTTAAGAGACCCTGTTTCCAAATAAAAATAGAGAATAGAAAATAGATCTGGGAGTGTAGCCTGGAGGTAGAAGGGTTTCCAGGGACCCTAGTACCACAAAAAAAAAAAAAAGAGAATATAATCTTACAAATAAACTACTAGATTTCCAAGCTATATCTGCTTTTATAAATAGCTTAATGATCAGCTTTTTTTTATTTTAATGTTTGATAACTGTATGAATTCTGGGCAAAGTACTCGACCTATCTCAATTTTACCACTGTAAAATGAGCGCAATTTCAGCATACTACATTGTAAGGATACCAGGAAGATTTATTAAGTTGATATTTTAAGTCCTCTGGGAAGATTATTCAATACATATGAAGCACTGAGTTAATTTTTCTTCTTTCTTTTGGTCTCTTGTTTTATTGTGATACCAACAATTAAACCCAGGAACATTCTATCTCCAATTTACATTTCCAGATCTATTTTATTATTATTTTTTAAGCCAGTTATCTATAAGTGTCTGAGGCTAGCCTTGAAATGTCAATCTTTCCATCTCAGACCCCCAGGTACTAGGATTACAGGTGTGCACCACCACACCTCACTCAGTTTTCCTTTCCTAAAAAAACAAAAATAAAAATAAATAAAATGCCCACACATGCAAACATTCTCTAAAAGACACTTATTTAAATTCTATTGAGTGGAGCGCGGTGGCGCTCGCTTGTAATCCCTGCATTCGGGAGGCTGAGACCAGAGGATCACGGTTGTTGGACAGCCTCAGCTACTTAGTGAGGCCTTCTGCAACTCAGTGAGCCCCTGTTTCAAACATAAAGAATAAAAAATAAGGCAGGGGGTGTATCTTGGAGGTCAAATGCCCCTGAGTTCCATCCCAAAACCCGCAAAAATAAAATATAAAAAATAAATTTAAAAAATCTATCATTATTGTCCCACGGACAAGTGCGTGCGCGCGCGCGCGCGCACGCGCACACACACACACACACACACACACACACACACACACACACACACAAATGATTCTCTCAAATGACTTCTGTGATTAATCCACAAAACAGCATAAATATTGAGTTTTCAATAGAAAGTACAAATTATAGGTTCTCACTATATTATGTGGTCTGTATTTGGGAACAATTATTTCAAAATTTACGGATAAATATGTAATCTGGAGCACCATGTCAAAAATCGTGGTTAGTGGCTGGGCTTGGTGTTGCACTGGAGAGGATGAGACAGGAGGATCACAGTTCACTGACTGCCTCAACTTAATGAGGCCCTTTGCAACTCAGTGAGACTCCTTTTCAAAAGAATAGTAAAAAACAGGGAAGAAGGTGTATCTCAGAGGTAGAATACACCTGGTTTCCACCCCAGTACCAAAAATAATAAAAATAATTAATTAGTGAGTATGTAATAAAAACAAACACTCAAGTGCTTGCTTTTGATTTCTATATTTGAATGTAAAGTTTTTATAATGCAAACTTGCTATAATGTTATCAGCTAATTACAAAATGTGAACTTACTACACTAAATAATTTTTCTTCAATACATTTTTCCCACTAAAGGAATTGTAATATTGCTTTAATAATGGGTAGGTTTCTTAAGAATGTACCAATCTATTTGCAGTGGAGCAGAAGGTGTGTAGCATATTTCAGTTTTAAAATGTCATAAAATATGCAATATTCATTTCTTGCAATTCTCCTATTAAGTCAGTATTAATATCTCCATTATGTAAATGATAAAGAAATTACACAATTAATAATTTTTACAAAATTCTGAACCATTAAACATTAATGAGTAATATTTGTGTTTGATGCTTGGTCTACCATGCTAAGCATCACTCTTTATTGAGTAGTAATGGATGCTGGATTGCAGTAAATGTTCTCCAAAGATAAGAAGTAATTATATATGACATTATTAATTGTCTAAATGCCATCTGGACAAATTTCCCATTTTATTTTGAAGCTAATTTTTGAAATGTTTTCAGATTTTCAGAAATCATAATTTTTATGGACATATCATATCTGGTCAGCTGGCTATTATTTCTTAGTCTGTTGGTGCTGAGTCCCTAGCCAGTTTGATCAGTTTGCATTTCAAAACACTCAGGCACTTAATAGCTTGTAAATATTTACACTGGAACCAAAATGGAGATGGAAGCAATTTTTGAAGGAAAACATCAGTTTTTATACCAGCTCTGGACAATACCCAGTAATGCTGGCTTCATTTTTATTATTAATTTTCCTCTATCACTTAGAGTCACAGCCAAGTCCTCAAACATCCTTATTTTCTATACCAGCTGAATTACTCAAAATATTTTTATATCATACATTTTGTGAGAGAAATCAAAACTATTTAAAAATGTGACACTTCTTATAGATTGCTATGCTTTATTCAGAGAGAGAGAGAGAGAGAGAGAGAGAGAGAGAGAGAGAGAGAGAGAGAGAGAGAGAGAAGAGGTAAATACAAAGGTTTGGAATGTGCTTTAGCACAAGAATTTTTTCTTTCCTGATGCTACTGAAATAGCACTTCCCAGGGTAGCCTATTACCAAATGAAAATCAATGATCCTATCATTCTTATCACTTTGACTAACATGCAATCCCAATTGCCAAGCATAAGAATGAGGCCATCCTAAGTAAAACGGTTCTAGATTATCTGGCATCGGTCTACAGATGTACAGGTAGACTGTGCTGAGATCAGAAGATCAGTAGAACTGCCCATTCAACATACAGATCCATATGGGTTTTATTTAAGAGCCTGGAGTTTGAAAGTGGGTTATTAATGCAGCAATAGCTAATGAATAAACACATTCTGAGTGGTCGGTCATTAAAATATTTTCTGCATCAGGATTGGTTTTAAAGTCCCAAAGTAAATGTTTACTAGCAAATATTTTGAATGTTGGCATCTAGGAAATTTTGTGTTTTATTATTTTGGGTAATATATTGAAGCTTCATGTAGAATATTGTGCTCAGAATTAGGGGAGCCAGAAAGAAATTTCAAAATTGTGTCTTTAACTGCAATCAATGGCAAACATAATAAAATACATGGAGTACACTAATGATGTTTAATATTCAAATCAAATGCATTTACATGTACTTCTGTATTCTTTTATCCAATAAAGTATTTTAGTTTTGTGAAATTTTTAGGTAACTTAAAATCTTTCTTCCACTTCCAAGTCTGACAAATTCATTAAATATTCAACACTACTGGAAATATAATTTGATAGATAAACAGTAGGTTTTACTTTATTAAGTATGTAATATGCAATATTAGTAACCTTTTCATCCTTAATAATTTTCACTAATTCTTTCTGGAGCTGAGGGGAGAGAGGTGAGCTATTTAGAAAATGCCAGATGGAATTTATTGGCAGGAATGTGTTTTTCTGGTTTTTGTGTGTGTGTGTATGGGTCTGGGGATAGAACCCAGAGGCATTCAACATCCGAGGTACAACCCCTACCCTATTTTTTTATTCTTTATTTTCAAACAGGGTCTCACTGAGTTGCAAAGGGCCTCACTAAGTAGCTGAGGCTGTCCACAAACCGCGATCCTCCTGCCTCAGCCCCCAAATGGTAGGATTACAAGAGTGAGCCACCACACCCAGCTTCTTTTTTATATAATTTATATAATATCTTTATCAATTATATTTTTATGACATAGAAGAAACAAGGTTACACTTGATGTTGAGAATAAAATTGTGTGCACTTGTAGGTTTCAATTATATTTTTAAAAATATAAATGTTATGTCAATGTATATAATAATTATAAATGCAATTATTGGTAGAAACAAAAGATTCTATTATTTATTAGTAGCTACATTTTAATAACTTTAAAATATCTGCAATTACATATATAAATATATGAATATGTATATAACATATATAAAAATTTTGACCTAAAACCTGCAGTGTTACTACATGTGTTCTAAAACATTTCCAATGCAAATTTCACAAAATTTGATACTACCTATATAAAATTCTCATGAATTATTAGTGAATGCTCATGAAATAGTCACTGATTTAAGTTTATAAGTTTTCATTAAAATTCACAAATTAGTGTACTGATGGACAATCTACCAATTCTGGAAATATAAAAGGCCACATTTTATGTACATATTAGTTTATGTGGCCTATTTAAAAAGTGAATTTTTATGAACTTTAGTGTCCTAGCTATCTAAAATAAATTTATTTCTGACATGTTAGGTTATTAATTTTTTTTAAATAGTGTGGATGATTATTTAATAGTGTGGATGATATTTGTGCCAAATAATATAGAATTTAATAAAAATTTCATTTTGATTATTTTCATTCTGAGCCATTATGTTGAAAGAGATCTTGATGGGAGAGTATATCTGTAATAAAAAGTAATAGGTATTGGGGCTAAGAAAAAATTATAACATAGATCTATTTATTTTTACTTGACTTTTTACTGATGTCTCTCGTTTTCAAAGAACATCTCCACTAGTATGCATTATTCTTCCCTTTGCTTTGTGCTTACTTGCCCTGTAGGAGGAAGACAGAATCTTTCTACTTTCTCACATTACTTTCACATACTAGAATTAATAAACACCCAACAAAATGGCACACTTTAGTCTTTTTTTCTAGTTTATATCTGATCACTTTATATCAGTTTATATCTGTTACTTAATAAGCAACAGCTGGGCGTAGTGGCACACTCTTGTAATCCCAGCATTTGGGAGGCTGAGACAGGAGGATCCAGTTCAGGGACAGCCTCAGCTACGTAGTGCAGCTGTTTGCAGCTCAGTGAGACCCGGTTGCTCAGAGGTAGAATGCCCCTGGGCTCAATCCCCATTACTTAAAAAAAAAAACAAAAAAAAACAAAAAAAAACAACATTGTAAGCAGCACAATCTAATTGGTTGTAAAACAAAGAAGATAGATAAACTAATTAAGTTCAATTCATTGAATATTGATGGAGGACATTCAATGGGTAGGTAAAGCATTTTACCAGATTCTGAGTCTATTCAAAATTTATCTGATTTTTTTAACTCCTTTGTTCAATAGAAAAAAATAATTTTCATTTATTGGATGATGTGAAGTTGAAAACTCCAATCTCAGATGGTAAGTTTTGTCCCAATAAATTTTTAGGAGAGTACTTAATCTTTCAGAATAGATGGAGCAAAAATGTTTCAAACTGCCACTGTCATCCCAAAAGAGTAAAGGAGGAGAGGATCAATGTACTATGATGTTGACTCCAGTCAAACTGCCCTGAACCATCAGTGTTGGGCTACTTAGATTAGAGGCAAAAGTCACCACTCTTTCTGAATTTTGACATGTGCACTATAATGTACACATCCTCTACTCATGTTCTTTCAGCTGGAAAACAATTGTTTTTCTGTCAAAATGCTTCAAAAAGATTCATTGTTTACTTTCCAGAGAAGACTGAAGCTTGACCTTGGACTATCAGTTCCTAGATAGTTTTTCTATAGGGCTAAAAAAATGAATGTCTCTGCAACTCAAGTTCCAAATTCTAACAGACATCTTCTGCTTTTCAGTCCCTATGAAAAAAATTAATTCAACAACATTGAAAACATAACCAAGCATAACCACATTCTTATTTTGTGAAGCATCTTTGCTCATTATACAAACCTAAACAGAAAATTCACATTTCATTAAAAAGAACAAGTTGAAGAATGAAAGAGAGACCAGTAGCATTAATGAGATTGCATGTCAGGGATGTATTTTTCCCTCCTACTCAAAGATTCAAGTAGGAATAAATTCACCAATAACAATCTAGTTTAGAGATTCTGTGTATGCAATTTTATAAAAATTTCAAGAATAACTTATAGAACAAAATATCTCTTTGAATTTTTTTCAACAAAGTATCCCAGTATATTTTCTAATTTTATTCATATTAGATTAGCTTATTTTAATATTATTTTTTCTTTTAAGGTCAACCATGTGTTTCCACCAAGAAAAGATCAAGAGAGAGAAGAGGACACAAAAATTTCAATATATTTTTGTGCCTATTTATTTTATATGCTTACAGGATTCTATTTGTTTGCTTATTTATTAATTTCACACTGAAATTATTAAAAAATTATCCCTTTAAAAAAGGGGTTCTGTAGATTCCATCAACTGCTGCATGTTTATGAAAAAATTTAGGAGGGATTTTATAGAATTATTTGTAGCAAAATTGGGAAATATGAATCAGGGATATTCTTAGTCTACAACAAGAGAGAACCGTTCCAAGCACAATATAGATGATTCAAGGGAGATACCTCATAAGGCGTGTGTGTGTGGGGGGCAAAGTCATGAATGAGATGAGATTTGAATAGCCAGAATTTACTCACAGTTAAACTCAAGGAAATAAAAGTTGTAGATTTATTCCATTTTATTTAAGGAAGCCTGATTTTTATGGCATATAGGAAAAAAGTATATAGACATATTACCCTGTCCAATGTGGAATTTGGGACTAAATTAAAATTGGTAGTGCAGCAAAGGAAACAATGAAGAGTATGAGAAGAAAGGTAATAGAAAGGGGAAAATATTTTTTAGCTATTCATCGAATAGAAGACTAATATCTAGAATATTTAAATAACTTAAAATTAACATTAAAGAAAAACAGGCCAGGCATGGTGGCCCACGCTTGTAATCTCAGCATTCAGGAGGCTGAGATGGGGGCTCGCAGTTCACAAACAGCCTCAGCTACTCAAAGGCATAGAAATTAGACTCGATTTTTAAATTACTAGAAAAGGAAATAGAATCAACACTCCAACATAAAAGCACAAATAGAAACTTCATCCATAAGAGCCCCAAAGCTCAGGAAATAAAAACAATAATTAGTAAATGGGATGACATTAAACCAAGAAGTTTTTGTTCATTAACAGAATCCATCAGGAGTCTGATGAGAGAACCTTCAGAATGGAAGAGCATCTTTCCCTGCTATTCCTCTAATAGAGGACTGCAGTCTAAAATATACAAAGTATTTAAAATTTTCTTTGGCTATTCTGAGACTTTTGCTTTTCCATATGAAATTTAGGACTGTTTTTTATAGGTCCATAAAAAATGAAATTGGTATTTTAATAGGGTTACATTGAGTCTGTAGATCACTTTTGATGAAATGAAAATTTTGATATTTATTCTGCCTATTCAAGATTATAGGAGATCTTTACATCTTCTGAAATCTTATTTTTGTTAGTGTTTTATAATTTTTATTGTAGAAGTATTTTACATCCTTGCTTAGGTTTATTACTAGATTTATTACTAGATTTATTATTTTATTTTTTTAGAGGTTATGTGAATGGAATTGTTTTATAACTTTATTTTTCAGTGAATTTATGGTTGGCATATAGAAAAGCTACTGAACTTTTAAGATTGATTTTGTATCCTGCTACTTCTCTGAACTTGCTCTTGCTTAATTTGTTAATCAGCTATGGAAGTCTTTTGGTTGAAATTTTGGGGTCTTCTAAGACTAGAATTATATACTTTTAAAATAGTTATTTTCTATAAGTTTTTCAAAATTATGCTCAATGGTTTATCTTTAAAATTTTATATAATTTATATTCTACAGATAATTTTCTGTTTTGTACTTTTTTACTCAGCAATATACCTTATAAAGTATTCCAATAGTGCATATATACAGAGCCAAGCTGTAACATATATATGCATGAATAGAAAGAGCCTTGCTATGTTGCCAAAGATTTTCTTAAATTCCTAGGCTCAAAAATTTTTCTTGCCTCAATCTCTCTGGTAGCTGAGATTACAAGAATGAACTAGTGTTCCTCCTATGACCTTTTTTCTCCTTAGCTTCTGCACATTAAATATCCGATTTTTTACTTTTTGCGACTGACTACTCTCACTTAGCATTATGTTCTCCAGTTCCATCCATTTCCATACAAAAAACATAATTTTGTTCTTTTTTATGGCTGAGTAAAATTTTATTGTGCACATATTTCATAGTTTTCTAGTCCATTCATCTGTTGATGGACATCATGTGTAGTTCCATAGTTTGGCAGTTATGAATTATGCAGCTACTAACATAGATATGCATGCATTAGTTTGGTCGTTTGGTTGCCATTCTTTTGGGTAAAATACCAGAAGTGGTATTGCTAGATCATATGGTAGGTTCATTCCCATTCTTCAGAGGATCATCCATACTGTTTTCCACTTCTAAGTCAAACTCTCCATCTTCTCCTTCTAGGTTATGATGTCACTTGTTGAAGTCTCTTAGGTTATTTTATTTTATTTTATTTTTTCCGTTATTGGAGATGAAACCTAGGGGCATTCTACCTTTGAGCTAGACCTCCAGCCCTACTTTTATTCTTTATTTTGAAACAGGATCTTAGAGTTCCAAAGGGCTTCACTAAGTAGCACACAATCCTCCTGTCTCAGCCTCCCAAATGCTGGGGTTGCAAGTTTGTGCCACCACATTCAGCTTCTTAGGTTATTTTAAATTCACTCTCTTTTCTGTCTGTCATTAAGGCTGAAATTTTTCAATAGTTCTATCTTTCAGTTCATTGATTCTTTTCTCTTTCCCTCAATATCGTTGTTGAGTCTATCTTCTGAGTTTTATTTTCAGTTCTAAGAGTTCCACTTGGTTCGTATTCTGTTTCTTTATTGAAACTTTATTTGTGAACATGTTTTCATTGTTACAAATATTTTTGTAATATTTACGTATCAACTTATGATGAGTACTTTTATAACTTTGTCACATAATTTTAACATCTCTGTCACTTCATTGTTGGGATCTGTTGACTTTCATTAAATTTGAGATCTTGTTTCTTGGCATGATTAGTTTTTCATAGCTGTTTAATTGAAACCTGAATATGTGGGTTATTATATTATGAGGCCAGGATCTTATTCCAACTTTCTGTTTGGGATAGCTTTTTTTGATATTGTCCTAGTTGTGATGTAGAGCATTTTCTTGTTACTTCTGGTGGTAAACAATTTAAAGCTTCACAGTTGAATATGTGTATAGGTCCGATGATGATTAAGAGCAAAAAAAAAAAAAAAAAAAAAAAGGAATAATGGAAAGAGCATTTAAGAAAAGGCTTTTGGACAAGTTCTTAATTATGCTTTATATTCTGAAAACTTTAATGGGTTTTCACAGAATTCTTATTAAAGAGTGAAGAGTACACAGTTACCTCCTATTTTACTGCATTATACAGTGACTTGTATGCAAGAGAAGAAAAGATTAAAAACTTAATCAAGAAACCAATTTAAGGCTTAAAATTATAAATAAATAAAATTCTACCTAGTCTTAATCCCTGACATGACAATTCTATAGGAGAAAAAAAAATAAAGTAAAACCAAATAATAAAACAGTGTGAGTATGGAACACAACTGTGTAAAAAAATCATGTCATAATGTATTTGTTCAAGTGTGATAGAAATCTAGACTTATCATTTGCAATCTTAAGTAAATTGGGACATTTAACCTGTCAGAATTTTTTTTCTATGAAGTGAGAATCATAATAGCTTTCTTGAAATCTTATTATTTAGATTCCAAATTATACTTTATGCGTGTGATTTGATGACATTCATTTGGGATCTCTTAGTTCTAGAAACAAATCACATTGTCTCTAAATTTATTATTTAATCATCAATTTCTTTTTTTAAAGTTTCTCACTTGACCTTATTTTATTTTTTAAAATTTTATGTGAAACATATTAAAAATGGCATACATTCAGACTGTGCTTGGTGCCCCCCTTTCCCTTTCCACCCTCCCAACAATTGCGGTACTGGGGATGGAATCCAGGGGAACTGCAACTCTGAGCTACACCCTGAGTCTTATTTTTTTAGTCTTTTTTAAAATTTTTTGAAACAGGGTCTCACTGAGTTGTGAAGGGTCTCGCTAAGTAGCTGAGGCTATCCTTGAACCATGATCCTCTGGTTTCAGCCTACTGAATGTTGTGATTACAACCATGCACCACCACACCCGGTTTAACCATCAAGCCATCAATTTCTTTTCTTTTCTTTTTTTTTGGGGGGTGGTGGTACTGGGGGTGGAACCCAGGGGGTTTTCTACCTCCAGGCTATACTCCAAGAACTATTTTATACTTTAGAAACAGGATCTCACTAAGTTTCTGAGAGCCTCACTAAGTAGCTGAAGCTGGCTTCCAAACTGTGCAATCCTCCTTTCTCAGCCTCCCAAGCGCAGGGATTAAAAGCATGCACCTCTACGCCCAGCAACCATTAATTTCTTATGATCTAAGAAATACCCTTATTATTGTGTGTCTTAAGTAATTTTTAATCTTCTGAATTTCTACAATCATGAAAAATATAATTTTTTCAGTTTGTAAAATAAATTTCATGTTAAATATTCTCCCATAATATCATGATGTTTTGAGATTAATCTTTATGATATTAACAAATAATAGCTATCTCAAAACAGGTAGTTGGCTTTTAAATTCATGATATTTTCTGTCCTAAATGTGAAGGAATAACAAACATTAGGCAAAGATCACTGTTTTTGTATAATGACAAAATATACATATTAAAAATTTCAAAAAACATGTTATTCCATATATTGCAATTTGTAGCTATAATTGGACCCATAAAATTGGTCCCATACATAAGTCTGACTTTGTTAACACTTTAGATAGTCTCTCTAAAGGTATTGTGTCGGGTTTAGATTTTAGAGGAAGGAGTAGTAACTGGTTGAATAAAATTTTTTAATAACCCTACAATCCTAAGATTATAAACAGAAAGGGTAAGAAATTTCTGTAAGCATTGTTACCACACACAAGTAAGCTTATTCAGACACACTTGTGTTTTTAAAGTGCCTTAAAATTAATCTTTAATATAAATTTGATTATTTTAAAGAAAACCTCCATAGAAGAACTTATAAATTTTAATTTTAACATGAGTACCTTCTGAAGCTGATAGTAACATGAATCTAGAGATGTATTAAATTATTTTAATGCAGTTATAATGCTTTTGTCTTAGTTTTTCTTCTAAAGTGAGTCCAATAATATATTTAAAACATACCCAAGCTTTATCATCTTCTGTTACTAATGATGTGGACTATACAATTTAAAATTACAAATTATTTTTAAAAGCTAAATGAAATGAATAAGAAAACCTGTTTAATACTAGCTGTATTTTCTTTCTAACATTATGCTATTTTGTTAAAATCTTCTATGAAGAGATGGCTTTTTATTCCCATTAAAGGAACAAAAGTTTCCCTGAGCAAAATTTTTCAAGATGCTTTCTAATTCAGAATTCCATCTTATTATACAGAATTAAATCACACTCTTTGATATTAGCCATAGCAAGTATGTTCTAAATCAACCTAACCAGTCAAATTTCTATGAGTATTTATTTATAGTATTTCTCTCTTTAGAGCACTATTAAAAGATATTAATGACATAAGGCCTCAGATGACAGGCAAATTATAAATATTTGGTTGCAAGTAAGAAATTAATGTGATATTGAGACTGATTTTTGAATATTATGATTGAACATACTGAGAAAAGTATAAATGGAGGTGCAAAGTAATTAAGTCATATCTCTAGCACATTCTGTTCATGTTGTGACATTAGTTACCACCTATATTATCAGAATGTAACACATTTACAGTAATAACTGCACTGTTCATGATGAAATCCATACAGTGACTGATAGCTTCTAGCAATATTAGAAACTAAAATGATTTTTAAATGTACCTTTACTTGGTTTAACCAAGATATTTGTTTGGTTTAATAAATTTCCCACATAGATACTTTGAGATTTTCGTTCATGTGCCTTATTTTGGTGATTATATTTAGTACTTTGCAATGTACTGCCTTGTTAAACATATTTAATTAATTGTTTAAATGCTACTGGAATAAGTAAATTAATAACACAAATGATAATATATTAATATATATTAATGTTATGTAATACCTACTATAACTTAACAAGTATTCCTTGGAAATTTATCAAAAAACTAATTGTTTTGCCAAAGGAATAAAAAAAGGTCAACTAGAACACTAATTGAAATCATTTTAACCTTTCTACATAAATATACATAAGACTGAGTAAGAATAACATCTTGTACATTTGATTAATTCTTATATTAATTATCTTAACATTTACATATGGAATATCAAATAAGATATTACTTCTAGTTTTTATTCATTAATTTTGACTACCCTAGGTTGTACTTTCTTAATATATATTTCTGTTAACTTCGTTTAGACATTCATAAGTTCTACTAACATCTATAGCCATTTATTCATTTGTTTAAGAAGCATAAGTAGATGACATTCTTTCTTAGCAGCTTATCATTTTAGCCTTTTCAACTCATTGAACTCCTCACTTATAAAATATTCTTGACTTTCTTTGCATTATCTGAAATACACATGTCTGAAACATATTTCAGTGATTTTCTTTTTTATTTATATGTGGAACATATTGAAAATGGTATACATTTAGACTGCGCTTGGTGCCATCTCCCCCCGCCCCAGTTTTCCTTCCCCCCTCCAAACAATGAGTGTCCAGGTTAACCATGCTATATGCACACTTTTACACATATTCAGATATAGCTCCTCCATTAATCAACCTCAGCCTTCTTCATCTCCTATCCTTCCATTCTAGCTTTGCTGAGGTTTCCCCTCCATTATCTGGAGTCCCTCTGGTATCCCCAATTCTCCCTACTTTGGGCATATTAAATAAAACATATGTCTTTTCTCTTTCTGGAGAACATTATATTGAGACCAGCCAAGAACAATGATTTTCCAAAGGTGAATATTTTATTCCTTGACATAGCACTTAGAGAAAATAGCTTAAAGTATTTTTAACTTAATGCTTAAATAAAATTTAAACACATCTTCAAGTATCCTTTACACATTAATGGGAAAATTGTCAATTAGCAAACCTGGTAGGTCTATGAGGGAGGATTTGTATAAAAATATTCCAAAATGTTCTATGATAATCTTAAAGTAACTTAAACTTTATTTAATTTACCCCAATATGAAAAGCATTAGGTTAAATGCACAATGAGAAATTATATATTTAATCTTTAAATAACTCCTGTGGGGTTTATCTTATTCTAGCTTTCATTAAGTGTATAGTTTCATAATAATCGATAAATAATTGATAATGACATTTAGCCTCCAAATAAGTAACTTAGGGTCAGATGATTATTAAGTTGATTTTGGAATTAAGCCCATGTAGTACAAGCACAAAATGGAACCAAAATTTCTAATTCCTCCAGCAAAATTAGGTTGAATCCCACTTATTCAGCTGCAGTACAATATAAAGACAGGCGTGTGTGTTACAGGCGTGTGTTTTGACAGCTAATAGATTAATAAGTATTAAGCAAAAGTGAAATAATGGTCATACTCTGACTACTTCTAAATAACATTCTGAATTTTGACCTCACAGATTCTTCCTTTTTTTCTATTGTCTATAATATGTTGCACAATTGCTTTTAAACTAATAAAAATTGTCAATAAGAAAGCTTGCAGCTAGAAACTCTTTGCAAGTATATAGAATGTATTTTCAAAACAACAGATAAATTTATACTGATATTAGCTAGAAAATTTGTGACTATATTCACCAATTTATTCACTTCCAGAAGGTTATTTTGGTATCATGTAAGCCTGTTATGAAACAATATGTTTAGCAAGTTACTTCTGTTTTCCTCAAAGGTTATGTCTGTTCAAATATGATACATTGAATGCCAGGAGTTCACCTTTAATATATTCTTATAAAATTTTCATATTGAATTATTATCCTCACTTTTACTGAGAAATTTATATTCAAATAGAAAGGAATATTTTGAAATACATATGGTTTATATTTAACCATATATATATATATATATATATATATATATATATGTGTGTGTGTGTGTGTGTGTGTGTGTGTATATATATGTGTATATGTGTGTATAGTCACTATCTCTCTCTCCATATGTATATATATATGCATGTATATATATGTGTATATATATGTATACATACACACACATATGGTCAATACTCTATAGACATTTAAATATATATATATATTTCAAATATTTATATTTAGATGTTCTCTATACATATGTTTATATATATATTTATATTTAGATGTCTATAGAATATTTCCCTGTTCCTAGCACTTTGTTATATACAAGAAAAAATTACATAGTCCCAGAAAAAAATAAAATTAATGTAAAATATATATAAAATATTTGTTAACTCTGTTAGTGGTATTTGTCACAGTTAAACTCTAGAATATAAAATTATATTCTAGCAATAAAATAAAAAAATAGGGCCGGGGGTATAGCTTGGAGGTCTAATGACCCTGTGTTCCATCCCCAGACCCACAAAAAAAGAGTAAACTTGTTTAAATATATTGAGTTTAATAATCTATTATTACAGGATTTAAAAGGTTGAGGAAATAAGTTGGAAGGCTGAAGAAGTTGATACTAAGTTGAGTTGCAGGGACAGCTACTTAAGGGACATAAAAAAAGTATGTTGATCACATTTCTGTTTATATCAAACACTTGCAACTTCTAGAACCACACTCACATTGTACTAATCAGAAAACTGCTGAAGTCAAAATCCATCATGATTGGGATTTCACACACCTACAGACATTCAGGACACCACCAAGACGGGAGGGAAATTATGGTTTCTACTCTCGTCTCAAGAACCATGCTTTTCTTATTATAACCTGCATTAGCATAATTGTTTTTGTACCTTTGTTTCTATATTTATGGAACTAGTTACTGAACCATGGAACAACTGTTAATGTTGTTGCATGAAAACTCAAGTGCCTCAGTGTCCACACTTGCCAGGTGAAATAGCAAAAGCAGCTGCCATATGGCCTCCATCTCACTTATGTCTTCCAATATTTTTGCATGAGCATATGCTCAGCCAAATCCAAATCATATGTAGGAATCAATCCAAATGAGATGGAAAATGCAGTTTTAATCTTTCCAGGCCTTGTATTCTAGGAAAGTCAAATCCAGCAGAATGGGATGAATGTTAAACAGATAACATGGAAGGCACATTGTACATTATTATATCATGATCTATATATGGTATAATGTCTCTGTATCAGACTGTTTCAGCTTCAAAGAAACAAAGTGCCACAAAAAAGTTATTTAAATATTGTACATAATTTTTACTTTATAGGAAAAATATCTCAGAGCCAGAGTAGTTTCAATATTGGTAAAGTTGTTCAAGTAAATCCCTGAGCTCTTTCTTTTTATTTTCTATTTTCTCAAAGTATCACTATTGAGTTTCAGACTTGGCCATTGTAACTTGTAGATGCAGAATGCATGTTGAAATGGAGATTGTTACATAGACCCTAAGTTGAGAGCAGCTTTCTCTCATGTGATTCTTTAAATAGCAAGGGAAGTCTTCCTAAGAAACTACCCCAGCTCCCACTTCCAAGGGCTGAGTGAAATGCCAGGACTCCACTAGAAATATATGAAGCCCTACTGTATTTCATCAGGAAGGACTTCATCAGCAATCTAAAAGAGCTTAGTAGTTGGCCGGGCGTGGTGGCACATGCTTGTAATACCTGCTCTTGGGAGGCTGAGACAGGAGGATCGCACAGGTTTGAAGCCAGCCTCAGCTACTTAGTGAGGCTCTCAGCAACTTAGTGAGACCCTGTTTCCAAGTAAAGTATAATATAGGTCTGGGAGTGTATCCAGGAGGTAGAAAGCCTCTGGGTTCCATCCCCAGTACCACCACCAAAAAAAAAAAAGTTTAGTAGTTCTATAAAACTACATGAAAATTCACCAGCTGGATTAGAACATTATCTTTTCTTGCATACTATCCCTACTTTCTTAGTTTAGTATCCATTATCAAGTTATTCTCCTAAGCACATCTTCCTTTTTCTTTACTCTCTACATTCAGTTGGTCATGAAATTTTATCTATTTCAATTCTTAATAAATGTCAAATCCATTTACTTAATCTTTTCAATGTCTTAGCTGTAAATCTAAGTCTCATCACTATGTTACTAAGAAAACCTGCCCAATCTTCACACTAGAGTCTTAATCATTTTCAGTGCTATAATGATTTTATGCAATGCAAATTTCATTATATTATTCTTCTTTTTAATGTTTTTATTGTTCCTTATAGCTTCATGACTGTTGGCACAATATACAGACCAATATCTTAGCCCATAGTCTTTTATCTGGCTGTTACTACATCTGGGCCTCCCTATCATGCTATTTTAACAATGCAATTCATACTCAAGCCATATTAAATTTATGTCTTCTGCATTTTTACCTCTATTGCTCTAAACATGTCAATAACATTAATCCACTGTTCCCCACTTTTTCTTCTCTAATTGTTTTCTTTTAAAACTCAGATAAGCCAGGCGTGGTGGCGTACGCTTGTAATCCCAGCATTCAGGAGGCTGAGACCAGAGGATCGCGGTTCACAGACAGCCTCAGCTACTTAGTGAGGCCCTCTGCAACTCAGTGAGACCCAGTTTCAAAATAAAGAATAAAAAATAGGGCAGGGGGTGTAGCTCGGAGGTCGAATTCCCCTGGGCTCCATCCCCAGACCTGCAAAAAAAATAAAAAAATAAAATAAAATAAAACTCAGATAAATATTCCTAAAAGAATTATTTCCAAATCTATAGTTATAAATTAGGTACCCTGTTCTCCCATTACATGCTAGGCATATATTAGCCATAGAATATAGCATATTGCCTTATAATTTTTAATTATGTGTCTTAAATATCAGTGAGTAACCTTAGGAACAATAATGGAATTTTATTTTTCATTCATGAAGAACTAGTGAAATGATCAAGCTTCAGAACTTGAGAGAATATCTAGTCGATAGTTTAGAGAAGGATGAGGTGAAAACTCACTCAGACGCATGGCTAAGAAAAGAATGAATGTCCAGGTAGAACAAAGCAACTACAATTCAGTGGACCAAAAACTGGAGAGGAAAAAAATGCAAACTCTGGAAATTTGCAGAGTTTTTCTTTCTTAAGTGTTTTGCTGAATGTGATTAGCATATGAATTTGAGGAAACTAAGAAAAAGCCAAAAATCAAGAGTGAGGGAAACACTCAAAGAGAGAAATGCCAGGTGTTCATACAGGGCTGGAAAACATCATAATTGCACAAATGATATAGACGTGTCTTATCTCTATTGGGGAATAATTGGCCCTACATTGAACACTGCTTCTATCCCATTTAAAATATCTTAGAAATCAGACAAGGAACACTTTATCTATCACTATGAATTTTACTATTATGTATAATTATAATACACCAATTAAATCACTATTACTAATCAAAACTTTAAAAAATTTAATAGAATAAAAATTTATACAAGATAAAATAAAGTCTAACATCTAATAAAAATACCAACAGGCAAAACACAGGACAATATCATATATAATAAAGAGAAAAAACAGGCAACTAAAACCCATTCAAAAGTAATACAAAAGTTAGAGTCAGTGAAAAACAAAAATAATGAAAGAATAGAACAAACCACAGTGACTTCATGGGTGTTTTGCTCAAGATATTTTTTATTATTAAATGTTTTCAGATTATTATAAATAAAAGTAATAACAATATATTCTGACATTTATAACTGAAGTAAAACATATGATCATAGTAACACAAGGGATTGGAGGAGAAAAATGAAAATTCACATTTTTAGATATTATATGTATCTATTCACAAGTAGATATTAGTGGTAAGTGAAAGATATATACTGTAAAACGTCAACAACTATTCAAATAATAAAAGATAGAGATATCAACAAGAAAAGCAAGTAAATAAAAACATAAAATATAATTAATCTAAAGGAAGGCAGAAAAAAGAAAGTTTTACAAAAGTTTAAGTAGGTTGAGCACATGTCAGTAGCTGAGTAATCTATAGCTATCTTATCAACAATCACATTAAATATAAATGGTTTAAGTAACTCCATGAGAAGGCAGATAAATATATATATATATATGTATATATATATATGAAACAAAAAATCAAATGGTAAACCTAAGAAATATATTTCAAACATAAACAGATTCAAAGTAAATTTATTTAAAAATACTAACAATCAAAAGAATGCTGCAATGGCTCCAACAATATAAGAAAAGTAGACAAAGCTAGTGATGACATCATGAATAAAGACAGTGTGTTCATTTTGTCATAGTGATAAAGTTTTACCACAAAGAGAATTCTGTAGGCTCTCTCTTCACAGGCTTAGAAGACAGTGCATTTAAACTCAAGCATTCAGTCCATAATAAAGAAAAGACAATAATAAACCACAACCAGAATAGTAAAGAAATCTTGAAAAATATCAAAAGACAAAGCCTAAGGTGACTGGCATTGAAAATGATCACAAGGCCCATTTTTCTACGGTTGAACCTCAGAATTCTCTTACAGTCACTCACCTCAGGGTACAGTTATTACACCCTGAGGTGCAGCTATTGCTTTGCTTTGTTTTTGTGGAGGAGACTATGAGTGCTGGACACTTCTATTTAGCTACCTTGCCTATCTCTTAGCCTTATTTGAATTTTCATTTGTATGAAGACAGCCATGAAAATAAAAAATCAATAAACAGGATGGCATTAAATTAAAAAGCTTCTGTGCAGCAAGGGAAATAATCAAGAGTCTGAAGAAAAAGCCCATAGAATGGGAGAAAATCTTTGCCAGGTACTCCTCTAATTGAGGACTAATATTTAAAATACATTAAAACTTCAAGCAAATTAACACTAGAACAACAAATAATCCAATCAAAAGTGGGCAACTGCGCTGAATAGATAATTCTCAAAAGAAGAAATACAAATAGCTAGTAAATATATTTTAAAATGCTCAACATAATTAGAAATCAGGGAAATCAAAACTCTACTGAGTTTCAATTTAACTCAAGGTAGAATGACAATCATCAAAAATACAAATAATAATAAATATTGAAAGTAATCTGTGGAAACAGAAAGTCTTGTACATGGTTGGTGGGGTATAAATTAGTACACCATTGTGGAGATCAGTATGGTGTATGCTAGAAAAATTAGTACTGAATCTACCACATGACCCAGCTATACCACTCCTCAGTATTTTCCCAAAGAATTAAAGTCAGACTATCATAGTGATACATGCATATTTATACTTATAGCAGTGCAATTCACGATAGCTAAAATATGGAAACAACCTAGGTAGGTGCCCATGAACAGATGAATGGATAAAGAAAATGTAGCATGTACACTGGATGGAATTCTACAAGGTCACAAAGAATAATAGTTATATAATTTGCAGGAAAATGGATATAGCTAACAAATATTATGCTAAATGAGTTTATCCAGTCTCATAAAATCAATGGCACTATGTTTTCTCCCAATTGTGAAAGCCAGAGAAAAACAGGAAGTAAAAGGGATTTCAACTACAAACCAGTAGATGAGTAGAAGGTTATAGGGGGAGGAAGACGGTGAAGAGAAAAAGGAGAACTGAGATATAAAACAATTTAAGTAATGTTAAGTCTATATATGAAGGCATTATTCCCAGTCTCACTAATGTACAGGGAGAAAAGAGGAAGCAGGGGTAATACACAAAGTATATTACAAAAGTGATACTGAATGTATTACCCAAGAGCAAAATACACAAAGTGCTCTGTATATGTATGTCTGTACCACTTTACACATTATTATATTTAAAAGTAAAAGGCACCAGTAAAAGTAATGATGGCCTACTGTGTATCTCCTGGCCTCTTTTCAAGATATAGGTCCTCAGAAAATTAAAATAGTTATTTCTTATGTGACATAGCTTTATGATAAAAATCAACATTGTATTTACATTGTATTAGCAATAGGGCACGTGGATTTATTTTTTCCTGGCTTTTCTTCTTTGGTATCTATGGGAGCAACTCAACTATAGATCTTATTTTCCAGTCTTCTAACCCCATTCTTGTTGCTTAAAAAACAAATCTTCCAATAGGACTACATCTGTCAATTTTCTATGGGCAACTGGCAGATCTGGAGTCCTGAATATTCAGTTCATGGTGATACTGTCAGGAGTCATTTCCACTTCATCAACCGATTGTAGGTTCTACCATTAAAGGGTTGACCTCAATTTAGAATTCCTATTCAAATTTAGTATCCCAAAGTACTCTACTTTTTATACCTCATTTCTTGTACCACAGTCTCAGCTGGTTTCCTTAGTGACCTCACTGTTCATTCCACCATTAAATTTTCCTCTCATTGCAACTCACTCTTATAGCTTGAGTTTGGCTCAGTATCCCTCTGAACAGCTGTTTAAGACTGTCTCTCTTACTTCATTGTTATAGTTTGAATGTAAAATATGCCCCAGACTTCATGCCCTGGAGAAAGCCATATTTGGAGATGGGAAGGACAGGAGGTGGGGCCTTGAGGACATAGCCAGGCATAGTAGGTATGTCCCACGCCCAGCACAGCTGCAGCATCTGGCTCTAAGTTTCTCTCTCTCTAAGTCAGTCTCTCTCTCTCTCCCTCCCTCTCTCTCTCTCTCTCTCTCTCTCTCTCTCTCTCTCTCTCCCCCTCTCTCCCTCTATTTGCTCCTTGTGCTATTTGCTCCCCACCATGACGCACAAAAGATTTCCATTCCATGCTTCTGCTTGGAGCCACTGTAAAATGAGCCATATATATGAACCAAACTCTCCAGATGGTTGAGTAAATAAAACCTTTCTTCCTCTAAGATTTGTGTGCCTGGTGTTTGGGTCACAGTATTGAGAACACTGACTAAAACACATCTCTAGCACTCTTCTTTCCATACACATTTCCCAATGTTCCCAAGGGAAAGTTCCTGAACATATTCATTTTGGTCTTCCTGATTTACAAGAAACTTTTCTTAACTTCTGCTTTTGCTAAGAATACTGAAAGTCTAGAAACTTGAAAATATTGTCTAACTTTCCTTCTGCAGTCTGTTAAGTCACATCCTAAGATATATTTATATTTTCTTTTCAGTATCTCTAGAGTTATTTCCCAAAGCAAATTCTTTTATCTCTTACCATCAACATCATTTTCTAGAAACAGAGCCATCTCACACAATCACTGTTAAAAAATAATTACCTTTTTAACACTGATATGGCTGCTGTTATGGCTAGTACATAATGAATAATGCATATATATATATATATATGAATGCATATAATATATATTACATATATACATATATATATACATATATATGTGTCTTATGACTTCTCATTACATAAAAAAATTATTCTGTTATATTTCAGACCATATCGTGTTCTAAGACTATGCTAGTTTTATTCTACTTCTAATGTCAATTACCTCAATTCAGTAAGCTTAGATCTTCACTATAATCTTCTCATGCATCATAAACCCACATACATAAACAGTCTAGATATGTTTACTTTCTTGAACATCTTTGATTCCTAACTCATATTTATCCTTCAAATCTTATATAACAACTTCCATTTTAAATGATTTTGTGAATAAATTTATTCATTGATTTGTTTCTTTTCTATATTGGAAGACATTGACAAGAACTCCGTACAAACATGATCATATTATTATCTATCATAGATTATGTGGGTCCCTATCTAAAAATGCTTTTTTGAGCAATATATACCCAGCTTGTCTAGGTCACGTACTATAAATAAAAATATTTATTGATTTATGGTGGATGAATGGCTAGAAAATGTGATGCAAAATATGTTGTTTCATCTCTAGATCTCTGTAACTAATGAATCATAGACAAGCAAATCTTAAAAAATGGTGGACTTCTTTACAATAAACAATTTTGTGTACTACGGTATTTAGAGCTTGTCTTTTTATTTGAATCTTAAGACAATTTATAGTGAAAAATAAAATATAGCTTTTTGAGAGCTGTATTTTATAGATTGAGACTTCTCAAGGGAAAAACATATCTTCTATCTTGTTATTTTTTAAGTTATTAGTAGGTATTGGTAAAATGCATAGAGCACAATTTGCATAAATCACCATGATAATTCAATTCTGCATTAATTCAACCTCACTTTATCTACATAGTGTTAGAGTCCAAAATTCAGAAGTATTTCAATACTGTTGTTTATAATTTGAGATAAAATAAATGCATCCACTTCTACATCAATAATATATGCATTTAGATATCCACACGTGAAAATATGTGGCAGAATTAATCTGTAATATTAAGGCATGTAAAATAATATAACATATTGCTTAGTATGGTCCATGTAATTTACAGTATACTTTTAAAACTGGGTGATATTTAATATGTTGATATGTCACAAAGACTACAACATATTTACTAAGGTTAAATTTTTACAACATAAAAATTTCTAACCTTGAAATTATTTCAAAATAGATAACTAGTATTTGAAACACCACCAGTTAAAATTTACTGTTGTTCTCTTGTACTTGTTTTAGTGTGTGAGGTATTCTTTCCCATCTTTTCCTCCTGGTGGCCTTTTAACAGAAAGTTCCCTTACCTAGGATTCTAGGAATTTTGTGTCATTTTGCTTCAGTGCAATTCCTGATTCTGATATAGTGCTATAAAGTCTGATGCTATTTGAAGGATCTAGGGTTCATCTTCTGTGATGCTTTGAAAATGAGAAGAAAGGCTTTCCCTATATTTGGAAGTGTCCTGGCAATGAGCAAAGGGTAAAGAAAATCACTGCAGAACGCTGTTTGTTCAATTCAAAAGGCAGTCTGCTATTTTATGGGCCATTTTTATTCTTTGACTGGCTTCCCTGGAGAGATTCAAATAAAGAGGTTTGAAATATACCAGGTTGAAAGGCTGAATATGTCAAGAGTATGGATCACTGAAGCAAGATCTTCATCTTGCAGCTTAATTTTCTGGCTGGAGCATTTTACAAATGAACAGAGGCATTCCTGGTTACTGCTGATGCCTCAGACTCCAGGAACATCAATGAGTCTCCAAGGGGTTCAAAATATTTCACCATGTGGAACATCCATGGGGAAGCTTCTTTAGAACAGATGCTACTAAACTTACCAGATTTCCAAATTCCTTCTTTCTGTAGTAGACACTTTTTTCTAATATTCTACAGCATGAGTTAGGAAATCAAGTTGTAAATGGATTTTGTTGAGCATCCTATGCAAGAGGAAAACCAGCAATTTTACTACATAATATACACTATAAAATAGGCAACACATTGCATACCTTTTGAGTACTTCTGCATCTGCATTTTTAATATCATTATTTCTTCCATGCTCTCTTGAACAGAATGTGCAGGTGCTGAATTCTGGCATGCTATGCATTTAAGATGATTCAGAAAGTATATACTATAGTGATTTGTATAGATTCAAAATACTTTTTATACACAATTTATTGGTTAGCAATAACTACTTTCAAACCATATCAGCATGACCCTGGATCAGAATAGAAAATTTAAATTTCAATGTAAGAAATATAAAAGGTTAGATTAATAGGAGTGTTTTAATCTCTCTTCACACTAAAAAAAATAATTACTCTAGAAAAGCAATGAGGCATATAGAGTTGGCCATAATCATGAGTTGGTTTGAAGCATAATGCTCCCAAACTACATATCACAATGATGTATATTATATAGAATTTCCCCTAAAGAGTCCATAATTGGTATTCTATGTTAATGTAACTGAATCATGAGGGTTGTAATCTTATCATTAAATGGTAACCTAGGCTAATGGGGTGTGACTGGAGAGGGTGTTTCTCTGGGGTGCGGTCTTAGGGACTGTGATTGTGTCTTTGAATCCTCTTGCTTGCTGGGTCTCCATAACGTGAAGAGTATGGCCTGTGTGCTCTCCCTCTCTCCACTTGCTGCCTCCGTGCCCTGGTATCTATTGACTCTGGCCTCACCTTGGACTAAACTCAAAATCTCCAAAAAACAGTAAGCAAAAACAAGTAAATCTGCTTTCCTCTAAGTTGTATGATCAGATATTTGGGATTGTATCAATGAGAATGTTAACCAAGACAATTTCCTTCTTAAAATGAAAAACATTATTACATTTCATCAAACAAATTTCCTTGAATTTTAGAAATTAGGTGTAGTTTGTTTGTTTGTTTGTTTGTTTGTGGTACTGGGGATTGAACCCAAGGGTATTCTACCTCTGAGATATACCCCCTGCCTGATTTTTTATTATTTATATTGAAACAGGGTCTCACTAATTTTAAAGGGCCTCTCTCAGTAGCTGAGGCTGACCACAAACCCAGATCCTCCTGTCTCATCCTCCCAAGTACTGGAATTACAAGCATGCGCCACAACATCTACTGAAATTATGTTTAAAGAGGTTCTTTTTTTAGTCTTTTTGGAACCAGAGATTGAACCCAGAGCACCACACCTGCAAAGCAGGTGCTTTGCCACTGAGCTACACCCGGCCCCTGAAATTAGGTTTAAATAAATCAATAAAAAATAAATATAACCCCATGGACAGAGATCTTATGATGGAAGATAAACACCGAGAGAAGGAAAAGCACACAGAAATAAAATTTTGATGAAACTGTCACAAAATATCTTATGGAAATTAAAAGTGCATCATCTAAAAGAAATAACATAAGTACCCTGGGAGGTCTGCAAAGCTCAGATACAAAAATGACATGGTGAAATGTAGGAGTATTGACACAGACATTAAGTTAAAACTTAAATACTAAATAACTTCTAACAATGATTTTAGGAAGACCAATGATGAAAGAAGAGGTAAAAAATAGAAAGACTTTGAAAGAAAATAGTTAAAAGGAAAATCATAAAAAAGATCATCATATCTGTTTGTCGGCAGTCAATAGATAAATGTTGACAAGAACAAAATTGAGAAAATGGAAGGTTATTCATATTGTTTTCATTTGTTGATTATTATTTTTATTAATATATTTTATGTACAAATTCATGTTTTATATGTATTGTATAGATACTATATACAATAGTTTTTATATTTATTGTATCGGTACTATATATAGATATAAAAATTTTTAAGGAAGAAAAATATTCTTATCTGCCTATATATTTCTTTAGAATACTTGATAAAATAAAGAAGGAAGTAGGATGAAGAAATAAAATAAAGTCTAACTTTGATGACAAGGTAATTAACAATTTCTCAAAAGCATAATTTGTTAGTATTACACTATGTAAATAAAATATTTAACATTATCATTTGCTCTAAAGTGCATCAAAAATTTATTTAATCTCTGTTCCCAACTTTCACACACAATTTACAAAAAAGGGAAGCTAAGGTACAAAGAGGCATATGAAATAAAATATTTGAAATTTGTATTTTCTTTAGAGCAAGAGTCATTTTCATGAGGCATGTTTGCCACCAAGGAAACTTCAAAGTATTTTAGCAACTATAGTGCAAACTGCCTCAGCTCAGCCATGCTAAGTATCCCAATAGAGATTCTGGGATCTTAGCACAGACTTGATATTTCAGGATTGGGGAACCAAGGCATATCCTGGAAAAGATTCTTCGGGTGCATACCTATGTCTCCACCCTTTTCCATATAATCACACCATCTTTTTAAATAATGTTTACTGAAAATTATGAAAATTGACAAACAGGTTTATTCTGTTACTTCTAGATTGAGAGCTCTATGAGAAGAGGAGCTTTGCATATATTTTCCTATGCATATTCTGCTAAATTTGTTAATGAAATATGGAAGAAAAGATGTCACAAAGACATTTGGAACTCTATTTGTATAAAGCAACATAAAAACAACACCATAGTCAGGCATGGTGGTGTATACCTATAATCCCGGTACTTGGAAGGCTGAAACAGGAGGATGACAAGTTTGGGGTCAGTCTTAGAAATTTAGAAAGACTCTCAGAAAATTAACAAAAGATCATGTCTCAAAGTTGAAAAGGTAAGAGGTGTATCTCAGAGGTACAATATCCCTGCCTAATCCTCCATCACAGCATCACAACCATGGGATATTTAAATTGTCACTATAAATATATTGGAAGAAACAAAAATTATCATTTTGATTGTAATATATATGTATTTTCTAGGGTAGGTGCTAAAATTTTTTTTTAAATGAGAAGTTTGATGTGTTTTTTTATTATTTTTGTTGTCACTATTATTTTCTGCTACCAAGAATTCAACCCCAGGTCATTCACATCTGAAATACATCCTAGCCCTTTTTGAATTTTTTATTTTGAAAAAAGATCTTCCATAATGACTGTGTATCTGCCTTGAACTCATAACTTCTCTGTCTCAGTCTCCTAAAACTAATTTTACAGTACAAGCCATCATGCACAACTGAAACTTGATGTTTGAGAAATAACTTTTGGCTTACCATTGGCCACCAGTCCTGAGAAATTGGAATTGAGGATCTGTGACCTATCCTGTCTCATCTTAATAATCTGTATCTCATACATCTTATGCTAGAGTTGGGCTTTCCCAATAGGCCTTCATCAGCATGTAAAGATAGAAAGTGGTCCAGTCAGATATTAAATAAAAATAACTTCATTTTCATTACATATACACTTACATTCTGCCACATTACAGCACCAACTTAAAGGAATAAATATCACCTCATGCAGAGATTTATTTATTTATTTATTTATTGTGATACTGGGGGTGAAACTCAGGGGCTTTTCTACTTCTGGGCTATACTTCCAGACCTATTTTATACTTTATTTGGAAACAGAGTGTCACTAAGTTGCTGAGAGTCTCAGTAGCTGGTGCTGCCTTTGAACTTGTGCAGTCCTTGTATTTCAGCTTCCCAAGCACTGGGGTTACAAGCTTGTTCCACCACCCTGGCTGGAGAGTTTATTTAATAATCACAAGGGAAAAATATTCTAAACCTGGCTTATCACTGGTTCTGAATGATACACTTTCACCATTGCTGTATGCCATTTCCACTCAGGTATCTGTTTAGGACAGTAGAGTCAAACTTCCATATAGGTATTTTTTCTACTTTCCCTAGAAGGATAGATAGTTAAACAAAAGAGTACATTATGGATATTTTCTTGATGTCAAAAGCTTTAGTAAGATGATTCAAATGACCAAGGACTTGGAAAGAGCAAGATTGGATGGAATTTTGGTAACAAAGAAAATTTAGAATTACAAAACTGAATTTGAATAAGTCTATTCCTTGGTCTTTGAATTTATGCCAGCACATCATCCTGGGACACACTGAAAACTTGGTGTACCACATATTCCCCAACAAAGCAAAAATTTTCTAATTTTCTAGAAAAAAAGAAGTTAAGCAGTATTCTAATGATGTAGGAATTTAAGGTCTTCCAATATAATGTGTATCTGCCAAGCCTGGTTGTAGGTGCCTATAATCCCAGTACAGGAAGCTGAGACAGGGGGAATTCAGGCTTGTGGACAGTAAGTCCCTATTTCAAAACAAAATATGAAAAGGGTTAGAGTATAGCTCAGAGGTAGAATATTCCTGGGTTCAATCCTTGGTGGTGGTGGTGGTGTTGTGTTGTTGTTGTTTTTTGTTGTTGTTGTTGTTGTTGTTGTTGTTGTTGTTCTTCTTCTTCTTCTTCTTCTTCTTCTTCTTCTTCTTCTTCTTCTTCTTCTTCTTCTTCTTCTTCTTCTTCTTCTTCCTCCTCCTCCTCCTCCTCCTCTTTCTTCTTGTTCTTCTCTTCCTCCTTCTTCTTTTCTTCTTCTCCTTCATTTTGTATAATTTTCACAGGTAGTATTACATGTGAGTAAAATAACTTTACTATATAAAATAATTTCTAGATTGCTGAAAAAGTCACTATACATAATAATTTATGATTATCAATAGTAACCCCTTTCACTAATAAAAAGTAGTGATTTGATATTAATTTATGTGATTTATACCCAATAAAGAAATATTAGATTCAGCTAGCTGACATATTACTATATGTGGTATACATATAAAGTATACTGAAATATACTGGAAATTTTTGCAGGACACAATGACCTACAAAATGACCCTTTATTTGTACAGTTAAAGTTTGGTTTGTCTTAGAATATAAAGAATCCTGATAAAAAATGTACTAATAAATACAAAAATATACTAATCAGTAAAAAAGATAGCTAGAGAGGAAAAGAGAGAAGACAGGAAGGAGAGAGGGAGAGAGAGAGAGGGAGAAGGGAGGTGAGAAGAGTGAGGAACAGGCTCACATAATTGTGGATTTTGAGAAGTTCCACAATCCTCTGTCTGTAAGCTGGAGACCTCAAAAAGCCAGGGAAGTAATACCATCTCTGTCTTCAGCCTGAGAACCAGGAAATGTGATAGTATCAATTCCAGTCCAAGTCCCAGAAGAGATGAGAGGTGCCCTAGCTCTGGCGGTCAGGCCAGAAGCCAAAGTGGTGAAATCCTTTTCATTGGGCTCACAAAGGTCAGACCTTTGTGAGATTGGTGATTCATCTTATATTGGGGAGGGAAATTTACTTTACTAAGTCCACTGATTCAAATGATAATCTCAACCAAATCACTCTTACAGACACATCCAGAAATAAGGTCTAATCTGGGCACCCCATGAGTACACATAAAATGAAATATCAGAGTGAGTACATATTAGCGCCTCAGAGAATGGACATTTGGTTTTTTTTGTTTTGTGTGTGTGTGTGTGTGTGTGTGTGTGTGTGTGTGTGTGTGTAAATGTATTCATTAATTTTCACTTTATAAACAAGGAAAAAAAACTATGGAGACATTTGCCTCCCAATATAAAAGTTATTTAAAATGGATTAGTGATACTTAGGCATATAAGGAACAGATGATTGATCTATCTTGGCAATAGTTAATACAACTCAGTATTGTGAAGTTTTAACAAGTAATTCAATCATATGAGAAAAAATGGGTATTTATTTACAGTTGATGTGTATTTTCTAGCAGAAGCCTGATGCAGGAGAACATTTGCTGGTAGCAATAACAGCAAATTGTCATTCTAAACAGAGTTTATTATCATTTCAACCATGGCCTGACCTTAGCTGCAGCTCTGGCTCCTATTCTAACATCCCATAGATCCTTGACTAGAAATTCTTTTAGCAGATCAATTTTCTTGAATTAATTGTTTTTTGTTTGCAATAAAAAAATCTTGATTGAAAGACATATTTGAAAAATAATGAAAATACATGGAAACTCAATTTCTGTAAGCAAAAATTTCACATGAATTTACCATACAAGCTCTAATGCTTATATAAAAGTTATTAATAAAAGATATATCTTACAGAAAGTGGAAATGTAATGTGTGCTAATGAAATAGGGCACATGGAAATGATGTAATATCACTAACAAACTATTCAGATCAGAATGAATTATTTTAGATGAGGGCATTGCATTTTTAAATGGTATCCTAATGCATAATTACATGAACAGTATATAGTTATGAGACACAAAACCAGAATCAGAGATTAGAAGCTATAGGCCTGAGTATTTCAGCTAAATACTATACTGAGTATTTAACAAGCTTTTAAAAATTAGAATTATCTCACTTGAAAATCTGTAGAGAAATGAGAATTTCTGCTAGATTTTATTTTCACATATAATATTTATTGCCTATGTAACCTCTCTCTCCCTCTCTCTCCCTGTCTCTCTCTCTCTCCATCCCATACTACATTTTTATGTTTTTACCAAGTGTAGTTTTTATTCTGGCCTGAACATGGCTTCTCATATTTTACTGTCTGATCATTTTATGATTTCTTTTGAATAGAAGCAGGGTCCTATTCTTAGGTAAGAGACGACTGAGAATCTGGCTTAATAATCTTTTGTTCTGAGGCTCTTTGCAGTAAATCACCTTCTAAATTGATCACTAGTAATTCCTCAATCTCTATACCCTCATATTATTTTTTTTCTTAAAGAAGTAGAGTCTGATGTGACATCTCTTTGAATCTTAGCTGGTCTCCTGACTTGATTTAGCCAACAGCATCTGGCAGATTCTTATAACATCAATTCTAGGTAAGGTGTATAAAATATTTAACAGTTTCCACTTTCACTATCTTGGGCCTGTAATCCAACATTTAAGAAGTCAAATTACAAGCTGGGCATGGTGGCGCACACTTGTAATCCCGGAATTCGGGAGGTTGAGACTTGGAGGATCGCGGTTCACGGACAGCCTCAGCTACTTAGTGAGGCCCTCTGCAACTCAGTGAGACCTGGTTTCAAAATAAATAATAAAAAATAGGGCAGAGGGTGTAGCTTGGAGGTCAAATGCCCCTGGGTTCCATCCCCAGACCCTCAACAACAACAAAAAAAGTCAAATTACAATACCAAGTCATATTTGTTCTAGCCATCCCAGCTTAGACACCAGAAATGTGAAGGTATCTCACACATTTATGCCCCTGTTAGGTTCCCAGATAACTGAAGCTTTATAAGAGACCCTAGACTATAACAAAGAGTTGCTATAGAAAGTGTAATGTGTGCAACCATTATTGATATTAAAATCATTATGTAAAAATGAATAATTTTGTCATCATTAAGCTTCTGTTTTATCACAATGTTTTTCTTAAATTTCATATGCTTAATAATTTTAATTATTTCCTATTTGTATTTTATCAGCTGAGTTAAATTAATAACTGTATATTCAATACCTCTCTTAAATCTGTAAGGAGTCTTTTTAATTTCTGATAAAAATTTGATTTTTGTTCTTTAAAAAAGAGAAAAAAATGTTTATTTTTTTAACGATTACATTTGACATTTTTAATGAATCCACAGAAGAAACAAACCTAAAATAATTGCCTTTGTTTTCAAGTATCCTACTTTAAGACTTAACCAGCACTATTTTAGCAAAATTTATTTTAACCTTAATTCAATATAGATATAAGAGACAGCAAATGTCTGATGGACACAGTTTCTGCATAGTAATGTCATCAACTCTACATGACTGGGAGTTCTAATAATACATGTTTTTAGGCTTGTCAGTTTGTGGTAAAATCTACTTTTACCTGAGGTGTGACACACAGACTTAGTATAGTTAAAGAAAGTACTTGTTTTCTATTTATAATGTGTTTCCTTTCCTTTTAAATAATATATTAGGATTTTGTTACAATACTTAATTATTATACGCTATATGATATATATTTCTCTGTCTCATCGGGTATCAATCATGTCTTCTAGTTCGGATTATAGAAACCGACAAGACATTTTTCTATGTAGACTACACTGGTATTTCTACTGGGAGACATTAGTCTTCTGAACTGCTTATTTGATTGCTTTAGCCCTCGACCAGAAAACATCTGGTGAAGTAAGCCATTGTAGCAGCACTAAACCTGGACGTTTTTGTCTTTTAAGTTTCCATTCTGATTTTGAAAAATCATTACTTTCTCTGGAGAGGAAAGAAAAATACTATTACAATCAGAAAAGCACGATTGCACATTGGAAATTTTAAAATATATTGACAACAAATTTCAACATAATACAGATGCCTACACTCTTAGAAAAAGTTATTTGATTTTGTTTTACAGCTTTTTTATAAAATGTATTTATATTCAATACATTAGTTTTAGGTTATGACAACCAGACTGTGTGATAGGCTGAAATTCTCAGTGGACTATATTTTACCAAAAGCAGGCTAACAGAAGATTGACTAATGTTCTAATAAAATAGCAAATACATATTAATATATTTGAGGGACCTTTAATTATATTTAACCATACATATGTAAGCATACTAGACACAAGCTGCTTGAAACGCTAACTATAGCTAAAAAGTAGCTTTTCTGGTTTTAGTAGCACATTCCACAGCAACTCTTATCATTAGCTCCTCTGGGACCAATTTAAAACTATGCACCCAAATCCTCATATATTGAATGAGGCAATGCATTATATTTTAAATGTACTCCTCAAGAAAAAAAAAAAACTGGAGGAAAAACATAGTAAGAATGAGTAAACAAATACATCTCCCTCCTAGTCAATACTTTTTGCAAAGTTTTAGAAATAGTTTCTTACTTCTAATTTATTTATTATTTTTAAGGTATTTAAAACAGAAGTTAGCAATTCAGTTTATATTCTTTACATTTTATCTTTTTTCTCTTGGGAAAATATTCAGTGTTTGTTCCATGTTCTTTTGGGAAGTTGTACTATGGTAAGCACAAATAAAAGGGGGAAAAGCAGCATATTGGCAAAGAAAATTCTGTCATTTGCAAGTTACTGTGTTAACCTTCTTACATACTTAAAACTTTTGGCTCATTAAAAATACTAAGAATCTGGTGGTGCATACCTATAATCCCAGTGCTTGGGAGGCAGAGACAAGAGGAACACAGATTCAAGGCCAGCCTCAGCAATTTGGTGAGGGCCTCAGCAACTTTATATGACCCTATTTCTAACTGAAAACTAAAATAGGGCTGGGGGAATATTTCACAGATAGAACAACTCTGGGTGCAAGCCTCAGTAGCCTTCTCCCCTATACAAATACCCTGAATATAGCTATTATTTCTATTCTATGAAAATAGCTGAAATTTCAGTGTTATTTATACCACCTCCTGACACTAACCATTGCAATATTCTCATGAGTATGGCTGTCTATTCATGTCTGCACAATCATTGCCTGATACATTTTAAATGCATATATTTCTTTATATACAGTAGCCATTACTTGATTACTATTAGTTTCTGCTAAAATATACTTTCCCTGGAACTTCGCACAGCTGCAAATTTGCATCATTGTGGCAGAAATATTATTATAATTTCATTCTCTGCCTTATTTAATTTTTTTCGTAGCACTTAACCACATTCTGGAGTTATTGCATTAATGCTATGTGTTACTTTCATTTTAAACTTTTATTGTGTGTCTTGCAGAATGGACTGCAACTAACCTGACAATAAGGACTGTGTAGCAAATGACTGATACACATTCAATGACTCAAAGTATGCTGGAAACAAATTATGGATTGATGAAATATTTGTGACTGACAGGATGAATTAAAGGATGTGTAAATGAGTCCTAGGAACTCTGATAAATTAAATTAGATTGTCTTTAAGTCCGTAATGGTGTCTCTGTACCAACTGGTAGACATCAATTCTCAGAAGCTCATATTACGTAAACCCAAGAAGTTTTAAAGTAAAGGTCACCATCTGGAATGAAATCCACACATACTTAGTTACAAACATTTGTTGAGGGGAAATTACTACATTCTAGAGCTTTTCATTAATTATGAAAATTGTTTTGTTTACCAAAAATTAAAAGTTATCACTGGAGACTTGTAAAAGGTCAAGAGCTCTATCTTACCTTAATTCAAGACTTTGTCAAATGAAAACTGTGCTCTGACTTTAAGTAACAAAATTATGTATGAATACAAAGTATATTCACAGTAACTTTTAAAATGAGAAAGAAATTAAGGAAATATGTATCTAATTTTATTGTGAAACATATAATGAGCAGACAAAATGAAATCATTCAATAAAATAAAAATAAAGCTGGACATGGTGGCACACACATCTCAGTACTTGGGAGAATGAGACAGGAGGATCACAGGTTTGAGGACAGCATCGGCACCTTAGCAGGACCTTGTTTCAAACTTTAAAAAATGAGTAATAAAATAGAGCTGGGAGTTTATCTCAAAGATAGAATGCCCCTGGGTTCAATCCCCATTACTAAAAAAATTTAATAAATTAATAAATAATTAATAAAGGTATACATTGCCAAATAATGTTTTCTATGCAATATAATTTATTGTTATGTCATTTTAACTATATGCTATATTATATCATATTATATTAAGAATACTATACCATTGTGGAAATGCCATAACACCTATTGACTCAGTTAATGGTCACATGAACACTTCAAGATAGAATGGTGGATGTTATTTTACTGTGCCATTTTTAAAAGGGGTCTGGTTTTGTGTTTTTGGACTGGGAATTGAACCCAGAGCAGTGCACTTGCTAGGCAAGAACTTTGCCACTGAGCTATATCCCAGCCCAACTGTGCCATTTTTAACAAAAAAAATTCCATTTTAGAGATATATAATTATTTTGCACATTTGTTCTTTGACAAATGGTAATTGCATTGAGACCAAGTGCCTAGCAGTGAACAAAAGAAAAATGTCCATTCTTACTCTTGAATGTTTAGGCTGTGGTAGAAACACATTCATTAATAACACAAATGAACAAAACAGTTTTAACATTTTTAGAAGTATATGAAGAAATGGCATTATTGTATACTAATTGGGAGAAACTGATCTCACTTAAGAGTTCAGTTAAATCTCTTGAGGATGTGACATATGAGTTTAGACCTGAAAAGTATATAGAAACTACCTGGGAGGAAAGAATGAAATGATTCCATATTTTAGGAAAAGAAATCAGCAGCATAAGCATCCTAACAGGGTATGCAGCTGGAACTTGAACCTAAGTCTTCTACTTTATAATTCAGTTTTGAGATGTCATAACAAAGCAAGAGGTTGCAATTAATTTATTCTGAGACAATTAATAAAGCAGAAGTTGTTCCATATGAAGACAGCAGTCTGGCTGGTGTACTAGAGCAGCATAGGTGGAAAACATGGGAGCACTGTGCCATGGGACAATTATATGTCACTGATAGTTGGAAACATTTGTCCTGTTATTTCATCTATTTTTCCATAGTACTATACAGATAGCATTTTCAAAGATGCATAGTGTAAAAATAGCAACTGGCTTAAATCAGGTATAGTTTTCTTTCTTCTTTCTTTCTTTCTTTCTTTCTTTCCTTTTTTCTTTCTTTCTTTTTTCTTTTTAGGTACTGGGGATGGAACCTAGAGGCCATCTACCTCTGAGAAATAGCCCCAGCTCTATTTTTTTATTCTTTACTTAGAAACAGGGTCTCACTGAGTTGCAAAGGACCACACTAAGTATTAATTGAGGCTGTCCTTGAACCACGATCCTCCAGTCTCTGCCTCCCAAATGCTGAGATTACAAGCATGCATCACCATACCAGGCTAGTTTTATTTCTTAAACGACAATCTTAGCACAGTCTCCTGAGAGTTATTATTGCAAAACCTCTGAATCAGAGGTCAGCACCATTTCAGACAGCATTGCTCCATATGAATGATCTTAGATGATGTAGTATTATATATGTACTCTAAATTGCTGAGAACCTCACTTCTTTCCAGTAAAGACATGGTACAAGAGTTGAATACACTGCTATGGCAACATTGCTGTGGCCAGAAGATGGCCAAAGGTCATTTTTTTAACCTCCAGGCATCTGTAACATGTAGTCTTTCTGATTGATATACTTGCTCCCAGTTGCAGTCGAGCTTATGGTGTTGTGAATTCAGTTGATCGATTTGTATATTCATCTCTCAGCATCCTGGGGGGGAATTTGTTCCAAGATATCTTCCACTGTGGAGACCAGGAAGGAGTACAGGCCGGTGGTGACGTGCATCCTATCCTCCCGAAGGTACAGGATCTCCTCAAGGCCATGGTGCCCGGGGGTTCCTGCAGGGTTAGGGGTGTACACCCCATGTCATAGTGAGTGCACACATGTCTTGCACATGAGCATTAGATATAGATATGTGTAATGATTAAGCAAAGTGTAACAAGTATCATGTGCAATGACTAAGAAAATTGTAACATGCATGTGCACTCCCGCTAATGAGAACAAGTGGCATTATGTGCAAAACTCTATGTAAGGAATGGATCTGCAGAACCAAGCTGCTGTTTGCTTTCATTTACTCAGGTGGCTCTGTATTTGTCTTGGGGATCTCATTGCTTGCAACCATAGTTGGCCCTGACCAGGTCCATGACACCCCTAAACCCAAATCCTTGGATGTTTGAGTCTCATATAAAATGATGCGACATTTGCAGGTAACCTATGCAATAGTCCCATATATTTAAATCATCTTTAGATTAACTTATAACACCTAATGCAAAAGAAATGCTACACAAATAGTTGTTTAACTGTATTATGGTAAATAATGGTAAGAAAAATAATCTCCTCATGGTCAGTATAGAAACAATATTCATATATATTTGTATGTGGAATTCCTGGAGGCAGAAGGCTGTATTACTGAGAAAATTCTGAGTGTTAGTACTCTTCTAAATATATATACATACACACACACACACACACACACACACACACACACACACGAGAAAAACATCATGGAACAAAAGTAAAATATCTGCTTTTGCTTTGCTATTCTAAAAGGGATAAAGATCATAAATAATGAACAGAAAATGACATACTAGACATATTTTAGAAAATGATCAGTACTATAAAAATAGAAGAAAAGTTGATTAGTTGTACTAAGCTGATAAGTATGATAAGTATTTGAAACCTAGTTCTGAAAACAGCTTAAACGAGCCACTAATGTGATATCAGGAAATTATAAAATTTCTAAATTATTAAGTCAATTATTGTGATTTTGTGCAAGTTGGATCTAACATATTACCAGATTTCTGAGAATTTACAGTCTGTAATTTTAATATAGTGATCTAAAATATGCATAACAGTATAGTTCTGCAGGATAATTTGAAATCAGGTATTGTGATGCCCCAAGTATGTTTCTTATTGATTTGAATTGCTTTTGCTATTCTCAGTCCCTTCTTCAGGACCAAATTTCTAAGGACCAGTCTACACTGGTAAAGACTTCCTCAATAAAAACCACAAAGCTCAGGGAATGAAACTGAGAGCCAGTGGGATAGCATCAAATTTAAAATATTCTGTGTGGCAAAGGAAACAAGAGTCTTAGCCTACAGAATTAGAGAAAATCTTTGCCAGGTATTCCCCTGATAGAGGACTAGTATCAAAAATATACAAGCTGGACTTGGTGGCACATGCCTATAATTCCAGAACATGGGAGGCAAAGACTGGAGGTTTGCAAGATTGTGGCCAGCATCAGCAAACTGGCAATGCCCTCTGCAACTTTTAAGACCCTGTTTCAAAATTTCAAAAAATAATAATAAGTAGGGATACGGGGTATAGCTTAGAAGTAAAATATCCTGGATTAAATCCTCTATTACATGGGGCAGGATGGGAGGAAGAAAGAATATACAAAGAACATAAAAATTTTAATGCTAAAATAAATAATCTAACAAAAATAGGCAACTGAAATTAATTGAGATTTCTTCTAGGAATACAAATGGGAAATAAATATATTATATGATGTTAAACATCATAAGCAATCATGGAAACACAGATCAAAACTATAAAATTTCATCCAACTCCAGTCAGAATACAATCATTAATAAATGCTGGGGAGGTTTTGTGGAAACAGGAACCATTGTACACTGTTGATCGGACTGCAGATTTGCACTACTGTGGTGATCTGTATGAGGTTTCCTCAAAAGACTAGAAAAACAACCACCATATGATCCAGCTATACCACTCCTAAGGATCTTTTCAGAATAAATAAATCAGACTAATACAGTGACACATATATACCCATGTGTATAGGGTATAAATAAATTATGGAACCAACCTAAGTGTCTAAAAGCAGATTAATAACAACAATGTGGTGGATACATATCAAGGGATTTTACTGAGCCATAAAAAACAAAATAATAACATTTGCAGGAGAATAGTATGCAAAGTGAGATCAACCAGTCTCATAAAGTCAAGTCATGTCTTCTTTTATATGTAGAAGATAGGGAGAATATAGGGGGAAAATGGGACTTCGAATAAGTAAAAAAAAAAAAAGTCCAGTAGAATAGTGGAAAATGATTGGGTGAAGAAGGTGGGAGGGGAAAAAAAGCTTGATGAAGGAAACAGTTTAAGTACTGCTGTGCCTATATATGAAGGTATTACTAACATGTATGGGCATGGGGCAGTGGGGCGAGGCCTATAAGGAGTCACGCAAAGTTCTTTGTCCATGTATGTATCATATTGAACCTCGGTATGACATATAATTATAATATACCAATAAAAACTTCTGAAAATATAACACAATGACATCTGACATATCTGACTATAGGAGAGATGAGTTCTTAGCAGTTTAATGCTAAGAACTAAGGATCTGGTTTTGTTGAGGAATAATAAGCAAGCCAGCAGGGTTAGTGACAAGCAACTAAAAAAGAGAGATGTAAGAAACAAGCCAAAGAATGTACTGAGGCTAAATTATGCAGAGCAAATTTAATGGTTGATAAATCTTTGACTTTATAATAATTTCTATATAAACATATGCTTATTTGGTTACAGTTAAAAGGAGGTTACTATGATAACTTTGAAATATCCTTAAATTTTCTCTTTCTCTTTCTTTTTTTCTCTGAGGAATCTATATTTGGAATGTTTGAATAACTTTAAGAAGCCTTTAAATTATTTTATTGTGGGGATTGAACCCGGGCCTGGGTAAGCATTTTACCATTGAGCTACATCCTCAGCCTCCAACATTCATTAGAAATGCTAATATGATTCAGTAAAAAAAATAAAATACATATTAGAATCACTGGTTTGGTCTTGTTATGACTTAAGTGGTGTTGTGAACTAGTTTCATCTAAATATCTGCAACATGAAGAACAATGAAATTCCCTTTCTTTGGATCTCTATGTAGACCCTTAAGTTGCTCTAAAGGCAATAAGAACTAACATTAGGGATTTTGCTATTTGTGAGGCACTAATCTAGTTTTATTAGTTCATAGTAATCAGACAGAATAATGGGTTTCAATGCGGCATATTCATACATCGATTGAATGGGTAGCCAGTCACTGAGGAGATATGAGTAAGAATGACATTATCCTCTCTTTCATATGTTAAAAGTGATCCCCTGGTTTCTTTTTTGAAAGTAGAGTATAGAGAACATGTTGACAGATGGAGATCAGGTAGAAGGTCAAAATATATTTCAATCAAGAAAAAAATTTCTCAGGCTAGATTTTTATCAAAACAATTAGAAGGATGGATATGGGTCTTTGTGATCTGATAACCTAAAAACTGCAAAATAAAATCTAAACTGTGGGATATGTACACAATGGAATTTTACTCAGCCATTAAAAAAAAAAACTCAATTACATCATTTTCAGGGAAATGGATAGAACTGGAGGAGATTATGCTAAGTGAGATTAGTCAGTCACAAAAAATAAGAAATCAGTTGATTTCCCTAATATGTGAGAGCTAGGGAGATATGGGTCATAGGAGGAACTCTAGATAAAAAAGGAAATCCCATAGAGGAGCAAACAAGACAACCTAAAGGAGGAGAAAGGAGGTGGGGGGGGAAGAAGGAAAATATCTAAAACACACAGTGTACTTAAGCATATTGAAGTCAACCACTAAGCCAAGCAAGGGAAGGAGGGATGGGGAGGGAATGGGGTGGGAACTGGGTAGGGGTTAAATTAGTGATGTGTACATGTATGTACACACAATTTTTTTTACCAAAATATGATGTATGAATATAATGCACCAATAAAAATTAAAAAAAATCTAAACTCATAGAACAGAGAATAGAATGGTGATTACCAAGAAGTAAGGGTAGGAGGACTAGAGAAGAATGGAAAGATGTTAGATTAAGGGCACAGAGTTTCAGCTTAAGAGAAAAGTTCTAGGAACATACTGTGCAGTGTGGCATCTATAGTTAATGATGTATTATATAGTTTATATTTATTGGTTTATATTTATATAGTTTGTATTTATATAGTTTGTATTATAAAGATGTGGCAAGATGTTTATTTGATTAAATCATAAATATATATAAAAATATCACATCATATAAGCAATAGTGTAAAAAATATTTCATTTATTACCTTTTTAATGCAAAGAAAACTTTAGAATTAAAAGTACTCTTTTTCTTTTCTATCTGCCCTTCTTTAACATACTATGGTAAAATAGAAATAGGATCACTATAAGAAATATTCCCAAGAAGAAAAGTAACTAATAGAAAACACATAGCAGTTACTCTTCCAAACCATACCCTGTTGGAAAAACTGTGAAGCCTCCCATACAACTGGAAACACTATTGGTTAAGTACCTTTCACAGCTTCTGACTCTATTTCTGTGAAGAATTGTCTGCTCATCATGTTTATTACTCCTAATTTTGCCTGTATGAATTTTCTTTCTATTTTCTAATTCTCTATTTTTGTATCTGAATGATTCTGTGGAGAATATGTTCATCTTTTGGGCCTAAATTATTTCATGAGTCAACTCATGTGGGTTCAGTCTCTGGGACTTGAGAATGAATGTAAGTGTCAAATAAATACAGATTTTTGTAGCTAGTCACATAGTTCCATGGTTGATATGAGTAATTCCTGGGAAACACAGTAGATTTATGTCTATTTATGTCTACACAGCATCACAAATTAGGAGACAAAGACACAGATGTGTCCTAGATCAAATTTTCGGTCTTGAAACATTTTATTTGGCTCTGAATTCTGTAGGTACCTTTTCTCCCATTCCTACATGGCATCACCTGGAAGCTATCTGAAATAAAAGTGTGGAAAAAATGGTAATACCTATGACCTCGACTTTGCTGCTGACCTCTTGCTATTGGCTGTTGAGGAACTCTTAACCACAGGTGTTTAAATGCTTGGGGCCACAGTCTTACCTGTTAAACAGATTATTTCTCCATGTCACTACTTGTCACTATTTCAGTATGCAGAAGAAGCTGATTTCAGCCTTGTGAAAGCTTAAACTAATAGAAGTTGGGTAAAAAGACTGGTGATTGAGACCAAAATAATCTCTCTGTTCAAAGCTGTGTTCTATGATTTTGCTTCTTTGAGACTTTCAGCTTCCATGGTGTCATCTCTTTAACAGGACTCAATTGTTTAAGTAAATATTGTCCTATTATTGTTGTTCATTTCTCTTTCTGTAAGTTTTAGGAATTTTTCTCTTTCAAGAAATTGGCCATTTCATAAAGTTAGCACATTTGTGAACATATAATTTGGTCTTGTTTTGTTGTTGTTTGCTTTGTTTTATTTAATCTGCTCTAAAATCCACTTTTAACTTATCCATTTAAATGCTTAATACTTAAAGTTTATTTCTTTAATTATTAGATAAAATTGGGTTAATATATGTTCTTATTTAAAGCTTTTGTATTTTTTTCCTTTTCCTTCTTTTGTATCCTCTTAAATTTTAATTGAAAATTTTATGTTTTATTTTATCCCTGCCTTAAAATTTCAATTACACTTATTTTATAAACATTTTAGTGTTTGACTTGATATTTTAATATAAATTTTTAATTAGTCTATGATATCTTCAAATAATGCCAGGCTGATTCATGGGTAGTGTAGTTATTATTACAATAAAGCATTCCTCTTTTTTTCTCTCTTTCATTGTACTGTCTTGTACATTGTATTGTATTGTACATTGTATGTCTCTTTCATTTTATTGTCTGTTTCTAGGAAATTTGGCTTGATATTTCTTGAAATTGTGGCTAAGTTCATAAAAATTTCTCCGAGTAGATGCTTGGTATATTTCTCTGTATTAAATATAATTTATGAACCATTCAACATACTTTGCTTTTTACTTTTTAACCAAAATTAACTTCCTATAATGGAAATTTATCTTATTTTAAAATGATAAATGTTGCATGTTTTAGTAGCACTATCATGTTGTTTAGTGGTTCCTATTTATTATTCCTTCTTATTTTTCCTCTTATTGTCCTTACTGTATTTACATTTGTTTTTGTTTGGTTTTTATTTTAGTGTTTTGGAAATCATATCTATTTCATTTATTTAGTAATCTTAAATGTAGGTTACCATACTTTGTAATTTCTTATTTTGCTTTTTAATGAAATAATATTTAATTACAGTAAGTTTTGTAGCCATCTCTCAATTTTCAGAACTGGATGTGTGTTTTACTAGTATGTCTTTTCTAATATTGGTTGAGTCTGTATGTATAGGTTTTATGTTTGGTTCTTTGTATGTTTAGTGTTTCTTTAAAAATGGATCAACTTAATTAGACAAAAGACCTTGAGGCTCCTTGAAGAGGGCATAGGTCCAACATTTCAACACATAGGCACAGGTAAAATATACTCAACAAACCCCAAAGCCACAAGAAACTAAGGTGGATCACTACATGGGATTGCATTAAACTGAAGAGCTTCTGTACAGCAAAGGAACTATCAAGAACCACAACCAAGGGCCAACAGAATGGGAGAAGATTTTTACCAACTACTCCTCCGATAGAAGACTAATATCTAGAATATACAAAGAACTCAAAAAACTGAGCACTATGAAAACAAATAACCCAAATCAAAATATTGGCAAGTGAACTAAATAGACACTTTATAAATGAAAAAATTCAAATGGCCAATAAATGCATGAAAAAATACTCAACATCATTAGCAATCAGAGAGATGCAAATCAAAACTACCCTCAGATTTCACCTAACTCCAACTAGAATGCCAATCATTCAAAGCACAAAAAACAACAAATGCTGGCAAGAATGTGGCTACATTGTTGGTGGGACTACAATTTAGTGCGACCACTTTGGAAAACAGTACAGAGGATTCTCAGAAAAATGGGAGTGAGTTTTGTATGATCCAGCAATACCACTTCTGAATACCAAGAAGTGGTATAGCTGAGTCATATGTTATTTTCATTCTTAGTCTTTTGGGAAACCTCCACACTGATTTTCTTAGTGATTTCACTAATTTCAAGTTCCACTAATAGTATATAAGAGTTTCTAATTCCCTGAATTCTTTCCAGCATTTGTAAGTAGTAGTATTCTTGATGATTGCCTTTCTAACTGGAGTTAGATGGAATTCTAGTGTCGCTTTGATTTGCATTTCCTTCATTGATAGTGATGTTGAATATCTTTTCGTATATTTACTGGCCATTTATTTTTTATTCTTTGAGAAATATCTATTTAGTTCAATTTTAAATTTTTATTAATTTTTTTGTTTTATTAGTGTTCATTTTTAAGTTTTTATATATTCTAGATATTATTCTTCTACTAGAGAAATAACTGGCAAATATTTTCTTTAATTCTATAAGCTCTTTCTTCAGAATTTTTATGATTTCTTTTGTTTTATATAAGCTTTACAGCTTGATGCCATTCCATTTATTAATTATCAGTTTTATTTCCTGAGCTTTAGGGGTATTATTGAGGAAGTCCTTACCAGTTCCTATATGATAGAAAGTTGATTTTATGACCTCTTATAGTAGTTTCAAAGTTTCTAATTTAATTTCTATGTCTTTGATTCATCTTGAGCTGATTCTTGTGCAAAGTGAAAGATTAGGGTCTATCGATTTTTATAAATTGATGTTGTAAGCTAATTTAGATTGTGTGTATATATGTATAGGTAATTAATGCCTTCAGGCAATTATTTGATATACAGAACCATATCATGCTCTTCCAATAACTTCCCAATTAAGTTGAAAGTTATTCAATTATTTGTGGTTTCAAAAGGTAAAGAATTTTTTCTAAACATCAATGACAATGTTCATGGTGCTGAATCATCTTTCAGCTTCAGTTTAATTTAAAGAAAATTGTATTCTAAGTGTTCAACCAAGACAGGGTTTCTTAATAATAAATATTTATATTATTGAAAAAGTCATGAAAGTGGTTTATTATAATGGTATATATAATTGAATGAAAACAAATCCTGCACAGGCAGAGTAACATGGCATTTAAAGAGCCTGGACTCTGCTATCAGGCTGCATAAAACCGAAGCCCAGCCCTGCCACTTATCTCTTAGGTCATTATCTTTGTGCCTCAATTACTTTATCTACAAATGAGAGTGGGATACAGTTAGTCCTAACAGGTCATGCCCTGGTGCTCTACCATTAGCTGGAAATGAATACTTCAGTTGCTCAATCCTTGGACTGTTTGGATTGGTCAGGCAGAGAGAAGAATTTTTGGTGACGGTCAATAGGAAGACAACCTGTACCTTATAGTGACATCTCTTTCGCCAATTAGTAAGGAATTATTTAAAATTTCGGCAACCTATATTTATTACAGTGCTATTAAATATCAGTGTCATTTAAGTATCAGCCTAGACTGACAGTTCCCACAAATTTTCTCAGGAAAACCTTATTGGGGGGGGGTGTTATTTGTGGAGAGAGAATTGGATTAGAAGAGAGAAAAAAATAAAAGAATGGCCAGGGATAAACAGGCTACCTGAGATGAAAGCTCTCAAGGACACTCCTCTTGATGTGTGGTAATGCCTAAGTTCCCTTTCCTGCTGAGTTAGCCTTAGGACTATGACTTTTGGGACTTCCAAACCCAAGCCTTAGAGCGCTTTGCTGCTTCTCTATGGGCATCTGAAAGTGTTTGCTTGGATTCCCATGAGAACTCTATATTGTTATAAAGAATAAATCAGTCACATTATGATCAAGAGACAGAGATGCCCGGCAAGCTCTTTGGAATTCTGGACACCTCAGGTCAGGGAAAATAAATATAAGTGCAATAGCATTTATTTTTATTTTTTATACTTTTATTGGTGCATTATAGTCCCACATCATAAGTTTATAGTGATAGTGACATACATTCACATAGCATTTTATGGGCTTTAAATTAATCAAGTCCTGAAAACTATTCAACTAACCATCAAGTACCTAGAAACCCAGTGTGGGATGCTGTTTAACCACTTTTCCTTCTCAGTCAAGGCACTTACTTTAGTGGAGTGCAACCTGAAATGATTCTATTGAATTTTTATTCTTATGAAAATAAAAATCACTGCTATTCTTTATAATTGTGTAAGGATTTGTCTGTTGCTATCTATCAATGAGTTTTCTGTTGCCAGGCAATTTTTCACGACTTCAAGAGATCTCATTGAATAGTGTTTTCAAAGTTTTACATTCATATTTGTGGTTTTGGTGCTGTAAATTTTCAATATGTTCTGTCCAATGTGTTTATCATTATTACTACTACTACTATTATTATTATTATTATTATTATTAATTTTGCATATTTGACTTTTTCTGAATATTTGAGTAATTTCTTCCTATTACATAATCTTATCTTTCACTTTTAATATTTTCCAGTCATTGTTTTCTTTTTAATACAATTTATATTAATAGGATATTTACCTTCTAGATTGATCTCCTTTGTGTCATTTGATTATAGAGTTGGAAACAAGAGCATATCCTCTTCACTGGCCTATACTTTCTCGGGGTCCCCACACTGTAGAAGTCAAACAATGCTTACCATTTGTTTTAGTAATGGTGTCAGAAGCTAAAATTCTCTCCTTTATCCTTGTTTTGGTTTCACTTGTTGTTGTGTTTTTTCTAGGATATTGTATCCATGCCCTGACTCTTGCAGTTCATTCAAGTTTAATCTCTATTAATATCCATAAGACCATCTATGTGGTGTAGAGTGTGAAGGGGACCAAAGGCATTATTCTATGATTAGGTATCAGAGTTTTAGGAAGTTGATGTCACTATGATGGGATCTTCTCAAGTACTTTTTAGCTTTTTATCCTTCTTAGGTGAGAGTAAAACAGTAAGTGGGGCTAGCTACACTTGAAAATTTTCCTTCTCTTATTTTGGTTACTCTCTAGAAAGGTCAGAAAGGACCTGGTAAACAGTTTCATGTGAGGGCAGGTCTTTGCTAAAGAAAACAGAGAACTCTGAATGTATTTCAGTGGTTTCTTTTTCCTTCTCTTTGTCAGAAAAATGAGAAAAATTTTCTTCTCTATTTAGCCTGAAAATTTGTAGCAAACGCAGGACAAAACTCATGTAAGTTTAAGACACCCTTTAGGCTGAACCCTCAGGAGTTTTTATTCTTCGAGATGGTATATACAGTCTCCAGCCAATGGTCAATTACCAATTAAGTGTTTCTCCCAGCTTTTCTTCCTTTAAGCTATGATTCTCGATGTTCCTTGCTTGTCTCTCCACATTGAGGGTAATGGTCGACCCATGACTTTAGTTCCCTCATGGATTTTTAAACTAGTTTTTAGTTTTTTATTCTTAATTTTGAACCCGGGTCTCACTGAGTTGCAGAGGGTCTCACTAAATAGCTGAGGCTCTCCGCAAACTGTGATCCTCCAGGTCTCAGCCTCCCGAAAGCATGTGCCACCACACCTGGTAAACTAGTTTTTTGTTTTTTGTTTTTTGGTGGTGGTACTGGGGTTCCTGGAAGCCCTTCCACCTCCGGGCTACACTCCCAGACCTATTTTATATCTTTTATTTGGAAACAGGGTCTCAAGCCAGCAAGGCTGGCTTCGAACCTACACAATCCTCCTGTCCCTGCCTCCCAAGCGCGGGGATTACAAGCGTGCGCGACTATGCCCGGCTAGTTTTTATTTTTTTAACGTTATTGTACTGTAGGAGTGGAAGAGATAACTTTTGGAAGCTTTACATGTTTTAGTTTTCTTTCTTTTTTTTGTGGGGAGAAGGTGTACCTCAACTTCCTTCAAATTTTATCCATTTCTATATAGAACAGGGATAATGTAATATATGATTTTCAAGATACGGTTTGGTGTGTAAGGGAGATTAAATTTGGATCTGGAGTGTTTAATCTTTAAATCCAATGCTTATTTCCTTAAAAATATCAAAACTCTCTGAAACAGGCAAAATAAAATAAACATTTGCTGAATTTTTATGATTAAAAAATAATTGTTTTTTATTTTTTACATTTGATATTTTCAAATATTTTGTACTTAAAATCTAAAACATTTGAGATGTTTTAGTAAAATTTACACTTCAAAGTGTGCTGAGCTGGGTGTGGTGGCACAGGTCTGTAATTCCAGCATTGGGAGGCTGAGACAGGAGGATCACAATTTGAGGATAGCCTCAGCTACTACTTAGTGAGGCTCTTTGCAACTCAGTGAGGACCGACCGAGTAGCACTGAGATTCTAACTTAGGCACACCAGCAGCCATCCTCACAGTAACAGGATAAATAAAGCATGAACAATTAGGTTAAATGACAATTCTAGAATTGAAGCTTGGTTTTCCTGTTTTTACAAAGTGGAAAAATCAGGATACCTGGCCGTACTTAGGAGGACTATTCCACAAAAAAAAAAAAAAAAATGTACATGTATTGTCTACTCTATATCTGATTTGCCAGCTATGATATACCTACATCCAGCTCATAAATAACTTCATGTATGTATTATCTGTTATATGCAATTGTGTGATAAAATATATTCAAGATTAGTTCAAATAGTTGAGAATGCTTACAAAGAACCTTATTAGTTGGACATAATATTTGGTAAATTCCCAGTATAAAATTTTTCAGCCGGGTTCTTTCCTTTTTACTCCTTGAAAGTTCTAAGGCACCACTATGGTTGGTGGGGCATTCAAGAGGCAGGCGGAAGGAAAGAAAGGGCATGCCAATGATATGTTTTGAGGAGACCGATCAATAAATATCTTCTGAGTCTCTTCAAAAAATAAAATAAAATAAAGAATAAAAAATGGGGCTGGATGTGTAGCTTGAAAGTAGAATGCCCCTGGGTTCCATCCCCAGCACCTCAAAATAATAATTAATTGCTTTAAAATGATTCTAATAAAAAGTTAAAAGAAATGAATAAATACAATTTGTTTCATAGTTTTGAAAGACGAGATACTAATTCTGTATGTTTGTTTCTATTACTAGTTAGGCAGATCCATCCTTTCACTATTATGGTTGCTGTTTATTTATGGAGACTTACCACTTGTCAATGTATGTCTTTCTCCTCATGTAAATAGTAAATGTTAAGAGAAGAAGAGGAAGCAAAATAAAGAAAACATAGGAAAGAAAGAGTTAAAGAAAGAGAAAACTTTTATCACACTGTCAAAATTTAAATCAATAACTAACAAGGAAATTTATTATTTTTACAATTTTCAAGTTTTATAGTCAAAAGATACAAATTAGCTGTGTGAATTCACAAATAACAACAATTCTACATGCTGCACACAACAGACTTGTTTTAGTTTTGAGGGCACATAAAGCCTGAAAGTTAAAAGATTCAGGCAAAAGGAACCAAAAAGACAGCAGAGGAAGGTACATTTACCTCAAGGTAAGTACTATATGTCTAAAACTATCATAAGCATTAAAGGTCAATTCATGAATAAGATATAATAAGTATAAGTGTATAACATCCAACATCTGTGCACCCAAATATATAAATTAATTATCAGCTTTAAAGGGAAGAAATCTGCAACAGAGTAGTAGTAGGAGGTAGTTAACTACTATTTTTTAAATAGTGAATATGCTATTTAGAGAGAAAATAAAACATTGTACTTGATCTATATTTTAGACTGAGTATACTAAAAGACATTTACAGAAAATTTCACTAAATAGTAGCAGAATTCATTCTCTCTCTCTCTCTCTCTCTCTCTCTCTCTCTCTCTCTCTCTCTCTCTCTTTTTGTGGTACTTGGGTTCCTGGAAACCCTTCTACCTCCGGGTTACACTCCCAGACCTATTTTTATATTTTTATTTGGAAACAGCGTCTCTTAAGCCAGCACAGCTGGCTTCGAACCTGCGCAATCCTCCTGTCTCTGCCTCCCAAGTACGGGGATTACAAGTGTGCACCACCACACCTGGCTAGAATTCATTCTTTTCAAGTATACAAAAATATTATTCAGGATAGATCATGTAAGACCACAAAACACATATTTAAGAAGATTGAAATGATATCAAATAGTTTCCAACCACTATTACATGAAGATATAAATCAATAACAGGAAGAATAAAAATTAAAAACACCCTCCTGATTAACCATTAGGTCAAAAAATAAATAAAAATATAAATTTTAAAAATACTTATTTTTAGGCCAGGCGTGGTGGCACATGCTTGTAATCTCCACGCTTGGGAGGTGGAGACAGGAGGATTGCGCAGGTTCAAAGCCAACCTCACTGGCTTAAGAGACCCTGTTTCCAAATAAAAATATAAAATAGATCTGGGAATGTAGCTCGGAGGTAGAAGGGTTTCCAGGAACCCCAGTACCCCCCAAATAAATACATTTTTAAAAATGGAACAACAACATATCAAAATTTCTGGAATGTAGCAAAAGCAGTTCCAAAGGGTACGTTTAAAATGATAAATGACTGTTGTGAATTGTGCTGCTATGAACATAGGTATTCACATATTACTGTAGTTCTCTGGTGTTAACCCGTTTAAAAAGATACCCATTAGTGGTATGGCCGGATCGTGCGGTGGATCTATTCCAAGTTGACTCTCCACACTGATCTCTATCGTGGCTGGACTAGTTTGCAATTCCACTAACAATTTAGAAGAGTGCCTATTTCCCCATAGCCTTGGTGACATTTACTGTTATTTGACTTCTTTATGATTGCCACTCTGATTGGGGTTAGATGGAATGTCAGTGCAGTTTTGATTTGCATCTTCCTGATTGCTAATGATGTTGAACAAATTTTTATGTATTTATTTATGTATCTTTTATGAAATGTCTATTCAGTTCAGTTGCCCATTTCTTGATTGGGATATTGCCCATTTCTTGATTAGGATATTTGTTTTGCTAGTGTAAAGTTTTTTTAAATTCTTTGTATATTCTAGATATTAGAACTCTGTCAGAGAGAAAGCTGGTAAAGGTCTGTAGGTTTTCTCTTTAAAGTCTCAGTGATTTTCTTTGATGAGAAGAAACTTTTTAAACTATGGAACCAATCTAGGTATTTATCAACAGATTAATTGTTTATAAAATTATGGGAAATACAGTGAAACTCTACTCAACAATAAATAAAAAAAAATTTCATCATTTTCACAAAAATGGAAGGACCTGAAGAACATTATGTTAAGTGAGATTAGACAATCACAGAGAATGAAGGGTCATAGATTACCTTTATTATGTGCAGGATTGGGAGTAAATGGGATACAAAAAAGTGTCCAGATGATGAGGAGAAACCTGTGGGGATCCAGGGAGATCTAACGGTAATGGTAGAGAAATATTTAGGTTTATTAATAGAGATACTACCATAAACTATGTGTATACATGTGGATATATACCAATGTCAATCTGTGTAACTCTGTATTGGGAGGGAGAGAAATGGAGAGAGGAAACCAAAAGCATATGTATGTATGTCATTGTTAACATGATTTACATTATAATGTGAGACCATAATGCACCAATGAAAGCATAAAAAATAAAAAATGCTCAAAAAATGAGTATATTAAGAAATATCATAAATAAGTACCCAACTTTACATTTTAAGGAACTAGGAAAAATGAATAAATGAAGACTTATTTTAGTAAAAAAATAAAGATAAAAAGAAAGGAATAGTGCCTAGTAAAGTAAAGATCAACAAAATGAAGAATTGACCTTTTCTGAAAAGATAAGCCAGATTAACAAACCTCTGGCTAGACTAATAAAAACAGAAAGCTAGAATAAATAAATAAAATAAAATGTAGAAAAGGAAACACTGTATCAGATACTACAGAAATATAGAAGATCATAAAATATAACTACACAATTATATTATAATAAATTTTATGGCCTGGAATAAAATGGATTATTCTAGAAACATACAAACTACCAAAATTGAATTACAAAATTTGAAAAATATGAAAAACTAATAATAAGAAGTTAGTGCCAGCAATTAAAAGTCTCTCAACATAGCCGGGTGTCGTGGCTCACGCTTGTAATCCCCGCGCTTGGGAGGCAGAGACAGGAGGATTGCGCAGGTTCGAAGCCAGCCTCGCTGGCTTAAGAGACCCTATTTCCAAATAAAAATATAAAATAGGTCTGGGAGTGTAGCCCAGAGGTAGAAGGGTTTCCAAGGAACACTAGTACTATATCCCCCTCCCAAAAAAGCCTCCCAACTTAAAAAGTTCAGGATGGCTTCATTAGTCGATTTCACCAAACTTAACAAATTACATAAACTCTCCTCAAGTTTTTTTCAAAAAACTGAATAGCAGGAAAAGGTTTCATAGTCTTCTGGAGGCCAGCATTATCCTGATATCAAAGTCAGTGAGGTATCTAGTATACCTGCATAAAGTAGTAAGATGTTCTATTCCTCTTAGACTCCTTCCCAACATAGAAACTTCACAGAAAACTTGAATATTTGCAAATGATGTGGAAACTATAATATAGTATAGCTCAGTGAAGAATGGATTTTTTCAGGTCAAAATCTTTTTTTAATAGGACAAAGATAACTTTTAAGATTCATAGATGTTTTGCCTGTCTTTAATAAGATTTCAAACTTCTCTTGCATATATATGCAAATTCATAAAAAACTGGAAACCAATAAGGATTTATCTTCTGATAGGGAGCCATTTAATTAGACATATCTGAATATATTCCAAGAATAGATTAATTATTTAGTACAAGGTTGGTGTATATCATAGGGCAGAGTTCTTCAGAGACAAGTTCTGGGCTTGTTTCTGTTTAACATTTTCATTAATGGTACAACATATGCAATAGAGAGCATGTTCATTATTATTTTTTAATTCTCCAGTGAGTGGAATAGTATCAATAAATTATAGACCTAAATTAAAATTACAAACACATTTTACTTTTAATAAAAATGAGCAGAATTAAGCTTATTAAATTTCAAAGTACCATTGTACAGTGGCTCACTTAGATGAGTAGAATTGTGTATTGACAATCTCCACATAGCCTTCACTGTCAGGACAATCTAGCTCTAAGAACTGACTGCAAATGATATCAAAACAAAGCCACATCCTGCATCAACTGCACTTTCTTGTACTACAGAACACAATTTGTTTCAATGATTGAAAGTAGAAACTTCAGAAGAGGAAAATGAAAAGCCGCTCCTTCATTTAGAACAGAAGTTTCGTTGAGTCCTATCTAAATTGTGTGTGTGTGTGTGTGTGTGTGTGTGTGTGTGTGTGTGTTTGTGTGTGTGTCTCCCAAATGCTAGGATTACAAGCATGCACCACCATGTTTTGATCAAATATATTGTAAAAACTCTACTTAATGTTTTAAACTCCCTTTGAACAATCAAATGTATATTAATATTTAAAAGTCATATTACAAAACAAACTGTTTAATTTTTTAAAATCCAGACTTGCAGAATCTATTTGTTCATAGAGCCTTTTTAATAGTGTACTTCAATGATTACCTAGGAAATATTGTACCTAATTTATTTTTATCATTTGTGCAAGTAGAGGGAATAAACTTACAATATAGGCCTGCACTTAGACAATTGTTTGTTGTACTAATATTCTACATTTGAAGAAATTAAACAATAGATTGAGATTGTATTATTTTAATAAATATAATTATTCTCTATTTAGAATCTTTATTTGTCTTCTGAGTATTCTACCTCACTGAACATTCCCATATATAGTTGGTCAGAAATCCCCATACTGCAATGGTAGAAATTTTGCATTGCACAGCTACTAGAAAAAAAAATTAATCCTCTACAAATGGAAAAGGAGGTAAGCTGTTTTATTTTCTTAACATGTGAAGATAAAGATTCAGATTTTTCAATAGACTTAATAAGTGATTTGGAGGTAAAAATTATATGTCAAATATAATGTTAGTAGGGTCTTCCATATATCTCTAATTATCAGAAATTGTTACAACTCAGAAGTAATTGGCTGCATTGTTCTAAGAAGCAAGTCGTTAAATATAATTAAATCTGACTTCCCAGTTTATTGGATTGTCTCCGAAAAAAAATTGTGTTATTTTCATTCAATCTTAACATTATATTTTGAGATGACATACATGGCTATGATGTCTTTCCCTTTCTTTCTATGAAAATCCAGTCTCTTAAATTGTGTCCCCTTTCTTAGTTCATATAAGAGATTAGTAGAAAACCCTAAGTAAGTGTAAATAATTATATTGAAATATATTTAGATAACCAAAGAATTATTCTTAAAAATCAGTTTACAACAAACACAAGGACATATGAATGGTTTCATTTAAAGATATTTGATATATATATTTCTCCAGACAATGAAACCCCTCATATAAATGAATCCCTAGCCTAACCATAAAAGTTCCTTCCCAGAACTAAAAATTCCTGCACTCAATCTAGGCATATATTTCTTGCCTCAAGAAATGAGAAAAATAAAAATTAAGAAAATTGCCAGATGTAGTGCTACAAGCCTGTCATTGCAGTTCCTGGGAGGCTGAGACAGGATGAGACTCTCAGCAACCTAGTGATAACCTGTTTCAAAACAAACAAAAGTAATAATAAAATGCTTGGAGTGGAGGTGTAGCTCAGAGGTAGAATAGACATGGGTCCAAATAATAAGTATTTAATTTCTCCTCACTTCTCTGTTTTAAACACTGATACTGAATTTAGTACAATTAATGAAGAAAAATGTATAATATTTCAGATACCTGGTCTATTTCCCCTTTAATTTTAAAAGGTTTTAATGGACACAAAATTATACATATTTGTGGGGAACAGTGTGATGTTTCAATGTATGTATTCTTGTATAATGTTGTAAGTGTATCTATTTCCTTAAACATTTATTATTTCTTTGTAGTGAAAACTTTTAAAATACATGCTTCTGGATTTTTAAAAATATAAAATATTTTAAGATAAATTATTTTAATATTTACAAATTAAGCCTGATCTTCACACATTTGAAAAAACCAACTGAAAGTAACATGAGACTGAATTCTCACACATTTGAAGAAAATGACTGAAAGTAACTGAGATCTATTTAGAACATATATGTGAATATATGTTTACATGTCCATAAAGACAAACCAGTGGCTTTTTATTCAAATTAGTAGTGTCTGTCTAAAGTCTAATTATTTGGAAAGTTATGTCACTAATTCTCTATTTCACTCAGGCTCTTCTGCACTCAAGACTGAGTCTATGAATTGTGTGAAGAAAATCTACATGGTCTATCCTTCAATACAATGCAAAGAGGTGTATTATTTGAGTGTGTCAGTAGATTACATGGATATTGGTTTACCTAGGTGATATGCTATATAATTTCCCTTTCAAACAGACTGACATAGCAGTCTCCATTCCTGTTCATGCAACCATGAATGAGTCTTTTCAAATGACTAGATACTAAGGTGATTCTTAACCTGCTTTACAGCCATTGTTTCACCATCAGAGGAAAACTTCGAGCTTATTTGCTTCTAACATTATTTTAATAACAAGTCATATTTATGCATCTTATCACCATGAAAGGTAATTTAGTCCAAAAGTATTTAATGATATCTACTCTATTTTCTAAATACTTGAGACATAGCAGAAGAGAGATAAAGTTCCTGCATATAATAATCATATATTTTTAATTGGAAGGAAAGAGGTAGTGATAAAATATACACTTAAATATGTAATTTTACATGAAAAAAATGATATATATTTATTATAAAGAAAAATAAAGCTAAGTAGGAGTATAAGAGAAGGGGTTGATTTTTTTGATACTGGATGGAACCCAGGGGCATCCTACCTCTGAGCTACATCCCCAGCCCTATTGTTTGTTTGTTTTCTTTACTTTGAAACAGGGTCTCACAGAGTTGCTAAGGACTTCACTAAGTAGCTGAGGCTGGCTGTGAACTGTAATCTTTCTGTCTCAGCCTCACAAATGCTGGGATTACAAGCATGTGCCATCACACCCGCCTGGGAACTGGTGTTTTAGATATGATAGTGGGAGAAAGCTGTCAGAGGCTGCAGATCATGGCTATATTCTGGAAACAGTACAGAGAGTGAGGTTCAAACTCAGCGAGCAAATGGGAAAGAGCAGAAGTAAGAAGAATTAGAGCCAAAACCTAGCAAGTGTATTCCTCTAGTGTCAATGGCAAGAATTTTAGAATTTATTTAGACATTACATGGTTCCTCGTGATAAATTTTATAAAAATATTTATGGATTTTCACATTGTTCAATTGTCATAAAATTTATATATAGATGGGGAACTATGTGATGTTTCATTATATAGTATTAAATATATATATAATATATACAACACACAATACATAATATATATTGTATATATATATATATATATATATATATATATATATATATATATAGTGTGTTGTTAATTAAGGTACACATATGAATTTCCTCCTTTTTGTGGTGAAAGCATTCAAACACCTTTCTTCTAACATTTTTAAAATATACAGCACATTAATATCTGTAATCATTCTACAGGGTAATAGAACATCAGAACTTTTTTTTCTTTTCTAATTGTATCTTTGACCATTGACCAACCCTTAAAAGTTGCATTCTATCTTCTGTTTAGTGAATAGAATAAAGAGAATTTAAGGAGCAGATCAGAGGCATCCTTTAAGAAAGTATTTCAGTGGCCCCTTGTGTCCAAACCAAGCAGGAGAACAAGAAAAAACTGTCCAGATGTTGAATTAAATTTTGACAATAGCTATAACAGCCTTAATGTTAACAAAGTGAAGTATAAAATAAAAGGGAAAACCAAATATTACTCTAGGGTTTTTTGACTAAAGCAAATGAAAGGGAAAAAAAACCTGACATCAACTCAGCAGAGGAAGGTGGTAAAGGAGTAGGTTTGGGGAAGTTCTAGATTTCAGTTTCAGTTATGTCAGGTATTCAATGTCTATTACTCATTCATCTACACAGCTAGGCAGGACAGAAGCATATGACAAATTGTAGTTAAGGAGAAAGGTCTGAGACACAGGATGATATTCAAAATTTCTCAATAATAATAAACCTATGATACCCAATTAAAGAAAGGAAAAAGGTCTTGAGTATGCTAACATTTGGACAGGAGGATCATTAAAGGGTGCTGAAAAGAAACTGTCCATGATGTACAAGATGAGCCAATAGGAATTTTTCCGTTAAATTTTAAGTGTAAAACGTGAAAATGTGCAAATGATGTGTCAAGGTTGTTAACATAAGTGATAATGATCAATGTTGTAAAATAGACTGGCCAGAACAGTTTTTTGAAGTTGTTGAGAATGAAAAACCTGAGAAAAAGGGGAAAAATGCAGATAGTAAGTAGACTACTCTCTCAACTACAATTAAACTTTACACAATAATATATTAAAATAAGAATAAATATGCTGTCTTTCTATTTAAGTGATAAGTAATGGATTTTCACTTGTTTATCATTGAACTTTTAAAATTATGTATGATCTTTATATTACTTTTTTATATAGTCCTGTACTATCACTGTTGTGATTTTGATCTCATACATTTGTGGTGTAACATGCATAAACACCTACCTGTCCTGAAATGTATATTTAAATTATCTTCTCTATTATATTTTACTTTCCTACCATTATAAATAATCTTAAGATGTTCAGTAAAATTTATTCCCTACTCTTTTATGTGGGTGACTTATCAACAAATGATTCCTTATAGTATTGTAACCATTTCTTTTCTTTTATACTCTTTCTACTTTTTTCTTTCTATTCCTTCTGAATCTCTTAGTTATCCTTTTTACCATCTGTCTTTAAGAAATGTTTTGCCTGTGCCTATGTGTTGAAGTGTTGGACCTATACCCTCTTCAAGGAGCTGCAAAGTATCTGGTCTGATTTCCACATCTTTGATCCATCTTGAATTGACTCTTGTGCAGGTTGAGAAAATGGTATTTATTTAATTTTTTCTGTATATTGTTAACAAGTTTTGCCAACACCACTTGTTGAAGAGTTATCTTTTTTTCCAGTGTATGTTTGTGGCCCCTTTGTCAAAAATCAATTGGCTGTAAGTGTGTAGATTTGTTTCTAAGTCTTCTCTGGGCTATGTGTTTCTGAGAATACTATGCTGTTTTTATTACTATGGCTTTGTAGTATACTTTGAAGTTAGGTATTGTGATTTCTCCTGCATGGTTCTTGTTGTTAACTACTTTGGATATTCTGTTTTCTTGTTGTTGTTCCAAATGAATTTAAGGACTGATTGCTCTGTCAGTGAGAAATGACAATGGTTAATTAATGGATTGGACTGAATCTATACCTCACTTTTAGAACAATGGTCATTTTGATAATATTTATTCTGCCTATACAAGAACATGGAAGATCTTTCCATCTCCTAAGGTCTTCTACACATAGGCACACAGAAATCTTTCTCAACAAGAACCCAAAGGCACAAGAAATTAAAAGAAGGATTAATACATGGGATTACATTAAAATGAAAAGCTTTTATACAACAAACTAACAAGAACCTCAACAGGGACCACAGAATGGTGGAAAATTTTTGCGAACTATTTCTCCAATAGAGGACTAATATCTTGAATATTCGGAGAACCCAAGAAACTCAGCACAAGAAAACTTAAATAATCCAGTTAAAATGGGAAAGTGAATTAAATAGACACTTCACAAAAGAATAAACTCAAATGGTCAATAAATGTATGAAAAAATGTTCAACATTATTAACAATCAGAGAGATGCAAATTAACACTACCCTGAGATGTCACCTAACTCCAGTTAGAATGGCAATAATTCAAAACACAAACAAAATCAAATGCTGGCAAGGATGTGGGGAAGTGGAAACTCTAATACACTGCTGGTGGGATTGTAAATTAGTGCAACCAGTTTGGATGACAGTATGAAGCATCCTCAGAAGAATGGGCATAAACTCATTATATGATCCAGCAATACCACTTCTGGGTAACTACCCAAAAGAATGGAAACCAAACTACCAAATTAATGTATGCAACTCCTTGTTCATAGTCACACAATTCACAATTGCCAAACTATGGAACCAACCACGATGGCCATCAATAGACTGATAGATTACAAAACTATGGCATATGTATAAAATGGAATTTTGTTCTGCCATAAAGGACAAATTATGTTATGTTTTATTTGCAGGGAAATGGATGGGGCTGGAGAACATTATGCTAAGTGAAATTAGTCACAAAAGGTAACGAATTGGATTTTCTCCTTAATATGTGGAAGCTAGGGAACAAAAGGATTATAGAAAAAATTCTAGATGAAGAAGGAAAAACCACAGATGAGCAAATAAGGCACCCTGAGGGGGATGAGAGGGAGAAGAAGGAAATTCCCTAATGTACATAATATACATTTGAAACATATCAAAATCAACCAGTATGCCAAACATGAGAAAGAGGGAGGATGGAGGGAACAGAGTGGGAATTTGGTAGGACTAGATGATTGATGTGTGCATGCCTCTATCATCTTGTGCCCCATTAGGATGTATGACTACAATGCACCAATAAAATAAATTTTTAAATAGATAAAGAAATTTAAAAAAAGAAAAAGAAATACAAATGCCATTAGATTCAATCCCCAGTGCCACAAAAAATGTCTTTATTAGAAGTGGCAATCTTAAATATTTTCTAAAATTTTTCAAACAGTGATATTCTACAGAATAAAATACATATTGCCTTGCTTCATTTTATTCTACACTTAAATCAAATTATACTAACATACATTAAAAGTCAAATTTTACTAGAGGCTTATAATGAAAAACAGCAGACTCTTATTCATCATAAGAATCACTTCCATTTCCAGGCTATTTCCTATGATATACACCTCCACTTCAAAGCTATATCCTGATATCGACCTCCATGTTTTAGATTAACATGAGGATAGTACTTTTTCTTCACTTACAAACTTTATATATTACCAATTTCTTGCCAATGAAGAAGACCTAATAATTTTACTGCAGCCCCATTCTCATCTCCTCTACAAAACCTACTTCATGAGAGTTATATAAAATTGATTAGCTTTTCCTTATACTAATATGGCTTTTAAATGTCTACACATTTACACTCAACTTTTCTTTTCTTTTTTTTTTTTTTTTTTTTGGTGTCCTGGGGATGGAACCCAGGGGCATTCTACCTCCGAGCTACACCCCAGCACTAATTTTTATTCTTTATTTTGAAACAGGGTCTCACTGAGTTGCAAAGGGTCTAAGTAGCTGAGACCGTCCACAAAATGCGATCCTTCTGTTTCAGCATTCCCAAATGCTGGGATTACAAGTGTGCGCCACCACACCTGGCCGGCACTCAATTTATTTCTTGGAGTACTAGGGATAGAACCGAGGGGCTTTCTACCTCTACACCTCTACACACCAAGCCCTACTTTATTTTCTCATTTTGAAACAGGGTCTCACTAAGTTTTGGAGGGCCTCAATAATTTGCTGAGGCTGGCCAAGAGCCTACAATCCTCCTGTCTCAGCTGTAAGTACTGGGATTACAAAGTGTGTGCCACCATACTGGACTTATACACATTTTTTTTTTTTTTTTGGTGGTACTGGGGATGGAACCCAGGGGCCTTTTACCTCCGGGCTATATTTCCAGACCTGTTTTATATTTTTTATTTGGAAACAGGGTCTCTTATGCCAGCTGAGGCTGGCTTCAAACCTGCACGATCCTCCCAAGCGCGGGGATTACAAGCATGTGCCACCACGCCCAACCTATACACAACTTTTTATGGAATATTTATTTTTTGTCTTCCTATTTTTCAGCATCCTACCTGTCTTGATTCAACTGCTTCAATGCCTCTGTATTTCATCTTATTTTAGATCAATATGCTTAACCACACTCGTTCCATTTAATCTTTCCTGGCAGAAGCCCCTCTTTAGAAACTCTTATTTTCCCACTAGAATTGATTTAAACCTCTGTTACGTAGATGTCATTCTCACATTTTCTTCAATGTTATCCTAAGTTTGATCACATTTTCTAAATGCCATGGACTTTTTTACTTGGTTTACTCTAATTTTGACAAATCACCTAAGAAAGCTTTTAAAAGAATTAAATATCTGTGTGTGCATGTTTGTGTTTTTGTGTGTGTGAATGTTTGTGTGTGTGTGTGAGTTTGTGTGTGTGTTTGTATGCTTTACTGGTAATTGAAGGGTACACCCAGGGTACACCACCACTGATTCTTTTTACCTTTTGCTTAGTGCTGGCCTTAAAGCTGTGATCCTCCTGTCTTAGCCTCCTAAGTACTAGGACGACAGGCACGTACCAACACTGACACCTAGAACTAAATATCTTAAGAAACACAATGTTTAAAATTTATTTTGCCACATTCAATTTAAGTAGCAGTTTATTTTAGGATAAAAATGCATGAATTTTTAAACATTAAAATAGAATTTTTGAAGACTTTATGTTTTATATTTTACTATTGCTATCAAGATTATTGTATTTCTTGAAATTTTGTATATAACATTTTTTTGCTTAGATTCTCACTACACTATTCAGGCTGTTTTTTAACCTACTATCCTCCTATCTCAGTCTTCCAAATACCAGGATTATAGGCCTGTGTCACCACAGCCAGCTGATATTTAAACATTTAAATCTACAGACATATGCTAGTAAATATTTTTATATTATTTATTTTGTAATTTTCTCCTCTCAGTTTTCTTTCAAAAATTTCTGATATCCTTAGCATTTGATATCATTTCTTGGTGTGATGTTCTGATTTTCTTAACATTTCCCTTCTATTTTACATAACATTTATCTTGTTAGACTTCAGTGAGATATTTCTGAACTTTCATTAAAATGTTCTATTGATTTTCTTTGTATTATGTGCTCAATTCCAAGAACTTTTTCTGATTATTTGATCAATCCTATTTTATGCTAGCGTATCATTTTAAAGAGATTTAAAATTAAAGTATAGCATGCATAAAGAAAAGTGTACAGATTGAGTATACAGTTCAATAAATATTCACAATTTCAACACATCTGACAACATCATAGAAATCAAAATGTGAAGCTTCACTAGCATTTGCACAAACCCCTGCCTTCTAATAGCACACACAGTTTCCTGCATCAGTGAAAACCAACACCCTGACTTGTAAGGACACAGCCAGCTCAAGTACATTGAAAATTTTATATAGAGGATCCGAGGAATATGGGTGGTAGCCACAGTCGCAGTGGTGATCGCAGTTGCCGAACAGGAAAAGTATTCCTCGGGGAAGCCCTGGACACCATATTTTCGTTTAATATCAGATTGGAACAACTTAAGGAGACAATTCCAGCCACAACTTCCTTTCTAAAATACAGGAGAGAGCATGGATAATGACGGAATTAGAAGCAAGATGACAAGGAGGCGCCTGCCATACAAGAAAAGCGATTTCTGGAAGAACACCCCAGAAGGGATTAGAGAAAAGACCACTTCAGCCGTGCATGCTGAGGACTCTTAACAACACCCCTTGCAAGAAAAATGAGCCGGGTGTGGTAGAGGAATCCGTGAAATGCCGGGCGAGGAGCTGAGCTGCGCATCCCGTGAACTCAGCACGCCTTGCCGCCTCACTCCGCCATGCTGTGCCGGGGTCCATGGTGTGCCCGGAACAGCAGAAGCTGCTCTAAGTGGTGAGGCTGTGAGCTCTGCTCTTGGAAGGGAGATAAAATTCATTACTGCTGAGTGCTCGACCTTACAACCCCTTCAAAACACACATACTATGTTCTCTTATAAAAAAAAAAAAAATACTGGAGGGGGACAAGATTGAGGCGATGGCAGCCAGGACTCAGGAGATGCAGACAAACTCTATCCAATTCACTTGAACTTTTAGAAAAAAACCTCCGTGAAGGGGGACTGCTCCTGCTGCACATGCTTAAGAATTCTGGACCCCATATCATGTAAGGAAGAAGCTCAGCAGAGAACCAGGAGAAAGGCAGCACCAGCAGAGTGGCGGGCAGTGGGCAGCACCAGCGGAGCAGCGTAGGGGCAGCACAGAGAAGCTGACACTAGTGCGGGTGGCAGAGGTGGAGACGATTATTTTGGAGAGGCAGCGACCTGATTCAACCCACCTTGATCTTCTGAAGAAATTGCCCCAAAGGTAGAATTTGGAGGGGCAGACAGATCCAGTCCACCTTGAGTTTCTGAGGAAATCTCCCCAAAAGTAGGCTGACTGCATCTGCCACACATGCTTGAGAAGTCTGGACAACATGCTAAGTGATAAAAGGGTTTGAGGGGTATAAGAGGGAGCACTACACATCGCATGTTCTGGGAGTATTCAGCCCTCATGGCCACCGTGTACCTCTGTGCAGAGTGGGAGGCCCGGGTCACGTGAAACAGGAGAGCCTGCTCTCCGAAGAGAAGCTATGGACCTCTGACTTTGGAGGGAAGACAAAATTTATTGCCACTAGGTATTTGGGGTCCCAGCTTTTGCAAAAGACATGTACTGCTTTCTCATATTTAAAAAAAAAAAAAATGGAAGAACGCCGGCCGTGGTGGCATATGCTTGTAATTCCTGTGCTTGGGAGGTGGAGACAGGAGGATCACGTTGGTTCGAGGCCAGCCTCGCTAGCTTAAGAGACCCTGTTTCCAAATAAAAATATATATTTAAAAAAATAGATATGTCTCCAGGAGTATAGCCCGGAGATAGAGCGGTTTCCAGGAACCTCAGTACCACCAAAAAAAAAAAAAAAGAAAGAAAGAAAGAAAGAAAGAAAGAAAGAAAGAAAGAAAGAAAGAAAAGAACATCTGTAGACAACCTGCTCATAGTGACAGAGATCAGAGCTTTATGCACAGCAAGGCCGGTGCCAGGGACTCTGAGGCCAGAATACAACCCTGCCGAGTGACTAGGCCAGTGCAGGGGCCAGGGAGGCTGGTGTTGGAGCCTGCAGTGAGGCAAGACAGGTGCTGGGACCTTCATCTGAGGCCGGGATCGAAGCCTGCCGAGGGGTGAGGCTGATGCCAGGGCCAGTGAGGCCAGGATCAGAGCCTGCCATGAAGCAAGGCCAGTGCTTGGGCTTCCAAGGACAGGACCAGAGCCTGCCAAGTGGTTAGACCAGTGTCGGGGCCAGTAAGGCTGGGGTCGGAAACTGCTGTGAGGCAAGGCTGGTGCTGGGGCCTTCGAGGCTGGAATAGGAGCCTGCCAAGGGGTGAGGCCGGTGCCAGGCCCTCTGAGGCCAGGATTGGAGCCTGCCAAGGGGTGAGGCCGGTGCCATGGCCAGCGAGGCCGGGATCGGGGCCTGCCATGAGGCAAGGCCGGTGCTGGAGACAGCGAGGCTGGGATCAGAGTCTTCTGGGTGGCCAGGCCAGCGCCGGGGCCTTCAGGAGTGGGATTGGAACTTGCAATACAGCATACACAGAAAAATATCACAGAAAATAAAAAATAAGATGCTTTTCCTAATATGCAAAAACTAGGGAGAAATAGGTAATAGGAAGAAATCTAGTTGAAGAATGTGCCCTATAGAGGATCAATTAAGGTAACCAATCAGAGGGGATGGAATGGGGGAAGATGGAATCTCTTTAAAACACATGATGTACATAAACAAATATATCAAAGTTAATCACCAAATCAAGCATGGGATCCAGGAAGGGGGAGGGAATGAGATAGGGATAGAATAAAGTGAATAGGATGACGTGTGCTTGCATATCCTCACAAGTCTTGTATTCCACTGTGATGTTTGGCTACAATGCACCAATAAAATATATATAGAACAATAAAATAAAATTTTATATGAATGGAATCATAATTATATTTATGTTTATGTTTATGTTTGTCTTATTTAACTCAGTGGTATTTGCCACAAATACATATACTTGCCCTTTTATGCATATATGTTAAAATTTATTTTAGATATATATCTAGTGAAATCTCTGGATTATAGAATAAACTATACTAGAAATTGTCAAAGTTGTTACTATAATTTTTCCTTTTTTAAAGTGCTATGTTTTTTATTTTGAATGTCCCTCAAGTGCTTATGTGTCCAAGGCTTGATCCACAGGGTGACACTTTTGACAAGTGGTAAAACCTTTAAGAGGTTGAGAGTAGGTCCTTCCATCAATGAGGGTATGTCCTTAAAGAGGATATTGGGACCCTTGCCTCTTCCTCTTTCTTCTGCTTCCTGAAGTGAGTAGTTTTGATTCAACATACACTCCAGCTATAATGTGCTTGTCTTACAGAAACCTAAAAATAACATAGGCAATCCATAACAAAGCATCCAAAACTGAAAGCCAAAATAACCATGACTGTTTTTCTATACGTTGATTATTTGGGATGTTTTTAAACTAAGGAAAAGTTGACCAACACACAAAATGACTATTTTAATTTACCACTAGGAATATATGAGATTTCAATTACCCTATTTTTGTCATTACCTAGTGTTGTTGGCAGTCTAATTTTAGCTACATTTTCAGGTACTTTCTCACTATTTAATAATTCTATGGAAAAGTTTACAATATTGTGTATATTCTTTTACATATATTAAAATATAAAATGCATTAAATATTAATACCACAATAAAGATATTATATGCATTAAAATGATTATTTTTCAATCTTAATTTATACTGCTTATAATATGGTGAAAAAATAATATCCTTTTATATGACATGGAGTGGAATGTGAGTGAACTATCACAGAAAACAAGTCTCTTTTCTTTAAATATGCCATGACTTAAAAAATCACATTTAATCTTACATGGTTTAAGTATCATATTCATCAAACAATACAGGCAAGAGAATAAAGAGAAATAAAGTTATTTCAATATATCAGTGTGTCAGACCTCCAGGAATTAAGGATAACATTCTTTCACAAAATATTGCTTTATACATATGAAGACATATACTCATGAATATCTGTTAGGGTCCTGAATTATGATGTAAGATGTATTTTACTATAGTTTTCAGTTACACAACACATACAGAATCTTTCTAAAGAGAAATTATGCAGGAGGAATATTGTTAAAAATACAGACAATATTTCACCAAAAATTAGCTGCCACAGAATATTTGGAATACTTAGTGTTCAGATTCTTGGTGGGGCTAGAACAAAAGCCCATATTCTTTCAAATACCTGTCCTAGTTTTACACATTCTTATACATAAATGCTGCTGATAGCTTTAAAATTGCAATATTTCATCTTCATTATTTTCTAAGTGTATTTCTAAACCTTAGTGCCAATTTTATTATACCTCAAAGCTCATGATAGTAGTTTTACCTCTGTTAGGGTAGAAGATTGTATTCCCAAAAATATGTCCTAAAATGGGTTTTAAGATATTTTTAAAGACTAAAATAGAAACTCTACTTACTTATTCCCTCTACGTGATTGCCAGAAATCCATATCCTTTCCTATATATTTTTTAACCATAACTAATGACTTATTTGATTCACCCATTAAACAAGATGCTATTGAGAAAAACAAAGATGTGTTTGCCTTTAGCCTGTGCCTAATGATGTTCACAATTTTTGTGGAGATAAGACTAGACTATGAAATTTGGACATGGATAAATATGACAAGATACGTATTAAAATAGCTTGCACCCGTAAATGTAATAGGAATTCAGAGCAAAGAGAAAGAAGGCAGAGGTTCTGAAAAGAGAACAAAGCAACCAGTCTAGTTATTAAAGAAAAGCCATATTAGTAAATCATGGGGAAAGGATTAGAGGTACAGGGAAAGAAGCAGACATATTATAGAGTGTCTAGTACATAATCAGCCTCATAAAAAGTACAACATGAATCTGTGGCCAGAACAGATAATGCTTAAATGGCTAGGTGAAAATAGCTTTTCTGGTCTTACAAAATGCTTACATAATTTCCTAACATCACTTCTAATGCACTGAGGATATTTTTTCCCTTAATCTCTTGATATAGAATTCCCAGATAGAATCATTGTTATAAAGTCAGAAAACTAGAATTTTTAAAATGTTATTTTGTTATTCAATTATTCATATTTATGACTTTCCATATAGTAACTTTTTAATGTTTATGTTGCTTTTTTTTACTTATCCAATTTTTGTTTTTTCTATTTTCCAATTTCAATAAAGATTCAGTATTATGAATGTTTCTTATATGGGCATGATGTGCACACCTGTAATCCCTATACTTGGGAAGTTAAGACAAGAGGAACTTGGGTTAGAGGGCAGCCTCAGCAATTTATCAAGGCCTTTAGCAATTTAGTTAGACTCTGTATAAAAATTTAAAAATAAAATAAAATGGAGCTGGAGTCATAACTCTGAGGTAGAATGTCTCTAGGTTCATTCTCCTCTACCACCTCCTAAACACAGATTATCCTTCTTTATTGTGCAGTATATTGACTATAGATAGTAATTTATAGTATATATCTCAAAAAGCTAGAAAAAAATTAATGTTTTCACCATGACTAAATGTTAGATGTTTCTGATACACACACACACACACACACACACACACACACACACACACATATATCCAAACATCACATAGTAATATATTATAAAAATCACAATATTGCATTAATATAAGATAGATAGATAGATATAGATAGATAATTTTTAGGCTTTTATATATCAGTTAAAAATTTAAAAATAATGTGCTTCTAAGTCAGGTATTCCATAAAATAAAAGACTAAGACCTAACTAGGTCTTAGTCTAAATTCAGTGAAAAATATGAGAATATATAAGAATTACTATATTCATAAAAGTGAATACATCTTCCACTCATTCACTCCCCACTACTTTAAATGCTTGCTTCTGACAACCATATGTTTTGTTATTTTACATGCTGAGTATTACTGGACGCTAAAAACGTCTTTTGTAGCTTAATGCCTATAAATAGGTTGTAAGTTACAGAGAAATAATCCTTAAAATACGTCTCCTGTGTGTACCTGTTCATTGATCCAGTTCCTTGCCTTATGGTCATGCCCATATCTGCTAATCAGCATTATGGAAATAACAATGCCTGTCTATTTCAACTAGTAGTATCAGCAGATGCTAAGAGTACTAGAAATCACACAGGCTTTCATGCATACTTTCTAGACTGACTGCTTTTGACTGGGGAATATATTTATGAGAGTATTTTCAGTCTTTTCCCCACCTGTTTTAAATCTTCAAAAATCTCAAAATCCTGCTCTATAATTGCAGTGCTTCAATGTGGTCTTCTGTATGCCATTTTCTCATATCTACTGCTCAAGAGAACTTCTCAAACTTTAGGGGAATTATTAAAGAAAGAGGCAAAGTATTGAAAGCCCTAAAACATTCTGGAATGACTCCACCCAAGAATGGTAGATTTGAAAACATGTTTGAATAAAACACCATATTTTCCAATGACTTGACATTAAGGGTTTCTGTGTTATTGGCTAAATACATTTCTAAATCTTGGTTATATCCATAGTAATTCTGGTGCATATGGTTGTGTGTGTGTGTATAATTTGAGGTACTGGGGTTCCTGGAAGCCTTTCTACCTCCGGGCTACACTCCCAGACCTATTTTTATATTTTTATTTGCAAACAGGGTCTCTTAAGCCAGCGAGGTTGGCTTCGAACCAGCGAAATCCTCCTGTGTCCGCCTCCCAAGTGCGGGGTATTACAAGCGTGCACCACCACGCCCAGCTTGGTTATGTGTATTTTAATAGTTCCACAGAGAAAAGGCATTAAATGGCTACCAACTTTTCTGCAAATATCATATGTCTCTCTCTCTCTCTGAAGAAGAAGAGTTTGTTGATTCTCTTCTCTCTCTCTCTCTCTCTCTCTCTGTCTCTCTCTCTCTATCTATCTCTCTCTCTGACTCTCTCTCTGTGTCTCTCTGTCTCTCTGTCTTTCTGTCTCTCTGTCTCTCTCCCTCTCTCTCTCTTTCTCTCTCTCTCTCCTCTCTTTTCCTACTTTGTGGTTTTGGACATTAAACCTGGGGCCTTGTGCTTGCTAGACAAATGCTTTCAATTTTATAGAATTTATGTTAATAGAATCAAACTTGTATGTTTGGGAGAAACTGGTTTCTATTACTCAGCATAATTATTTAGAGAGTGTGTATATATTTTGTATATGAATAATTTATATTTCTTTATTGGTGGTCAAATATCAGTTGAATAAATATATCACCACTGTGTACTCATTTCTCTGCTGTTTGACATTTAGACTGGAAAGCCAGGTTGTTGTTTTTTTTTTTTTACATATTGGAGTCATATTTATTTTCACTCCCTTTTTAACATGGACTTTTTTCTGCAGAGTGTTAAATAAGTATTATCAAAGTATTGCAAAACTATGTAGTGTATAAAATAGAAGATATTATTTTAATGTGTTCTTTTAGAGTTCCAGATTTTATTTAAGATTTAGAGTGGCCAGGTATGGTGGCACACAGGTTTGAAGCCAGCCTCAGCTACTTAGTGAGCCTCTCAGCAACTTAATAAGACCCTGATTCCACATAAAATATTGAATAGGGCTGGTGGTATAACCTGGAGTAAAGTGCATCTGGATTCCATCCCCAGCACTATAAAAAAAAAAAAAAGATTTAGGGTAGTTGCTCTGAAAAATTCCAACCTATTACAACTCAAATACTGATGTATATGTTTTTATATTTATTTTATTTTTATGTGGATCATATTAAAAAATGTCATACATTCACACAGTGCTTGGTGCCCTCACCCTTCCGCACTTCCCCTTTCCCCCTCCCAACAATGAGTGTTCAGGTTGACCATGCTACATTCACTTTCATACACACATTATAATGTGGTTCCTCCATTAATTAACCTCAGCCTTCTTCCTCTTCTACCTTTCCTTTCTAGTTTTGCTGCGGTTTCCCCTCCATTATCTGGAGTCCCTCTGGTATCCCTAATACGCCCTAGTTTGGGCATATTAGAGAAAACATAAATCCCTTCTCTTTCTGTGCTCGGCTGAGCTCACGTAACATAATGTTCTCCCAGGTCTTTCCGTCTTCTTGCTATTGACATGATTTTGTTCTTTATTGCTGAATAGAATTCCACTGTGTGTATTTCCCATAATTTTGCAATCTGTTCATCTGTTTATGGAGACCTAAGTTGGTTCCATATTTTGGCTATTACAAATTATGCTGTGATGAACATAGGTATGCATACCTTACTGTAGTTCTCTGATTTCAACCCCTTTGGAAAGATACCCAGGAGTGGTATAGCTGGATCATATGGTAGATATATTCACAGTTTTCTAAGGAATCTCCACACTGATCTCCATAGCGGCTAAACTAATTTACACTCATACCAACAATGTAAACAAGTTTCCCCACATCCTTGCCAGCATTTGTTGTTATCTGACTTCTTTATGCTTGCCACTCTGATTGGGATTAGATGGAATCTTAGTGTAGTTTTGTTCTGCATCTTCCTGATGGCTAATGATGTTGAACATTTTTTCATGTAAAAATATGGAATGCTTCATAAATTTGCATGTCATCCTTGCACAGGGTTCATGCTAATCTTCTCTGTACCGTTCCAATTTTAGTATGTGTGCTGCCAAAGTAAGCACTCTTTCCATGTTTGAAGTATTACAATAAAGTTATCACAAATGTCCATACACGTATTTTTGGATGGACATATACTTCCATGTCTCTTGAGTAAATACCTAGGAGTGAAATGTCTGAACAATACGATAGGTCCAGGTTTAATTTCAATAGAAAGTGTCCATCTGATTTATAATTTACCTTTAAATAAATAGTGTATGCGGCAAAATGTTGCAAATTCTCACCTATACTTGATATAGTTGTTTTAGGTTTTATTCATTCTAATAAAATGAATAAATGGTATATCAAAGTAACTTGAATTTTCTTTCCACTAATGACAATTCTGAATGTTATGTTATAGACATCTTAGATAAATTGTTGTTCAAATAATTTGCCAATTAAATAGATTCTTTGTTTTTAATGGTGTTTTGAGGCCTTTTATATATCATGCATTATATAATCCTTAGTATATTATATGATTTTTAAATATTTTCTCCAAGTTCATGCTTTTTCTTTTCATTAACATAACAGGACTTTTCAAATAGTAGATTTTTTATTCTAATACTCATATTTAACAATTTTTCTTGTTGAACTGTGCTTCTTGTTATCCTATCCAATAATTTATCCCTGAATTATTATAATTATTTTCTCCATTATTTCTAGGCATTTTATAACTTAAAGATTAAAACTTAGATTTAGGATATATTTGGAAATTAATTTTTATATTTGTTGCAAAGTAAAAATAACTGGGTGAGAACTCATTGCTCCAGTATAATTTTTATAAGTTTATACTTTTCCATTTGTATTTTTATATATTTTGGACACTACCATAGTTTCATAATAAAATTAAGTTTATAACAAATGTTGACATCAGGTCATTTTGAGCTGTCAAATTAGTTCTTTTCTTTCATAATTATAGATTTGGGGGTTCCTTTACATCTTTAAATAAATTTTAGAATTTTTATTTTTATTTTTTTATTTTTTGGTAGTACTGGGGTTCCTGGAAACCCTTCTACCTCTGGGCTATACTTCCAGACACCTATTTTTTATATTTTTTATTTGGAAACAGGGTCTCTTAAGCCAGCGAGACTAGCTTCGAACCTGTGTGAGCCTCCTGTCTCCACCTCCCAAGCACAAGGATTACAAGCATGTGCCACCATGCCTGGCTAGAGTTTCATTATATTTTACTATGAAGAAAGTATGATGCCAATTTTTACAAAAAATGCATGTTTTTTTCTATTAAAATCTTATTGAATCTATGGATTTAAGATGATTACCCAGGTATATTCTGAGATGATTAACATGAAGGGTACATTATTGTATCTGTCCTTACAGAAAGGAGACACAATACCTAGTTGAATTTTAACTTCTTTGATCTGGAAAGCAATATATTCCTTCTGTGGGTGTGTTATTTCTGTCTGTTTACCAAGTGATCTGAAAAGATGTTAGCTTTAATAATGGTCCAGAACAATGATATGCTTTGCAACAAACCCGAGCAAGCAGATCTGCCATTTGGACCAGATAAACTAAAAGATCCAATGGTGCATAAAATATCAGTGAAAAACAGATGCTGTTTTCAGTTTTAGGTATGAAATTATTGGTGAATCACAATGCAGAACCTTTGAATTTTGAAGAAAAGACTTGGCATCACCTACAGATCAATATTTTCCTTGTGGGAAATAACTTCGGACTTGCTTCTAGACTAATTGAGAATATACTTAACAATGAATCACTGAGTTATCACGTGCCCTGAGCCACACTCATCTTTATCTTGGAGATGTACAGCAGTACTCCAACATCAAATGAAAATTGATTATATGTGATTGGGATCAAGTTGTCCCCAAAAGAACATAAAAATTATAGAAATAATTGGTAGTCTACACTCCTGCTACACTACTTTCTCTTTTCCCAGTGTATATTTATAGTTTCATGAGGAGTGGCTTATGATCTTTTGATAGAGAAAAAGAAGACAAGGGCCTGGTTTAAAGATATGCAGAAACCATTCAAAACTGGTTGGTTGCCACATTAAAGCCTCTTTCTGTGACACCACTGAAGGAGAGTGGTAATGAGGAATTTCCCAAGGGGCAAATATTTGTGCAGTGCACATGCTTGTGTTTAGAGAAGCTATGTTGGCTGGAATGATTGGTCCTTATTATCAAGGGATTATTGTAAAACTACTACTAAGTGGAATTAAGAAAGAATGTGTTTGGAATACAAGTACTATATATTAGAAGTAGAAATGTTCAGATATATGATTATATTCTGATCCACATTTATTTATTTTTATTTATTTTTTAAATTGGTGCATTGTAGTCATATATCAATCACATTGGAGTACAAGACTTGAGAGGATATACGAGCACACATCATCCAATTAGCCCTCCTCCAGCCCCCATCCTTCCCTCCCCCTCCCTCCATCCCACCCTTCTTTGGTGATTTACTTTGATACATTTGTTTATGTACCTCCTGTGTTTTAAAGAGGCTCCGTCCTCCAGTATTACATACCCTCTGATTGGTCACATTCGTTGCTTCACTATAGGGCCCTTTCTATAGCTCAACCTCTTCCTGTTGCCCTTTTCCTCCTAGTTATTGCTGATTAAGAGAAGCGACTGATTTATATTTTCTGCGATATTTCTCTGCGCATGCTGCGTTGCAAGTACCGATCCCACTCTTGATGGTCCCAGTAATGGCCTGGCTACATTTATTACCATTGTTTGGAGAATGAGAAAATTAGAAGGAATTTGATTATAAAATTGGTGACAAGAAAATTTGAGAAAGAATTATATGTAGAGTCATTTCTGAATGGGCAAAACCTGTAAAATATATGTGTATGTATCCCACAGAAAGTTCATCAGATATTACTGCCAGCAAACAAAGATTTTAGTAATTAAGTGAATAGGATGACTCCTCCTATGGATAACAGTCAGCTTCTTTTCCCAGCCACCATGGCCCACCCAAGTGACAGGGATGGAGTTTATACATGAACTCAGCAATATGTATTTTCAGTTATCAAGCCTTCCCTGTTTATGGCCACCAGTGAGTGCTCAGTCCACCAGCAGCTAAATTCTGGATATGGCCCCCTACCCAGTGGTTGATGAACCAGATTCCTGGTGTCAAGTTGGTTATATTGAATTGTATCCATCACAGAAGGGTCAATGTTTTGTTTTTATTAAAATAGACATATTGACTATGAATTTGCCATTTCTGAATGCAATGATCCTTCCAAAGCTATCACCTATGGATTTACAAAATACTCTAACCCCCTTCATGGTATGTCATACAGTGTTATTTCTGCTAAAGAAACTATAGAAAAAGAAACACAGAAATGGGGCCATGCTCATGAGATTCACTACTATCATTATGATCCCTTCCATCAAGAAGGGATTAGCTTAATGGAATTATGTAACAATTTATTGAAAAATCAATTAAACATTAGTTACATGGTAATTATTTGCAATGCTTTAAAGGAATGTGTATGATCTAAATCAATTTCAAATATATTTTTCTTACAGCCAGCATTCACAGCTCCAAGATTCAATGAATGGGAATAGGACGGGTACCACAAGAAAAAACATCCACAAGAAATAAAATGCACTCCCCAACTCTGCGACTGTATTTTCTGATGGTATATATAGCATCAAGGGATTATACAAGGGATGGTACTATAGCAACTTAATTTAGGCATGACAACTTTGATCCAAAGCCTCAAGAATGAAGGCTTAGATCACCACACTATGTAGAGAAGCACAATCCGGTGAGGTGTTTGCTAAAGCAAAGGAAATACAGAGTGAGGAGTAGAAGAAAGCAGTTGTAAATGTCACTTTCACATATGACCACATAGCCAATTGTAGAAATGAGAATTATATTTATCATTTTTTAAAAATTTATATTGTAATAAATAAGTTTATGTTGATATATATGAACACAAACATATACTCACAATATATATCTGTTATGCTTCAACTTTTAAATGCTCCCCAAAGTGCGCATGTTGAAGGCATTTTGTACTCCATGCAACAGTACTTTAGGACATGACTGGATCATGAAGACTCTCATGGGTCAATTCATTAAGGAATTGTTAGCTTAATTGGCTATTGGGGGGATGAAAACTTTAGAATTTGGAGACTAGTTGGAGAAATCAGGTCATCCAGGGTCTGTATGCCCTTGGTCCCTTACTGGCTGCTATGAGATATTATATTAAAGATAAAGATACTATAAGCAACTCTATGCCAATAATTTTGACAATATAGATGAAATGGATTGTCCATGGCCCCTTACTAGCTGCTATGAGGTTAACACCTTTACTGAAAACATATACCCTACCATAATGATCTACTTCACCACAGTCACAGAAACAATGGAGCCCATGACTATAAACTTGAACCTCTGAAATGAGCCAAAGTACATCTTTCTTCAAGATGAATTTTGCAGGTATTTTGTCACAGTGAGGAAAACTGACTAATGCAACAAACTATTTGTTGTATAACCTGATTCAGATCTAAATATTCTTCATATACACAAAAGATCCAGTATTAATATAAAACCCTAAGAATTTTTTTGGTCGATACCTTCCCAGTTCACATGAAGATATCCAAGCAACTCAGAACCTCATAGTGTTTTCTTAGTTAATCTGAGCTTCTAAAACATTAGGGAAAACAGCAATTAAATATGGCAATATGTTAATATAATTTTATTTTGCTCTATACCTCTTTGGTACTTCTTTATCAACAAATTAGAATTAATATTTATACCTTTAATTTTGTTTGATTTATTTATTTTTATCGATGCATTGTAGTCATACATCTTAATGGGTATAAGATGTTAGAGGCATACATGCATACAACACTTATTTAGCCCTTCCTCATTTTCCAACTCATTCCCTCTCCCCTAACTCCTTTTCATGTTTGACTCATTCTACCTCCTAGGTAGAAAAAAGATAAAAATATTATTAAACAACTCTATGCCAATAATTTTGACAATCTAGATGAAATGGAGTATTTGCAAGACAAACAGTACAATTAGTGCTTATTTTGCATAAAAGTGCATAGCCTTAATATTTATAAAATAAAGTTTACAATTACAAATCAGCTACAAGAAATAGAATTTATGGTTAGTTTTATAATAATATCTTCTTAAATACTGATTTAGGAGCTTGGAAAATAATAAAAGGTAGACATACTTGAGATTATACAAATATAAGGTAAGTGACATAATATTTTGAGATGCTAGTTTGGCTTATACTTTCTCTCTGAGGCTTTATTTATTTATTTAATCAGCGAAAATGAGGAACAAATCTTTTTACTTTAAAGGCCAAAACATTTGAGTTTTCAAAATCTAAACACTAAATGATTTAGAAATTAAAACTTATGCCATAAATGATTCAGAAAAAATGTTAAGAAAAGCAAGAATTTAGGTTCTGGTAATTATATAGTTGGGATCTCCCTCAGACAAATCTTGGTGTGAGGATTGGAACTATAAATAATTAATGGAGAGATTTCAAGAGTAGATTGAAGCAGAAGCCACTTGTTTTCAATCAGGATCCGCAAAGCATTAAAAGTCAGAATTCTTCTCTTATCAGGATAGTGAAAGAGCATAAGAAATGTCTGCATGAGTTCTTCTAGGCAGCCAGTTCTTGATAGAACCCCTATCTTGACAGACAGTAGAATTCTTATGTGCACTCATATGTAACTTAAAAATTGTTTCTCTGCAACCAAAGCAGCAGAAACATGGAATTACAATTTGTCCTTTAAAAGATCTTGTGGCAAAAGGAAATAGTGTACCGAAATGAACCTTTATAAACCCACCATCAATGAGCAGAAATGAAAAAAGCTTTCATGGAAGAAGACATTATAAACACGCGATTATGACCATTCTTAGATACATCTCACTTCCCAAGCATTAGCCTTGATCTTAGCCTTACATGAATCCTCAAGAGAGTCAGTGTCATGAATTAAAGACCAATTTGCTAAAACTTCATTTTTTTGCATCTTGTAGAAGGAAACCTTCAAAATTTAAATTATGTTAATTCATATGCAAAAAATAGAGTTGGGGGAGTGATACTAGGACTTGAACCTAGGAGCATTCTATCTCTGAGCTCCACCTACCTCTAGTCCTTTATAATTTTTATTTGGAAACAGGGTCTTACTAAGTTGCTTAGTTCTCACTAATTGCTACAGCTGACCTCAAACATCTGATCTCCCTTTCTCAGAGTTCCTAGTACTGGAATTATAGTACTAGGAATTATAGTATATATACCATCATAGCTGGGTAAAATCTAATTTCTTAAACAAGAAAATTATGACCTGAGGATTTTGGCCCTTAAACTAATAAAAGTCATTGTTATGTATCAAGTGCTTACTAGGAAGAAAACAGTACATCAGCTGATTTACAAAAATTATCTCAGTTTATCAATATTAAGGCATATTCTAAAGATATTTACCCTTGAGCAAGCGTTTTTAATGAATGACCCATTTTGTTCTGAGGATAAAAGTTTTTGTACATTCTTATGAATATGTAACACCATAAATCTTAGATCAAAATTGGATTTTTTTGTATATATGGAAGTTTAGATTCAACAATTTAAGGTCCCTGTTTAAACCATAATTAACTTCATATTCATGTTCCTTGTGTTCTAAAACCATTTCACATAAGCAAGAACTTATAATTTCCCAGCATAGCTGGTAACAATTTTACTAGTATCAAACAAAAGACAATAATATGTTAAATATTTACAATAAAAATAATAATATTGAAGGGTTCATCTTGTGCTGTGTTCAACCTTTAAAAAAATTAATTGGCCCCACAGGTTTAAATGGATTTTAAATATTTGAAGAGAGACTTGAATAGAATGAGAGATGTTGAAATTATCATTTCTTTCCCAAAGGCATCTCTAAAAGGCTGCTCAGAATGGGAAATGTGTGCTACAGCCTTGCCCAGTAAGAGCTAACAGAAAGCAAACCACAATCAGCTGTGACCTTTACAGTGCATCTCTAAAAATGTGAATTGAGCCTCAGGCCTTGCCAAAAGGTATAAATAAGCTTTACAGTTTTGACCTTAGGTAACCAGATAAACCAGCATCAAGGAAAATTTGTTTTTATTTAAAAATATTTTGTTTATGCTTATAAACTATAAAGGGAGGCTTAAGGAGGGCAACAGGAAGGCAGACTGTGTAGGTCAAGTCATACTCAGGACTAAATAAACTGGTAAAAAGAAGGAAAGATTGGTAAAAAAAGAAAAATATTTCTATAAATTTTACCATTTGTGTACATTTTTCTATCGTGTGTGTGTGTGTGTGTGTGTGTGTGTGTGTGTGTGTGAAAGTTTAAATTACCACATTTGGGCTAAAACTATAGTGAACCATTGTTAAACTCCTTATATATAAAAATGACCCCTAGGTATTTTTCTTAAACCTGCAAAAATAAAATGGCATGAAACAGTTTTGCCAAGAGGAACAGCTGTTTCTGTTGTATATTTCTTACTCCCTAGGCATATTTGAATTGAGAATTCTAAATATAAACATCCAAACAGACATGGTGCAAAACACAGGAAGTTGTGGGAGTATAAGGATTCATTCTGATTCAGTCTGATTCACAACTTTCAACATGAATAAAAATCAGACAAATTGTAAAAAAGAGGATTTGGCTATATTAACATGTGTATGGGCATACATCTTGAAAAGAAGCAAGTTCTCAAAGCCAGCCAATTTTTAAGGGCTAATTTAAACAAAATAAAAGATAAATAGGCACATATTTCAAAGACTTACATATATACATATTCGATTTTATATTGTTTCATTTATTTTCATTTTTATAGTTATAATGGTCATATACATAAATATTTAGGTTTTGCTCATATGTAATATATATGTATGTAAATAATATGAAATAATATTAATCTCTCAGATAAAGTGGTAGGGGAATGGATAAATATTTTAGCACATTACTTGGTACATAATTGTCTAAGATTCAGTGTAGTCTATTAAACTATGGTTTCTAATCAGGATGCTATCAGAATTCTTAACCTCTAAAGAGTCGTGATTTTAACTTTCATCTCCACATTTAGCATAAATAATCTCTTTTACAATGGTAATGTGTTTATCATTAAAAATACTTTTATGGGATTTATATGCAATGAAAAATTCTAGTCAGCAGTAAAGAAGAAAAAATTTATGTCATTTACAGGACAGTGAATGGACCTGGACAACATTATGCTAATTGAAATTAGGCAGTCACAGAAAGTGAAGGGTCATATGTTTTCTCTCTTATGTGGAAGCTAGGGAGTAACTGGGATTCCAGAGGGACTTCAGATAAAGGAAGAGAAAATACAGTGAAGCCAAGGGGTCTAAAAGAAGTTAGGGGAAGGAGAATCAATTAAAAAAATTTCCATTATTGTTATGCTCATGGGTAAAAATACCAATGTCAATCTCAATATCCTGTATGGGGAAGGAGGAGTGGAGAAGGAGCTAGGGAAAAGACCACCAAGTGCAGTGTGCAAATAAGTTAGTATCACTATGAACTGCATTATGATGTGAGACTATGATGCACCAATAAAAGTATAAAATAAGCCGGCCTTGGTGGCGCAAGCTTGTAATCTCAGCAGTTGGGAGGCTGAGACCACAGGATCGCGGTTCGTAGACAGCCTCAGCTACTTAGTGAGGCCCTCTGCAACTCAGTGAGACCCGGTTTCAAAATGAAGAATAAAAAATACAGCAGGGGGTGGAGCTTGGAGGTCAAATGCCTCTGGGTTCCATCCCCAGACCTGCAAAAAAGAAAAAAAAATGTATAAAATAATACTTTTTAAAAATAAAAATAAGAAAACATCCCTTGGATTCAACTCCTTCAAAACCCAATGTGTGTGTGGGGGGTGGGGGCAGGTGTGTGTGTGTGTGTGTGTGTGTGTGTGGCAAACAACTATGCCAAATTAGATAATAATATATTTGATAAATTTCTACAACAAAATAATTAATAGTTTTAGATATATATTTTATTCTTACTGGTATATTCCTCATATACTATGATACTTTGATGTATTATATGGAATTTTAAGACCTTAATTGAAAATTAAGTTTTTTTCTTATTAGTAAACCTAAAATTGATTTTAAAGTAAAAAAAAAATATTTCTTGGCTTTTAGATTTTGTTTTGTTTTTGGTCTATAGTAGATTTTGCTGATGCCCTGCCCATATACCATCCTCTAACTCCTATCAAATGTTAAATAAATGGCTCCCACCAACCCACTTCTCTAAAGAATCATATTTTGCTGAAAATAAGTCTCCTTTCAATAGAATTAGGGTACTTTCCTAGTTATAACTCAAAGGACATCTACTACTGATGAAAATTTCCCCAAGGACACAAAATATCACCAAATATTAAAAAATAAGCTCTATCACAAGTAACCCAGTGGTCCATGAGTCTACATTGTGATCATGCCCCCAGTTCTAAGTATAAAATTAAATGAATATATTTAGCAGGTGGCAGAATTCTTATTTGGTTTGAGGATCTCTAGAAGAAGATGATGAGCAAAGAAGGCAATCTAACTGAGGGAGATGGGAGAGGGGAAGAGAGAGATTCCCTACTGTACATAATGTATATTCATAAACATATCAATCAGTAAGCCAAACATGAGATGGAGGGAGGAGGACAGAAATGAGGTGGGACTTGGGAAAGGTCTAAATGAGTGATGTAATTTATGTCTGCCTCTACCATCATGTACCTCATTAAGATGTATGACTAAAATGCACCAATATAAAATAAATAAAATAAAATAAAAAGATGTATGCTTTTCTATTTTTCTTTCAATAAAAAGAAAAAAAATAGATATTTTTAAACAGATAGACAAAATGGAAACTCCTTATATCTCTGTGTTTTTGCAAAGATGACAAAGAAAAAAAATATATACATATGGTTGTTTTTTGGTGGTACTGAGGATGGAAACCAGAGGTTTTCTACCTTCAGGCTACACTCCTAGACCTACTTTCTATTTTATTTGGAAACAGGGTCCTTAAGCCGGCTGAAGCTGGCTTAAGATTCTCATATCTCAGCCTCCCAAGCCCGAGGATTACAAGTGTGTGCCACCACACCCGGCAGAAGTAATATAGTCTTTGGGGGGAAAAATGGAGATTAGTGTCACCCTCAAAGCTTTAAAGCATGGAATGCTACACAAAGTACTCCATCCAATTTTTTTCTTTTTAACTGTGTGTTGTACCCAGGGGCTTTCAATCATGGTGCTACATTCCCGCGATTTTTTTATTAATTATTTATTTTGAAACAGGATCTTGCTAAGTTGCTGAGGCTAACTTTGAATCCTTGTTTCTCCTGTCTTAGCCTCACAAGTATTGGGATTATATACCTGCACCACCATGCCTGGCTGCTGCTTTAATTCACCAGTATAGCCCCCACATAATCTAGATAGAATGTTAGTGACACTAGGCAAACCACAAATTAACCAAGTAGTAAAAGTTCAATTGTTGTGCCAGAAGTAGTATCTTATCTTCCAGATGTTTTATCATATCTGAAGTGGATTAACTAAGCCTCCAATGTATGCAGACATTGATTTGTCCATTTTTTCCAATAGTATTTATTAAAAAAAACAGAAGTAAGTAATATTCACAATGGATGGAGAAGACTATACAATCACTGTCTTGGCCTAGGACTGTATTCAATCTCCTGCTCCTGTTCTGTCATTTGGGCATTCATTAGAATATCACATCACTACACGATGTTTTTATCTTGTTAACTGGCAAAAAATAAGCTCTATCACAAAATGGCAAAAATTTGTCAAATACTCTGGGTTACTAATTAAATTATATAGGCACTGAAGAATGAGAAATGAACTCTACAAAATTCAGAGGACATTTAAATAATAATAATAATAATAATAATAATAATAATAATAACAATAATAATAATAATAATAAATAGTAATGTTTTAGAGGTTCATTGTGTTAGGGATTACCAGAGTATTATTTTCAATGAAAACAAGAAGATATTTCACTTTGTGCCACCTACAAGTAAACAGAAGAATAACACTTGGTACCCCTAGAACATAGATCATGTTTGCTGATACCATTTCCTAATGAAAAGAACTAGGGGTCTTTGGACAAATTGATTCTACTGGTAAAATCAAATAAAAAAATGAACTATGTGATCTTAGAGCATCTTTCTGTGTCTGAATAAAGAAATAATCTAAACAAAACAAACCTCACAACAATGGATTATACCAAAAGGACACAGAGCCAACTGAACCCAAACTGGAACAATTTTAGAACTAAAACGATGTGATTATAACCTAACTCAGAGGCACATATATGCAACTGTATAGTTATAAATAAATGAAGAGGGAAATCCAACATTGAAGAACTCAAATAATTTATGTAGATAGTCCTCATAAGAGATAGTTTGCATTTTGCAACTCCAGTGTGGAATGAACATTGTGCCTTCCTTTTAAAGAGTAACGTATGAAATTTGGAGAGAGGCAAATAACAAGTATACATTCAAAGAATCTGGCAGGCACTACCTCAACCAAAGGACCAGGTAAACATCAACCATGTTAAGTCATACTGATAACATACCTTTGATACAATGTGATGGAAATGGCATTTTACTTCTGTGAATTTTTTCTTTTCAAAAAACCTAAGTTCTATCTAATCATAAGAAAAACATCAAACAAATCCCTGTTAGACATATTTTATAAAATATCTGACTAGCACTCTTGAAAACTGCCAAGGCTATCAAAAACAAAGTCTATCTGATAAACTGTCAAAGCCCACATGGATTCAAGGAGACACAAAACTAAATATAATGTATACTACATGGGAGCCTAAAATAGGAAAAAGGGGTATTAGAAAAAAACTAAGAAGTCTTGAATAAGCGGTAGACTTCAGGTAATTACAACATCACTTTAGTGGTTTATATTCTTACAAATCTACCTTATCAGTGCAAAATGTTAATAATAGAAGGAAGTGGGCTCAAGGTATATGAGAACATTCTCTGTGTTTTTTCATTTTTTCTTAAATATAAAACTTTTTTTTTCATTTTTTTAATTAATTTATTTTTTAAATTGGTGCATTGTAGTCATATATCAATCACATTGGAGTACAAGACTTGAGAGGATATACAAGCACACATCATCCAATTAGCCCTCCTCCAGCCCCCATCCCATTCCCTCCCCCTCCCTCCATCCCACACTTCTTTGGTGATTTACTTTGATACATTTGTTTATGTACCTCCTGCATTTTAAAGAGGCTCCGTCCTCCAGTATTACATACCCTCTGATTGGTCACATTAGTTGCTTCACTATAGGGCCCTTTCTATAGCTCAACCTCTTCCTGTTGCCCTTTTCCTCCTAGTTATTGCTGATTAAGAGAAGCATCTGATTTATATTTTCTGCGATATTTCTCTGTGCATGCTGCGTTGCAAGTACCAATCCCACTCTTGATGGTCCCAGTAGTGGCCTGGCTACTCAGTGGACTGATCCAGACCTCGCTGGCTCACGCAGCGGCCTTGCCTCATGGGAGGACCCAGTTCTGGTCTCGCTGGCCCCTGAACCGGTCAAACCCCTAAGCTGGCTTTGGTCCCGACCTTGGAGGCCACAGGAGTGAACTTGCCTCACGCCAGGCTCCGAAGCTGGCCATTGGCCCCTGCACCGGTCTAACCCCTTGGCAGGATTCCAATCCTGGCCTCGGAGGCCCCAACACTGGTAATGCCTCACGGCAGGCTCCGATGCCGGCCTCACTGGCCCCAGCACCGGCCTAACCCCTTGACAGGCTCTTATCCTGGCCTCAGAGGCCCCAGTACCGGCCTTGCCTCACGGCAGGCTCCGATGCCGGCCTCGCTGGCCCCAGCACCGGCCTAACCCCTCGGCAGGCTCTTATCCTGGCCTCGGAGGCCCCAGTACCAGCCTTGCCTCACGGCAGGCTCCGATGCCGGCCTCGCTGGCCCCAGCACCGGCCTAACCCCTCGGCATGCTCCGATCCCGGCCTCGGAGGCCCCAGCACTGGTCATGCCTCACGGCAGGCTCCGCAGCCGGCCTCGTTGGCCCCAGCACTGGCCTAACCTCTCGGCAAGCTCTTATCCTGGCCTCGGAGGCCCCAGTACCGGCCTTGCCTCACTGTAGGCTCCGATGCCGGCCTTGCTGGCCCCAGCACCGGCCTAACCCCTCGGCAGGCTCTTATCCTGGCCTCGAGGCCCCAGTACCAGCCTTGCCTCACGGCAGGCTCCGATGCCGGCCTCGCTGGCCCCAGCACCGGCCTAACCCCTCAGCAGGCTCTTATCCTGGCCTCGGAGGCCCCAGTACCGGCCTTGCCTCACGGCAGGCTCCGATGCCGGCCTCACTGGCCCCAGCAGCGGCCTAACCCCTCGGCAGGCTCCGATCCCGGCCTCAGAGGCCCCAGTACCGGCCTTACCTCACGGCAGGCTCCGATGCCGGCCTCGCTGGCCCCAGCACCGGCCTAACCCCTCGGCAGGCTCTTGTCCTGGCCTCGGAGGCCCCAGCACTGGTCATGCCTCAAGGCAGGCTCCAATGCCGGCCTCGCTGGCCCCAGCACCGGCCTAACCCCTTGGCAGGCTCTTATCCTGGCCTCGGAGGCCCCAGTACCGGCCTTGCCTCACGGCAGGCTCCGATGCCGGCCTCGCTGGCCCCAGCACCGGCCTACCCCCTCGGCATGCTCCGATCCCGGCCTCGGAGGCCCCAGCACTGGGCATGCCTCACGGCAGGCTCCGCTGCCGGCCTCGTTGGCCCCAGCACCGGCCTAACCCCTCAGCAAGCTCTTATCCTGGCCTCGGAGGCCCCAGTACCGGCCTTGCCTCACGGCAGGCTCCGATGCCGGCCTCGCTGGCCCCAGCACCGGCCTAACCCCTCGGCAGGCTCTTATCCTGGCCTAGAGGCCCCAGTACCGGCCTTGCCTCAAGGCAGGCTCCGATGCCGGCCTCACTGGCCCCAGCACTGGCCTAACCCCTCGGCAGGCTCTTATCCTGGCCTCGGAGGCCCCAGTACCGGCCTTGCCTCACGGCGGGCTCCGATGCCGGTCTCGCTGGCCCCAGCACCGGCCTAACCCCTCGGCAGGCTCCGATCCCGGCCTCGGAGGCCCCAGCCCTGGTCATGCCTCAAGGCAGGCTCCGATGCCGGCCTCGCTGGCCCCAGCACCGGCCTAGCCCCTTGGCAGGCTCTTATCCTGGCCTCGGAGGCCCCAGTACCGGCCTTGCCTCACGGCAGGCTCCGATGCCGGCCTCGCTGGCCCCAGCACCGGCCTAACCCCTCGGCATGCTCCGATCCCGGCCTCGGAGGCCCCAGCACTGGTCATGCCTCACGGCAGGCTCCGCTGCCGGCCTCGTTGGCCCCAGCACCGGCCTAACCCCTCGGCAAGCTCTTATCCTGGCCTCGGAGGCCCCAGTACCGGCCTTGCCTCACAGCAGGCTCCGATGCCGGCCTCGCTGGCCCCAGCACCGGCCTAACCCCTCAGCAGGCTCTTATCCTGGCCTCGGAGGCCCCAGTACCGGCCTTGCCTCACGGCAGGCTCCGATGCCGGCCTCAATGGCCCCAGCAGCGGCCTAACCCCTCGGCAGGCTCCGATCCTGGCCTCAGAGGCCCCAGTACCGGCCTTGCCTCAAGGCAGGCTCCAATGCCGGCCTCGCTGGCCCCAGCACCGGCCTAACCCCTCGGCAGGCTCTTGTCCTGGCCTCGGAGGCCCCAGTACCGGCCTTGCCTCAAGGCAGGCTCCGATGCCGGCCTCGCTGGCCCCAGCAGCGGCCTAACCCCTCGGCATGCTCCGATCCTGGCCTCGGAGGCCCCAGCACTGGTCATGCCTCAAGGCAGGCTCCGATGCCGGCCTCGCTGGCCCCAGCACCGGCCTAACCCCTCAGCAGGCTCTTATCCTGGCCTCGGAGGCCCCAGCACCGGCCTTGCCTCACGGCAGGCTCCGATGCCGGCCTCACTGGCCCCAGCAGCGGCCTAACCCCTCGGCAGGCTCCGATCCCAGCCTCGGAGGCCCCAGTACCGGCCTTGCCTCAAGGCAGGCTCCAATGCCGGCCTCGCTGGCCCCAGCAGCGGCCTAACCCCTCGGCAGGCTCCGATCCCGGCCTCGGAGGCCCCAGCACTGGTCATGCCTCAAGGCAGGCTCCGATGCCGGCCTTGCTGGCCCCAGCACCGGCCTAACCCCTCAGCAGGCTCTTGTCCTGGCCTCGGAGGCCCCAGTACCGGCCTTGCCTCAAGGCAGGCTCCGATGCCGGCCTCGCTGGCCCCAGCACCGGCCTAACCCCTCGGCATGCTCCGATCCTGGCCTCGGAGGCCCCAGCACTGGTCATGCCTCAAGGCAGGCTCCGATGCCAGCCTCGCTGGCCCTAGCACCGGCCTAACCCCTCAGCAGGCTCTTATCCTGGCCTCGGAGACCCCAGCACCGGCCTAACCCCTCGGCAGGCTCTTATCCTGGCCTCGGAGGCCCCAGTACCGGCTTTGCTTCACGGCAGGCTCCGATGCCGGCCTCACTGACCCCAGCACCGGCCTAACCCCTCAGCAAGTTCCGGACCCGACCTCGGAGGCCCTAGCACAAGCCTTGCATCATGGCAGGCTCCAATGCCGGCCTCGCTGGCCCCAGCATCAGTCTAACCCCTCTGCAGGTTCCAATCCCGGCCACGGAGGCCTCAGTAGTGGCCTTGCCTCACAGCAAGCTCCGATGTCGGCCACTGGCCCCGGCGCCCGCCTAACCCCTCAGCAGGTTCCGATCACTGTCTCTGTGGTTAGTATTTCAAAGGATCCAGTTGTAATGTATCAGATCTCTGCCTCCCCCGAATATTGGCCACTGGCATTGCCACTGCCTCCACCGTTTCAAATCCTTCCCAGGCTCTTTTTCCACTCTGAATGTTGTCCAGTGTTCCTAAGCATGCGTGATGGTAGCATTCGACATTTGGTGTAATTTCTCCAAAAAAATAAAGTTGGTAAGATCCGGTTTCTGCTTCTCCTGAATACAAGTCTCTACCACCATCGCGAAGAACTCTTTCAACACCGCATTTCTCCTTGGTCTCCGCTAAACTCTCTCCTTATATGTGATGTCTGAGATTCTTAACAATATAGAGAAATAGCAGTCCTCTTTCACGGCGAATTTTTCCATAAGTTCCAGTGCATTTAGATAAGTTTCGTCTGCATCTCCAGTGTCCTGGCATCCATAACGGCTTTCTTACCACCTCTCCGATATTTTTCTTTATCTTTTTCTGTTCTGGGCCCGGTTTCTCCAGGGGTCTGGCGTGCTACTCGCAGTTCTGCCTGGGGCCCAGAGTCCCGCGACCCGGGCCCCATCTGGCGTGCCCAGCCCGCGACCCCTGCCCAGAACCCAGCGTCTTACTGGGTCTGGTTTCTCCAGGGGTCTGGCGTGCTATGCGCAGTTCGGCAGGGGCCCAGAGTCCCGCGACCCGGGCCCCATCTGGCGTGCCCAGCCCGCGACCCCCGCCCAGAACCCAGCGTCTTACTGGGTCTGGTTTCTCCAGGGGTCTGGCGTGCTATGCGCAGTTCGGCCGGCGCCCAGAGTCCCGTGACCCGGGCCCCATTAGGCGTGCCCCGCCCGCGACCCCCGCCCAGAACCCAGCGTCTTACTGGGCCTGGTTTCTCCAGGGATCTGGCGTGCTACTCGCAGTTCTGCCTGGGGCCCAGAGTCCCGCGACCCGGGCCCCATCTGGCGTGCCCAGCCGCGACCCCAGCCCAGAACCCAGCGTCTTACTTGGCCTGGTTTCTCCAGGGGTCTGGCGTGCTATGCGCAGTTCGGTCTGGGGCCCAGAGTCCCGCGACCCGGGCCCCATCTGGCGTGCCCAGCCCGCGACCCCCGCCCAGAACCCAGCGTCTTACTGGGTCTGGTTTCTCCAGGGGTCTGGCGTGCTAAGCGCAGTTCGGCCGGGGCCCAGAGTCCCGTGACCCGGGCCCCATTAGGCGTGCCCCGCCCGCGACCCCCGCCCAGAACCCAGCGTCTTACTGGGCCTGGTTTCTCCAGGGGTCTGGCGTGCTACGCGCAGTTCGGCTGGGGCCCAGAGTCCCGCGACCCGGGCCCCATTAGGCGTGCCCCGCCCGCGACCCCCGCCCAGAACCCAGCGTCTTACTGGGCCTGGTTTCTCCAGGGGTCTGGCGTGCTATGCGCAGTTCGGCCCGGGGCCCAGGGTCCCGCAACCCAGGCCCCAGCTTTTGTGCGCCGCGCGCGACCCCTGCCCAGAACCCAGCGTCTTACTGGGCCTGGTTTCTCCAGGGATCTCAAATATAAAACTTTTCTAAAATAAAATTTTTAAATAAGTTAGTTTCTAAAATGCTGCTGATTTCTTATTTTTGTGACTGACTAATCTCACTTAGCATAATGTCCTCCAGTACCATCCATTTCCCTGAGAATGATGTAACTGTGTTTTTTTTTTTATGGCTGAGTAAAATTCCATTGTGTAAATATCCCACAGTATTGTAATCCATTCTTCTGTTGATGGGCATCTTGGCTGTTTCCATATAAAGGAGCAAATAAGGCAACCTAACTGAGGGGATGGGAAGGGGAAGAATGAAACTCTCTAAAGCACAAGATGAAGTCAGGCGTGATGGTGCATGCTTGTAATCCCAGCGCTTGGGAGGCTGAGACAGGAGGATCACACACGTTCGAAGCCAGCCTCAGCTACCAGTGAGGCTCTCAGCAACTTAGTGAGACCCTGTTTCCAAGTAAAGTATAAAATAGGTCTGGGATTATAGCCCGGAGGTAGAAAGCCTCTGGGTTCCATCCCCAGTATCACCAAAAAAAAAAAAAAAAAAAAAACATAGGATGTACTTAAACAAACATACTGATGTCAACCACTAAGCCAAGCATAGGAAGGAGGGATGGGGAGGAAATGGAGTGGGGATTGGGTAGGGGCTAACTGGATGCTTTGTGCATGTATGTCTACACAAGGTTTTTTTTTTAACCCATTATGATGTATGAATATAATGCACAAATAAAAAATTTTAAAAATAAAGATTTTTAAATGAGCAATAAAATAAAATGCTGCTGAGTACCAGTTGATACTGAGCATCAGCCTATGACACATGAAATAAATATGTGAACAGATTTGTCTACCAAGATCTAGGCACTTGGGAGACAACGAGCCCTAAGGGCAGATAATTCTAGTATCAAAGCACTATAAAATAGAAGCAGCACATTTTCAAACAAGTTCATAGGGAATGTATAATGGTGCAGGCATGTAGCCAAGAATAATCTCATCCACACCTTTCCTCATTTCACACCTATAACCTCATATGGTTTCCCATAACTGGTTTATAAAGGAAAGACCAATTGGGTTTATGGATGCAAGCAAAACATACACAGCAGCTTAACTAAGAGGCAGCCCTAAAGGATTATGGTGAGAAGCAGCCCATCCAATGGGCAGAGCTAAGGGCTAGGTACCTGGTGATATGCGTGCTATGGAGAGAGAAGAGGCCAGAGTTAAAAATAAACATAGATTCACAGACAATTTAAAATAGCTTAGCTGGCTGGTTAGTAAGCATAAAATGAGAAGATCTGTGTATTGTACACTAATGTCTATCAGAGAGGCTTTCCTGCAAAATAAATACTTGAAAATCAAAGTACAAAATCTCTTGTTCAGTAGATACAACATGCCCGTGTCCTCAGTTACCCCAGTAATTATAAAATAGACTGAACTGAAAACCTTAGTTCCAAAGATGGAAGCTGTGCACATTTGACTAGCTACTGTATATGCAATATATATGAACCCAAAACAATAGACACCAACACTGAGTATCATGGTATAATTTTCCTCAGCAGGACAAACATGTCTCAGAGCAAGATTTACTTGGCTTTGTTTGATCATGGAAAGGAATATAATTTATCCTGATTAGGAGTGATATGTACTTCAGGTACCAATTTGCTTTTCTTGTGCACAGTGCCTCATCCAACACTACTATCAGTGGTACCAAAAGAAGTCAGATTTATTGTTCTGAGATTATGTATCACATTTACCTCAAATAAAAGCACTTACCTTATTCCAAAGAACATCCAGCAGTAGGTATATGACCTAGAAATCTACTACCTTATACCACATTTTATCTAACCTTTTAGACTAATAAAGCAAAGAAATAATCTCTCAGAATTTTCATGCACTGGCTTAGAGGCACTATCCAGAGAGCTCATGATACTATATTTCAAGACACTTATACTTTATATGCCTTTTATAACACTGTCATAAATAATTATATTACATAGATTGTGGAATGTAAGGATAAAAGCAGGTCTGGGTCTCCTCAGTTATTCCCATTTTTTTCTCTTGGAAAATTTGTGACTTTGTCCTTACAACTTAAGGTTCTGAGTGTTTAGAGGTTTTAGTTTCCTGACAGAGAAGTGCTTCCACAAGAAAACATAGTTAAGTGCCCCACTCAACTTAAAGCTATAGCTACTGACTAGGCAATTTAGGTTCTCTGTGCCAGTTGATTAGCAACAAATAAAAAGGCGATCTGGTTGACAGGTATATTTAATAATTATGAAGAAACAGGGCTGCTTTAGCTAATGAAGACAGGGAGGAATATATTTATCATTTAGATTATATGTTTTGTATGTTTGTTTTTTGCTTCAATCCTCAGGTTCAAGTAAAAATGGGTGGGTAAAGAAAGCACAGATTCCCAAAGGGACAGTAAACAGAATTATCAGGTCCTTTGAAGATGGGGTTCTACATCACACATCAAGCAATTTATCTAGACATACATAAGAGTAAACAACATGGAAGGAGAAATTTAAAATAGCAGACAAGGAACATCAGTTATAACCATGATGCCAAGTATAGAAAAATTATAATTCATTGCTACTCATTTTCTCTTATAATTTCTTTCCAGAAATTGTGACCAACCTAAATCCTAGGGTGAATAAACCTAATTTGACAAGCAAATGGAACACATTACTGCAAAGGCTGACAATAGTGGACATTGTTGTTGTGGCATGAAGATCTCCTTTACTGAGTCTGTGCATGCATAATTTACTTACAGTGAACACTGGATGCCAAAAGCTCACAGCTGTCCCATTTCCTAAAGAATCATTCTTGGCCAAATGGGAGTTCCCTATTATAAAATTTTATCTCTACACACTCGGGTCAGCTCAAAATAATTGGATCATAAGGTGGTTGAAAAAAGTTGGCATTATAGTTTTTATTTTTGAGGTTTTAATTATTTTTAATTGGTGCATTGTAATTATATATCATGATGAATTTCAGAGTGATACAGATATAAATGTACACAGCACTTGGTGAGATTTCTTAAATAGAAGTAATTCTATAGTGCAATGAAGTTCTAGTTTCTCTTGGGATCCACATGAAGCAAACTTCATCTGAGATCACTTTTTTACCACTCCCATTTTCTTCTCTGAGTCTTCCTCACAACACTTTTCCCAAGACCACTCCTTAATAAGTCATTTTCATCCAAACCCCTATCTGAACCACTGCTTCTAGAAAACTCAGCTGAAATCAAGCTACTCCTGACTGTCAAATGGAATTTACTGAAATGAGGGTTTGGGTTGATTTCCTCATAAAATTTCTCATATCAGTGTGATTTTTTTTTTTGTTGCTTTTTTTTTTTGCAGATCTGGAGATGGAACCCAGAGGCATTTGACCTCCGAGCTACACCCACTGCCCTATTTTTTATTTTGAAACAGGGTCTCACTAAGTTGCGAAGGGCCTCACTAAGTAGCTAAGGCTGTCCGTGAACCTCAATCCTCTGGTCTCAGCCTCCCAAATGCTGGGATCACAAGCCTGCGCCACCACACTGGCTTTTTGTTGCTTTTTCAAGCACATGCATTAGATATTGACCTTCAATTCTACAGGCCTTTTTTAAACATTATCTTTAATTATAACAATAATCAAATATTTAACAATTGTATGCTATCTTGTTGTATTCGTGGTACGATAAGAGAATTATGTAGACTGGGTGATATGCAACAAACATTTCTTTATCACAATTTTGGAAACTAGGAATTCTAAGATTAAGGCAGTGCAATTTTCAGAGTATAGTGAAGGCCTACTTCCAGCCTCATAGAGAGCCATCTTCTTGCTGTTTTTTCTCACATGTCAGAAAAAAGAACACAAGAGCTTTTTATTATGTCATTTTTAAAGGCACTAAGTCCATTAATAAAGGTTTCTTTGACCTCATGACCTACCCATCTACAAAATGTTTCCCCTTCAGATGCTATCATTTTGGGGGTTCAGACTATCATATGCATTGGGGGGGCACATTTAGTCCATTACACATGCAACCAAAGTACATCCTATTTGATTCTCAACCCTATTTGAAAACACTACTGTTAAGATGTCCTTTTTTTAAGTGGAGAAAGTAAAGCCTATATGTGTTTTAAAAATGTCCTCCCAGCCAGGTGTGGTGGCACTCCCTTGTAATCCCCGCGCTTGGGAGGCTGAGACAGGAGGATCGTGCAGGTTCGAAGCCAGCCTCAGCTACTTAGTGAGGCTCTCAGCAACTTAGTGAGACCCTGTTACCAAATAAAAGTATAAAATAGGTCTGGGAGAATAGCCCAGAGGTAGAAAGCCTTTGGGTTCCACCCCCAGTACCACACACAAAAAAATAATGTCCTCTCATATGCTTAATAAGGATGAAAGTTAGTACCCAAGTCTAAATTTTAGCTGAGACTATAAGGAGTCCATCAAATATGGTCTTTAAAATGATAAACCTATTAATTTATACAGATAGATGGCTTTCTGTATTTTAGCCATTGTTGAAAATAATATGGAGAAACACATTACATGGTGAAAATAAAATTACATCGGTTTCTATGGTCAAAACAAGGTTATAAAACATGGACTTTTACCTGCTCTTTCCTGTTCTCTCAGGCTGAAAATGACTGCAGCAAACGATAGCTGTTTTTAAAAAAACTGCCCATTATTTGCCAAATTCTTATTCACTGTTACCCTCGTTCACCCTCAGAATACAATGCAGTTCTGGGAAATGAATCCTGACTTGCGTAAACTAGAAATCTAATCCTATACCTATGGATCAATGACTTTTCAAAAGTGAGCTTTTAAACCAATTTTGACTAATGAGATATATGACAAAGTTTTCTAGAGAGAGTTGTGCTTGCCAAATAAAACATACTGCTCTATAAAGGACCTTTTTGCACTTTTCTAAATTTTCCTGCCTGAAACATGGATACAATACTTAATAATTCAGTACCTTTAACTCCAAGACATCAAAGCCAAAATGCTGAGAAATGTTGAAACAAAAATTTAGAAAGAATCTGAGGTCTTGATGATATATTTGAGTCAAGTTAGAAACATGGAGTTCCCTCTTTTATAACTCCTTGCTATTTGAGGAATATATCTTATCTGTTTAAGCCACTAATTTTTGTCTTAGTGCATAATTATACAGATATCTATTTATACTGGATAAAATAGATAGGTGAAGTCAAATTCATAAGCTAAGTCTGTAAGATAGGTCAAATTTTGGTTTAATTTTAAACTATGATTATAGCAAGTTTATCCTGATCAAAATATCAAAAAATATAATTTTCTATTGTTATTACTCTCTTGAGAATTTCCAAAATATTTCGAGGATTGCCTGATTTCTTTTACAGAATGTGTCTTATTGCTCACTTTTTGTAGCATTTCAAAGTTAAATTCTATTTTAACATATTTTTCAAATTAATAAGAAATGATGCACATTTAGATAGTAAAATTGAGCAGGCATTAATAAAACAGTAATCCAAAATGCCATAAACATTCTAAACAATGTTCAGCTTCCTCTTTCTTCTTGGATATGGTGATTTTGTTTTCTTTTCTTTATTATTCATATTGCTAGATATCTAATAATGTTATTCAATAATTTAAATAATCATTTTTAAATTCTTCCAATTTTCCCCAATTTGATTTTTCTTTCATCTGTTCATTCTATTATTTACACTTTACTATTTATTCTACCTGTTGTTTATTGTTACTCATTATTTTATAGTTTCCAAAGGTAACAATTTAGATAATTTGCATTTTTATTTTTATATAAACACTTAAACCTGAAAATTTCCTTTGTAACATTAAAACACTGTCATGATTCTAGCTCACAAAATCTTTCTTTTTTGTGGTAAAAGGGATTGATCCCAGGGGCTACACCTCCAGCCCTATTTTTTATTATTTATTTTGAAACAGGGTCTCATTAAGTTGTGAGGGCCTCACTAAATAGCTAAATCTGGCTGCAAATCTATCATCCTCCTGTCTCAGCCTCCCAAGTACTAGGATTATGAGTGTGTGCCACCACGTCTGGCTACAACATTTTAATCATTGCATTCCCTTATCATTTACCTCAAGTTTTTATAATTGTATTATTGATTATTGGCTAGTTCATAATTGAACGTGTGTTGTTTGATTTCCAAATATGTAGCAATTTTATATCTAATTGATACTAATGTCTAATTTAATCCAATAGCCAGAGATCACACTGTAAATGATTTTAATATTTTGATTTTGATATAATAGATGTCAAACAAAAAGTAGTATTGTTTAATGACCTAGCATAAGATAGATACAGGTGAATATTTTTGAGTACTGGAAATAATATGTCTCCTATAATTACTTCATACAGTCCAGAGCTCCTATGATTTCTTTGTTTTTTTGTTTGTTTGTTTGTTTGCTTGGTGGTACTGGGGTTCCTGGAAGCCCTTCTAAATCCGGGCTACACTCCCAGACCAATTTTATACTTTTTTTTTATTTTTGGAAACAGGGTCTCTTATGCCAGTGCGGCTGGCTTCGAACCTGCACGATCCTACTGTCTCTGCCTCCCAAGCACAGGGATTACAAGTGTGTGCCACCACACCTGGCTAGAGCTCCTATGATTTCAATTAGCTCAATAGTATTGTTCAGATATTCTGCATCCTTACTGGGTTTCCTACTTTCTATCAACTACTGAGAATATTATTAAAATCTCCAATGATTTTGAATTTATTTCTTCCTTTATTTTTCAGTTATTGTTTTATATATTTTGGAGCCTTTTCTTACCAGTGCATAAAATTTACAACTTTTGTCTTTCTGAATAATTGCTATTTTTTATTTTCTGAAAATTTGTCTTTTTATTATTATGTTTCTGGCTATGAACTTCCATTCTGTCTTATATTATTTATAGCCACTCTAATAATTTTTATGGCGAGTTCTTACCTAATATTTTGTTTCAATTAAAATATTTAAAATATATTAATGCCTTCTAAAGTATATTTCTTGTAGACAGAATATTTTTCTTGCTTTTTATCCAGTCTGACAATATATTTATTAAAATGGGGCATCTGTTCACTCATTTTCTTCTTTCTTCCTTTCATTCTTCCTTTTTTCTTTATTCCTTCCCTTTATTTCATATTCATTTTTTCTGTCTTTTTAATTATTTATTTTATGGTACTGGGGTTGAACAGAAGGCACACACCTAAGATACACCTCTGTCCCTATTTAGATTTTATTTTGAAACAGTCTCCCTAAAATACCACACACTGGTTCTAACCTGCACTCCTCCTGTCTTCACCTCCGAAATACTGAGGATACAGGTGTGTGACAACATATCTACTAGTTCCTTTATTTTAAAATTTTAAATAATTAAAATTAAATATATTATGTTCCTTTTTTCTTATGAATTCCACTCATTTTTCTTTTTTTAAAATTGTTTTATTGGTGCATTGTAGTCATACATCTTAATAGGATACAAGACTTGCACATATCACCCAATTAGCCCTTACCCAATCACCACCCCATTTCCTCCCCTTCCCTCCTTTCCATTCTTGGCTTAGTGATTGACTTTCATATGTTTAAATACATCATGTGCTTTAGAGAGTTTCCTTCTTTCCCCCTCCCATCCCCTCAGTTAGGTCATCTTATTTGCTCCTCTATAGGATCTCCTTCTTCACTAGAGTTCCTCCTGTTACTCATTTCTCCTTAGCTCTCAAATATTAGGGAAAGCATCTGATTCCTTTTTTTTTTTAATGTGGAACATATTGAAAATGGCATACATTCAAACTATGTTTAGTATCCTCCCCTCTTTCCCTTCTCCCCCTCCCAACAATGAGAATGAGTGTCCAGGTTAACCATGAATATATATATATATATATATATATATATATATATATATATATATACACACACACACACACACACACACACACACACACACACACACACAAATTTGGATGTAGCTCCTTCATTAATCAACCTCAGCCTTCTTCCTCTCCTATCCTTCCATTCTCTTTGATGAATTTTGATGATGTCTGGAGTCCCTCTGGTATCCTTAATACTCCCTAGTTTGGGCATATTAGAGAAAACATAGGTCTCTTCTCTTTCTGTGCTTGGCTGATCTCACTTAACATAAGGTTCTCCAGGTCTTTTCATTTGTTAGCAAATGACATGATTTTGTTCTTTTTTATAGCTGAATAGAATTCCATTGTGTGCATTTCCCATAATTTTGCAATGCATTCATCTGTTGATGGAGACCTAAGTTGGTTCCATATTTTGGCTATTACTAATTATGCTGCTATGAACATGGGTATGCATATGTTGCTGTAGTTCTCTAACTTCAACCCCTTTGGAAAAATACCCAGGAGTGGTAAAGCCAGATCATATGTTGGTTCCATTTCTAGTTTTCTAAGGAATCTCCAAACTGATCGCCATAGCAGTTGACCTAGTTTGCACTCCCACCAGCAGTGTAAAAGAGTCCCTCTTTCCCCACATCCTCGTCAGTATTTGTTGTCATTTGAGATCTTTATGCTTGCCACTCTGATTGGGGTTAGATGGAATCTCAGTGTAGTTTGATTTGCATCTCCCTGATGACTAATGATGTTGAACATCTTTTTATGTATCTATTAGCCATTTGTGTCTCTTCTTTTGTGAAGTGTCTTCCAGTTAAGTTCCCCATTTCTTGATTGTGTTATTTGCTTTACTAGTGTAGAGTCTTTTGAGCTCTTTGTATATCCTGGATATTAGCCTTCTATCTGAGTGGTGGCTGGTAAAGATCTCCCATTCTGTAGGTTTTCTCTTTAGGTTCTTGATGGTTTCCTTTGATGAGAATAAACTTTTTAGTTTATGCCATCCTACTTGTTAATTATTGCTTTAATTTCCTGTGCTTTGGAGGTCTTGTTGAGAAAGTTACTGCCTGTGGCTATATGTTGGAGTGTTGATCCTATGCTCTCCTCTAATAACTTCACTGTCTCTCGTCTAATTTCTAAGTCTTTAATCCATCTCAAGTTGATTCCTGTGCATGGTGAGAGGTAAGGATTTAGTTCTATCTTTCTACAAATGGATATTATTATTATTTTTCTACCTTCTTTGGGGTTAATAAGTGTTCATTTTATTTCTTCCATTATTATCTGTTCAGCTATACTTTTTAAATTTTAAAAAGTCATACATCCTGATGAAGTTCAGAATGACAGAGGCCTCTATGCACACAGCACTTGGTGAACCACCCTCATCCCCTTCCTTTTCCTTCTTCCCTTCCTGTGCACAATATTGTGATTGGCACTGATAAACTTGTGTATATACATCATGTCCATTGAAATGTTTTTCCCTTCATATATTCCTCCCGCTCCTGCTTTTCTCTCCAAGAGATGCCCTCCCTCATTTCACTATGGTATCTTTTCATTTGTCTGGAGTCCTTTCTGTATCCCAATTTCTCCCTAGCTTCCACATGCAAGGGAAAATATCTGACCATTCACTTTTTGTGACTGACTAATCTCAGCATAACGCTCTCCAGTTCCATTCATTTCCCTGAAATGACATGACTTTGTTCTTCTTTATGCCTGAGTAGAACTCCATTTGTGTATATCCCATAATTTTGTAATCTATTCATCTGTTGATGGACACCTAGGATGGGTCCAAAGTTTGGCAATTATGAATTGTGCTGCTATAAATTAGATATGTCTGTGTTACTATGGTAATCTGATTTCAATTTGTTTGAATAGATACCCAGGATTGCTATAGCAGGGACTGATGATTTTGCTTTAGCAATTTCAAAGTGTGAATCTGCTAAAAATTGTTTTCTCAGCATTTGATTTATTAAAAGATGTTTTCATTTCACTTTTACTTTAAATATTCTTGCTGGACATTGACTTCTTTATTAAAAAATTTTAATTTAATTATTGGTGCATTGTAGTCATATGTCTTAATAGAGTACAAGAAGACAGAGGCATACATGAACACTTTACTCATTTAACCCTTACCTAATTCCCACCCCATTGCATCTCCCCTCCCTCCTCATTTTTGGCTTAGTGATTGGTATGTTCATGAATTTATGTCATGTACGTTAGAGAATTTTGCTCCTAGGTCTCCTTAATTGCTCATCTGTGGTTTCTCCTCTTTCTTCTAGAGTTTCTCCTATGAGCCTTTTTCTTCCTAACTTCTGTCTAACTTCTGCACCTTATTTTCTTCTGCATTCTAGCTTTGTTTCTGCCACTTTTCAATTTTCATTGCTCTGTTCAAATATATGCTGGTTTCTTTCTCTTGTCAAGATGATATTTTCATGGCAATAGAGATCAAGTGTCATCAGAACTGAGAGATATTTGTCAATATATTTGAGGTGTTCTTGTCAGCACTTAATCAAAATTTCTAAAAATTGTTCTTCTTTCCTAAGTTTTAAATTTTCAGTTACCGGAGACTTCCGGGAAGATGGCGACCGAGAAAAGCAGGGCTTAAGAGCACCGCTAACAACCAATCTCCATTACCACAAAATCAGCGCCTTTCATAGCCAGAAAACATCATCACCAGAGAAACAAAAAAATCACCAGGCTCCAGAGAGAAAGCAAACTGAGAACAGAGCTCAGAGCCACAGAGGAGATACACCGGCCTCATGCCCGAGGATGTGGCAGCAGCGCCATACTGCTGGCGTCACCGGCAAATTCACCGGACGGCTACAGCAAGTCGAGGTGAGCCACTGCGGAACAGCCAGGCGAAATTTCTCGGCGCAGGGAACATCTAAAGCTCCCAGTGGCTGAGATCAGCACACGCTGCAGGGACTCAGAGTGGAAATCAAAACCAGAGAAGAAAAAATATGCCAGCCTCACGGCCAGGGCGTGGCAGCGGCGCCATATTGCCACCGGCGGCAGCAGCAGTGAATTCACCGAGGCCAGTACAGCTACATCTGCGTACTCAAGAACAGTGAGGCAAATTGTGGGCCAAAGAGGAGAAATCCCAGTACTGTACTCCCTGGGACTTGACCCAGTGGGGGAGTGGCGGTGGCAGAGATATCACACCATAGGAGAACGTGCAACATGGCACCCCCCATAGTCTAAAGCAGCCTCTATCGACTCCCTGGGTCGGAGACTCTGTGATACAACCCAGTAAAGGAGTAGTGGGGTCAGAGATACTACAGACTCGAGATCCAGAGCACCTTAAGTGAAGTCATAGTGACCCAAGGGAAGAACCCAGAGAAGGCACAAACTTCCAAAATCATGGGAAAGAGGAATAACACTGGAGCAATGAATGCCCACAACCCCACAACATCAGAACCCGATAAAACAGAAAATCAGAGATTTCTAGAAGATCAAATCAGGAAAATAACTGTAGAAATAACAGAGGTGTTTCGAAAAGAATTCAGAGAGAGCCGAAAAGAGATAAAGGATGCAATTAATGAAGTAAAGGCCTCAATTCAAAGCATGAACAACCAATTAGACCACATGGAGAACAGAATTTCACTCTTAGAAGATGATCATTCCAAAAATGAACGCATAGTTTCTAATCAGGAAAAAAATATCCGACAGCAGGAATCTGACATTGAAGAAATATGGGCCCATTTTAAGAGAGCTAACCTAAGAATAATTGGAATAGAGGAGGGAAAAGAAAGTGAAACCAAAGGGATCAACAATCTCTTCAAGGAAGTAATAGCAGAAAATTTTCCAAACATAGAGCAAGAGGTTGATACACAGGTCCAGGAAACTTATAGAACTCCCTTTAGAAAGGATCGGAGAAGAGGATCCCCACGCCACATAATTGTCAAAATGACCAATGTGGAAGCCAAGCAGAGAATCTTAAAGGCAACAAAAACAAAGGACCAAGTGACATTCAGAGGCAAACCAATTAGAATCACTCCAGACTTCCCAAACCAAGTCATGAGAGCCAGAAGGGCTTGGAGTAACATATTCCAAACTCTGAAAGAAAACAACTTCCAGCCAAAAATTTCCTACCCAGCAAAACTTTCTATCAAATTAGATGGAGAAATAAGAAGCTTCCATGACAAACAGAAACTGAAGGAATTTATGTCTTCAAAACCAGCACTAGAGAAAATACTCAAAGAGATTAACTACAAAGAAGAAATAGTTAACACACACCAAAACCAGAGAAACAAGATTCTCCATCCAACAGACAACTAAGATTGGTTATCTGTGGAGATTCATGATTTATGTTAGTCTTTTACCTATCTCTAAATGGTATTGTTTGCCTTTATTGTTGTTAATTTTTAGGATTTCTAGTTGGAATATTAATATACCTTCAGATATAGCATTTGGAAATATTTTATCCAATTCTATTAGTAACTTTTAACTCTGTTTACATTGTCTTTGGATATACAATATTTTTTTATTTTTTAGGGAGTTTGTATACTCTTCTGTTGCCTGTGCCATTGAAATCATATCCAAGAAATCACTGCAAATTTCAGTGTTGTGAGGTTTTATGACCCAGATTTTCTTCTAAAAGTTTATAGTCTTAAGATTTATATTTAGGTCTTTTATCTATTTTGAGTTAATATTTGTATATGGGATTAGGTAAGGGTCCAATTTTATTCTTTTCCATGTAAGTATTATTTTTCAGCAATATTTAGTTAAAAGATTATTATTTCCTCCACCAAATGTTCGTGGAAACCTTGTCAAAAATAACTTGACGATATAGGGAAGAATTTAGCTCTAGGCTTTTATTTAACTCCAATGGTTTATATATCTGCCTTTAGAACAGTACTACACTGTTTCAATTATTGTAGCTTTATATGGTTTGAAATCAGAAAATATATATCTTCTAGCTTTGTTCTTTGTCAAGATCATTTTGGGTGTCTAGAGTCCATATTCCATATTAGGATAGATTTTTTTCTGAAAAATAAATATATAAATATATGAATGTTTCACCTAAAAAATAGAAAAAATATTCTCTGGTAAGAAAGAAAGCAAAAATAAATATTGAAATGTTATCTTTAAGTCATCAAAAGCTTGGTATCAGACAAATGAAACTGTTATGTGAAATTATCATTTTTAATTTTGGATAAATTGCTATAATACTAGATGTCAACCACTAAGCCAAGCATGGGAAGGAGGGATGGGGAGGGAATGGGGTGGGGATTAGGTGGGGGCTGACTGGGCGATGTGTGCATGTATGTCTATAAAAGTTTGTATCCCACTATGATGTATGAATACAGTGCACCAATTAAAAAATAATCAGTTTATCAAACAAAAATAAATAAAAAAATAAAATAAAATAAAATTTCAGTTACCTGTTGATCTTATCCTATGTCTCACTGATGTTATGTTTTCTTTTTTAAATTGCATTTTATGATATGTAAATTGAAACCTTTTTATATATTTTAAACTTCACTGACTACTTTGTATGTATTTTACATGATTTTAATTTTATTCATTGAGTTTTCAATTTGGGAGGTGTGTATAAATGTGGTACTGGGGATTGATTCCAGAAACATTCTACCTCCAAGCTGTACCTCAGACCTTTTTAATTTTTTGTTTTAAAATAGTGTCTTTCTCGCTAAGTTCCTGAAAGTCTCACTGTGTTGCTGAACTGAAACTTGAATCTGAGATCTCCCTGTCATAGCCTCCCAAGTACTGAGGTTACAGGCATGCACCACTACATTCAGCACGAAAAGTTGAAACAATTTTATACCTTTAAATTTTAGCTTTTTCTTAGGCTTTTACTCTAATATTTTGTTCATTCAGACCCACTTACCTCCCTGTGATATGGAAACATTCTCTTAGTTGTAAAGCTTAAGGCACATGAAAATGTCCTCCAGATATGTTTACTTAGATTCTATAGTATAAATGCTTGGGCTCCTTTCCAATAGCTTTCCCAAAAGATTCTTAGAATGGGGAGGGACACTTGCCTCTTTCTTCTATAGACATCCACATCAACTTTTCCCATTATTGTTACCTTTAATAGAATCTATTAGGTATGGAATCATATCTAGTTAGATACTTTAAAAGTTCTTTTATAGAAGCTACCTCTCCCCCCATTTTAGAAATCTTTGAATCATTTTTAATTTTTCCATAAAAACTTAAATCTGTGTAAACAGAAACACAAATTCCAAAGTGGGTGGTGGAGTTATGAGGAAAGATCTTAAATATCTGTGGTGGGTCTCAGATTCGTGTATTTTACTTATCAAACACGGTTCCACAAAATGTTCATTGATTCAAATTATTTATTTGAAATTTAGCAACAAATTTCATGAGATGTCATACTCACACTTTTGCTTTAACTGAATATTTATATCATTATTATAATGTTTTTCCACTCAGATTTTGGACATGAATTTTAGCAGAATTTTTCCCAGGGATAGAAGATGACAGTCTCATTGGTTCTCCTCTGGATTTCATAGTGTACCTGGAGTTGGTAACTACCTTGTATTTGCCTGTCATATTTTTTATTTCATTTTATTGATGACATTGAACAGAAAATATTCAAATGTACATTCATTTCAATTACCAATGCTATCATATTTCTCATACAGTAGCATAAGCTAGTGTCTCTTTTTCCACCTTTATGCCATCCCAATTCATCACAGGTATAATGATAAATCATATAAGGGATTATTAAACTAATACAAAAGAATAATGACAGTCAATGAAAGACACATTTTCACACCAGGTCATCCCTTAGGTAACTGAAGTTTAATCTATGAGAAATTTCTGAAAATAAAAATACATGACTTAGATTGCTCACATCTAAGATGCAGACTAATACCTCCAGCAAAATGACATTAAATAGGATAGTCATAGCATACACGTGTGAAGTCTGATCTCTAAAGTCTTTTAGCATTTCTTAATTTTTCACTATGTGGATTTGTAAATATATTTTACTGTAATACGGAGCTACTTAGCTAAGAGTTTAATTTTTAAACAAAATGGCTGTTATTTTTTTTACCAAATACTTTCATGGAACATTTCAATTTATCAGAGGATATATCATCTCACCTTATACAACTGTTATAGAAAATAGACAAAAAAAAACAAAACTAAAAGATAATAAGCACAGATACAAAATTTCTAAATAAAATACTACCAAGTCAGATTCAGCAATTTTGTAGTGTTATGTATTTTAAGAACTTTGTATATTGTAGATATACAGAAGAATAGCTATCACTAACAGAAGAATAGCTGGCAAAGATCTTCTTCCATTCTGTTCTGTAGGCTCTCTCTTTAGACTCTTAATGGTTTTCTTTGATAAACATATTTTTAGTTCAATGCAATCCCACTTATTAATCCTCATTTTAATTTCATGTTCCTTGGGATTTCTTTTTATTAAGGAAGTGCCTATTGTGCCTATATATTGAAGTGTTGGACCTATTCCCTCTTCTAGTTATTTCAAAATCTCTAGTTTAATTTCGAGGTCAAGAACCCATAATCTACCTTTTTGAGCTCCCAGAAACTGGGATTACAAGTATGATCCACCATACCTGGATAATCAACTTTTAAATAGAAATAACCACATAACTATTTTATATGGAATCAAATTTCTTGTTTACTCAAGGATATGATTACTATAATATTGCTTTGACTTATAGTTTTCTATTTTAAAGCTGTTTTATCATACCCAGTGTAATAGGAACTATGGAATACAAATTAGATTTGATATTACCTCTTCCTTTAGAGAGTTTACTACTGATACCTGGTTTGTATAAATAATGAAGTTATAGATAAATATATACAAAATACAAGTAGCTAGGTAAAATGCTGAAAGTAAAAAGAAGAATAATGGAAAGTGAGTAGAATAGCCACTCCTAACCTAGAAATGAAAGTAACTGCTTTGTAAATAAAATTAATAGTCATCATATTTTCAGTTAGTTATTTCCCACATTATAATTAGAATCACAAAAATTTAGGAATTTACAGTTTTGTATTTTCCTTAGGAAAACATGCAGGATTTTTCCCTTTAATTCTGTACAAATAAAGATAAAACATAGATTGCAAGTCATACATAACAATACATATTTGTTATGAGCCATTGAAACACTTTAATTTTATATAAGAACATATAGGCGTTTTTCTGGATATAAGTTAAGCAGATAATGGTGAGGTGCAGACATGTTTATAAGCAGGAACATCTGGAAGTTCTGCATTTTGGTAGTTATATAAAGAAAATATATAATCCACAAAATTTAGTACTCATTTACACATAAGAAGAGGGATACAACATTTGTTTATCATAGAGGATTCATTATTTTTTATTGAGGAAAATTGAAATAAAATTGTAAAGAAGTGTTCTGAACAAGTCTTAGGTCTATCAAGAAGTTAAAGGCACACTTTGAACTATATAACATGCTATTCATTTTATTTTCACAATATATGATATACACTTAATTCCAGAAAGAAAATTTAATTCCAGCAAGAAAAATTTAATTCCAGAAAGAAAAAGGGCTTTCTATTGGTTTCACAGCCATAGTAAATTCACCATTGAATTTAATAAGCTAGGACAGTGTGGCATATTTTATTTGAATTCTTTGTCTTTAGATATTTATTTACCTAAGAAAGTGAATATTATATATTTTTATATTGAGCTAAACATCAGATATGCAAGTTAAAAATTATATTTGTTTGAGATGAACTTCAGGAATGGAAGAATAAGACTTCTGAAAATCTGTTTCTTCATGAAATTTGACAAGAATACTGGCAAAAAAATAAGTAATTATTGCAAAATCAACCTCTTCCCATGTTTTATTATTCATGACACTACTAAAGAAAAAAATGTAGCCCTTAGTAAGAAGAGTAAATCTTGATATATTACAATAGGCCTATATCCATTTTCCTGCCCTTAATTTCAGTCACCCTAAAAAACAATAGCCTAACTAAAAGAAGCTATAAAAAGTAGCAGCCTGGCAGACATTGGCAAAAGAGGAAAGGGTTTGTAACTACTCATAAAGTTTAATATCAGTGAATTGTCACTGTTCATCGATGTGAGTTAACCCCAAAAAACTTATTTCTCAGAATTTGTCTTTATTTATTTATCATAGAGCTTGTTCTAGAGAAATGGCATTATTATGGGGGATTGCCTGAAACAACAGTAACAATTTTTGAAATATCAACTACCTCAGGTAACAATAATAGCTGGGATTAAGAATAAACCAACCAAAAACCCAAAGAAAAAAGGGCATTAGTATGGATTTGGGGAAGCACTAACATATTTCTGAAAATCAATTTAATGCCAATGTATACATGCCAAAGAAAGACCAAAAGAGGACTGACATCTCTGTTTTCAATGTAAGTCTCTGACAAGGATGAAGTGAAATCCAAGAGAGTTGTAAACTACTTGTCAGGGAATTGAAAAGCTCCAGTACAAACAGGACCCTTCTGCTATGACTAGAAGACATTTAAAGACATCTCCAACCAATAGTTGACAATGAACCTAAAAAGCAAAGATTTCTTGTCTACATATTCTACCTTATAGAATGTCACAAAACAAAAAATAGCAGCAGCAGCAGCAACAACAGAGCAATCAGTGATAGCATCAAATTACACACACCACACACACACACACACACACACACACACACACACACACACGAATAAGAAGCATGACCCATGACCTATGCATGGGATATGGAGGAAGTAGTCAATAGTAAAGTTCCTTGACAAAATTCAAACAAGAGACTTCCTAGTTATATTTAAATCAGTTACTATAAATATGTTAAAAAGTAAAATATATATATGTATATAATATATATATATATATATATGTTTAAGAATTTAAAGGAAAATGTCTTGCCATATATGGAATATAACTCAAAAGATAGAAAAAAGTAATTTAAACCAATAGAGGTAATTTGGTTGTTTTATTCCCTAAGAATATTAACCAAGAAAATAATTTCTACAGATATGAAAAATGAAGTTAAAATAATACCCTAGAAAATATCTACTTAGCACAAAAGAGACAATTATAAAGGAATACTCAAATAAAAAAGATTTAAATAAAAATAATTATGAATTTAAAAGTCACTAGGAAGAATATTTTAAAAGAATTAAACTAGCTGGGTGTGGTGGCACATGCTTGTAATCCCAGCATTTGGGAGGCTGAGACTGGAGAATCGTGGTTTGCAGACAGCCTCAGCTACTTGGTGAGGCCCTCTGCAACTCAGTGAGACCCGGCTTCAAAATAAAATAATAGAAAATAGGGCAGGGGCTGTAGCTCAGAGGTCAAATGCCTCTGGAAGCTAAAACAGGGGGAGTGTGGTTTGCAGACAGCCTCAGCTACTTAGTGAAGCCCTTTGCAACTCAGTGAGACCCTGTTTCAAAATAGAGAATAAAAAATAGTGCTGGGAGTGTTGCTCAGAGGTAGAGTGAGTGCCCCTGGGTTCCACCAGTACCCCACACACACACACACACAAAGTATTGAACTGCAGAACTGCATGCAGAAAAACAGATTTGGTTAGATTAAAGATAGATAAATTGAGATTATTCATTTTGAGGAACAGAAATGAAAAAGAATGTACTGAAATTAACATAGCTTCAGAATCCTGTAAAATATTGATATGAATATTAGTATATGCATAACTGAAATATCAATAAAGTAATGATAGGGATAAAAGAAATATAAAAATAATAGTAGAAAATGTATAGATTTAGTGGAAAATATTAATATTTAATATAGGAAGCACACCTGAAAAACAAACCTGAGAGATGCAGACCTAGACACATCATAGCAAAACTGACAAAAGACAAAAAATTAATTGCCACCTTAAGAAGATACATAAAAAGAAAATAATCTTCAAAAATAAGGCAAAGTAAATAAAAAAGAATTAAAGTAATATCCTAGAAAGTATTGATTTAGTACAGAAGAGACAGTAATAAGGAATTCAATTTAAAAGTCTTAAGATATATAAAAGAAAATAGTAAAAATGTGAAATATAAATTTGACTCTATTAGTAAATGTTATTAATAAGTGTGATTTTATTAGTAAATTTTACTTTTTTGTGGTACTGGAGATGGAACCCAGGAGAGTATTAGTACTTATATCAAACTTAAGTGGATTAAAAACTTAAAAAGAGACAGTTTGTTAGAAGGATAAATGATCAAATGTTATACAGTCTATAAGTGATAGACTTTAGATTTAAATACATAAGTATATTGGAGAAACTATGTGTGTCATAAAAAATCTAAAGTAGAATTATTACTATCAAACCAAACAGAACTTAAAGACAAAAATTATAACTAGAGGCTCAAAGAAGGAAAACTACAGCCTTATATCTTTGATGAACTTGGATACAAAACTGCTAAACAAAATATGAGCAACATGCATTCAAAACCACATCAAGAAAATCATACATCATGACCAGGTAGGGTTTATTCCAGAGATGCAAGGCTGGTTCAACATACAAAAATCAACATATGAGGGTGTATTTAATCGAGTCACCCCTCCATGCAAGTCTGGTATGGAGCTGTATCTATTCTCTGTATTTCTATCTTTTAATAAACTTCTTTAAATATTCAAAAAATCAACATATGAAAATTATTCCATGTAATTCATCATATAAACAGATCCCAAGACAAAAATCACATGATCATTTCAATAGATGCTGAAAAAGCTTTGGACAAAATCCAACATCCATTTATGCTAAAAGCACTGCAGAGAATCAGAATAGAACAAACATATGTCAGCATCATAAAGGCAATCTACAATAGGCATACAGCAAACATCATATTAAATGGGGAAAAACTTTGAGAATTTCCCCTAAAAACAGGAAGAAGACAAGGATGTCCATTATCACTTCTCTTCAATATAGTACTTGAGACTCTAGCCAGAGCAGTAAGGCAAGAAAAGAAAATCAAAGGAGTACAAAGAGAAAAAGAAGAAATCAAACTTTCACTGTTAGTAGATGACATGATAATATACTTAAAAGAAAGAATTTTATATTGATAATAATATTAATCTATCAAAAAGAAACAAAAACTATAAGCATATATGCACCAGAAACATTGCTTTAAAACACAGCAAGCAAAATTGACAGAAATAAGGGAAATAAAACAATTCAATAATAATCACCAGACACTTAAAACTTCATTTTAGATAATGGTCAGAACTACAAGGTAGAATATGAACATGGAAACTGATGAATTATGACAAATGTTTAAAGAAAATTTTATAACAAACATTTAGAAGGTATGAAGAACAGAGTTTAAAAAGATTTTCAGAGAAATGTACAGGAAATAAAGAATATAGAGATATGGAAATTAAGGCCCTAAGTTAGAACAAGAAAGAGGCTTTGAGGGAAATAAAAAGTAGACCACATGAAAAATGGTCTCACTCTTGGAAGACAGCTCATTCAAACCTGACCACCTGTCAAGGCTATAGAGAACACAATACAATGATCATACCAAAACATGTAAGAATTATGGGATATAATGAAACAAAATGACTTACAGATAATAAGCAATAAAAACAAGGTCTAAAAACACAAATATAGGGCATAAGCAACTCCATCAGAAATACTACCTGAAATTATCCAAATAGAGAAAAAGAGTTTTACATCCACATACTGGAAAGATTCAGAACACCAACAAGTCAAGATAAAAGAACTTCTCCATGTGACACAGAAGTAAAAATGACTAACACAGAGGACAAGGAAAAATGTCTTAAATGCAAGTAGAATAAAATAATGGGTAACATTTAAGGAAAAAACAGAGAGAATATCTAGGAAGTTTAGAACCCAAGTCATGAAAGTCAGGAAATACAAATATGATGTAGTCCAAACCCAGAAATTTGGATAACTAAGTAAAGGAGAAATAACACTAAATGAAACAGAAAATGTAACTTCAATGATAGAAAACAAAAATTATCTCTCAATAATAACATTAATTGTCAAAGGTCTAACTACCCTAACTAAAGAGCATGAATGGCAATGTGGATTAAAGAACATAATCTGGCTATAAGATACCTGTAAGAAACTCAAATTACAGGCAAAGGAATCCATAGGCTACACATGACAAAATGAAAAAAAGGTACACTATAAAAATGGGGGCTGAAAACAGGTAAGGGTAGAAACACATTCAACAATAGACTTTAAGCAAAAACTTATCAAAAGAGACAAAGTGGATCAATCCTAATAATAAAAGAAACAGTAAAAAAAAAGTAAGGGTAGTAAGCATTTATTCCCCAAATGTGGGAACAGCCACATTTTAAAAACAAGCTCTTTGTCATATTAGATCCCAAATCAGACCCACATACAATAATATTGGGAGAATTTAACACAGCAGTCATCCCACTAGATCAATCTTCTAGGCAAAAGATGAATAAAGAATCTTCAGAGCTAAAGAATGCTATAAACCAAATAGACCTAATAGACATATGCTATAATGAATATTCCAATGAACATCACCTAAATACACATTCTTCTGAGCAGTTTATGAAACCCTCTCTAATATAGAACACATTCTTGGCCAAATATCAAGTACCAACTAAGTAAAAAAATTAATATAATTACTTTCATCTTGTCTTGTCATAATGGAGTAACAGTAGAGATTCGCAAAAGGAAAACAAAAATGAATTATATAAAACCCCAAAGCTCAGGAAATGTAAACAAGATTAATAAATGGAATTATATTAAACTAAAACATTTTTGCTCATCAAATGAAAACATCAAGAGTCTCAAGAGAAGAGCTACAGACCTGTGTAAGCTATTCTTCTGTAAGAAAAATGATATCAGCCAGCATTTGGTGTTGTGTTTTTAATAATTGTCATTTTAGTTGGAATTAGGTGAAATCTCAGGGTCATTTTGATTTGCATCTATCTGATTGCTAATAATTTTGGCCAATTTTCCATTCATTTATTGGCCATTTGAATTTCTTCTTTTGTGAAGTGTCTATTTCACTTGCTCAATTTTTTGATTGGGTTGTTTTCTTAGTGCTGAGTTTCTTGTGTTTTCTGTATATTCTAGATAATAGACCTCTATCTGAAGAATAGTTAGCAAAAATTTTCTCTCACTTTGTAGGCTCTCTGTTGAGGTTCTTGACAATTTCCTTTGCTTTACAGAAGCTCTTTAGTTTAATGCAATCCCACATATTAATTTGCATATTGACTGTGCCTTTGGGGTCTTGTTGAGAAAGGTTTTACCTGTGCTTATGTGTTGAAGCATTGTACCTATGCCCTCTTCAAGAAGTTACAAGGTCTCTGGTCTGATTTCCAAGTCTTTGATTCATCTTGAATTGATTCTTATGCAGGGTGAGAAAGTAGGGTTTATTTCCATTTTTCTGCATATGGTTAACCAGTGTTGCCAGCACCATTTGTTGAACAGGCTATCTTTTTCCAGTGTATGTTTTTTGGCCCCTTTGTCAAAATCAATTGGTTATAAGTGTGCATATTTGTTTCTGAGTCTTCTATTCTGTTCTATTGGTCTAGGTATCTGTTTTTGTGTCAGTGCCTTGCTGTTTTTATTACTATGGCTTTGTCATATAGTTTGAAGTCAGTTATTGTCATGCCTCCCGCATGGTTTTTGTTGCTGCAAACTGCTTTGGCTCTTCTGGGATTTTTGTTGTATAAATGAATTTAAGGACTTATTTTTCTATGTCTGTGAAGAATGACCATTGGTAATTTAATGGATATTGTGTTGAATCTGTAGATCACTTTTGGAAGAATGGCCAATTTTATATTTATTTTGTCTATCCAAGAATATGTATGATATTTCCATCTTCTAAGGTCAACAACAAATGCTGGTGAAAATGAGAAGTGGTAACTCTAATACATTGTTGCTGGGATTGCAAATTAGCGTACACACTTTGGAAAACAGTATGGAGGATCCTCAGAAGAATGGGAACAAACCTACCACATGATCCAGCAATGCCACTTCTGGGTTTCTACCCAAATGAATGAAAATCAAACTACCAAACTAATGTATGCCTATCTATGTTCATAGCTACACAATTCACAATTGCCAAACTATGAGACCAACCAAGATGCCCATCAACAAATAAGTGGATTACAAAACTATTTGATATGTACACAACAGAATTTTACTGAGCCATAAAGACAAAAATTACTTCATTTACAGGGAAATGAATGGAACTGGGTAAATTGTTCTAAGTGATATTAGTCAGTTATAAAAAGTAAAAAATCGGATGCTGTTCCTAATATATGGAAGCTAGAGAGAAAGTGTGTCATAGGAGGAACTCTAAATGAAGAAAAAGAAGCCATAGATGAGCAAATAAGGTGACATAACTAAGGGGGATGGGAGGGAAAAAGGAAAATTCTCTAATGTACATGATGTATATTCACAAACTTATCAATCACTAAGCTAAACATAAGAAGAAGGGAAGGGTGAGGTAATGGGGAGGAAATTGGGGGAAGGCTAAATGAGTGGTGTGTGCATATATGCCTCTACCATCTTGTACACCATTAAGATGTATGACTCCAATGAACCAATACAAAAATTTTAAAAATGAAGAATGATATTTATGATATACAATGTCCTCAAAAGCTTAGCACTAAAATGCTAAGAAACGAATCAAGAAATGAGCAATTGAAATAAATAGATACTTTATAAAAGAAAAATATAGATGGCAAAACAATATATAAAAATGTTCAATAGCCTTAAGAATCAGGGAGATACAAGTCAAAACCATATGGAGATTTCATTTAACCCCACTTAGAATGGCAATAATCTATTAGTCAAGCAACAATAATTGTTGGCAAAGATGTAGTGAAATAGAAGCTCTTCTACACTGTTGATTGGATTGCAAATTAGTACAGCTGCTGTGGAGATCAGTATGGAGATTCCTCAGAAATTTGGAAATATATCCACCATATAATTCAACTATACCACTCCTGTATATCTTCCCAAAGAGGCTAAAATCAGAATATTATAATATAATATATGTATACTCATGGTTATAGCAGCACAATTTATAATAGCTACATTATGAAACCAACTTAAGTGAATAAAAATAGACAATGCTTTACAAAATTATGGGATATGCACACAATGGAATCTGACTCAGCAATAAAGAAGAACAAAATATTTTAATTTGCAGAAAAATAAATAGACCTTGAGAACATTATGTTAAGTGAGATAAGCTAATCACACAAAGTGATGGGTTATATATTTTCTGTCATATATGAAAGCTACGGAGTACCTGTCATACCACAAGGACTTCAGATAATGGAGGAGAAACTTCATTGGAGTCAGGGAGGTATTATGGGGATAGGATACAGAGGGAAAATCAATGAAGGAATCACTTCTATGGATATGTACATATGTAGGAATGCCAATGTCAATCTCTATCTCCTATGTGGGGAAATGAGGGAGGGGGAGTTTGGGGAAAAGTACCTCAAGTGCTGTGTGCATGTATATCAATATCACTATGAACTAAATTATGATTTGAGACTATAATGCATCAAAAGTATAAATATAAAATTTTATAATAGTTCAAGGAGACCAATATAAACCTGACAAACATCACAAGAAAAGACCAGATTAATATACCGTATGAATAACTCTAAAACTACTCAACCAACTACTAGAAAACTTAATCCAGCAATACATTTTGAACAAATTAATACATTTTGATTAAATTAGTTTTATCTCAATAAGGCAAGGTCAGTTGCCTTGTACAAATACAAAGGCAATAATATAAACCGTTATATATTAAATCAAATCTACATAATCAGCAGCTTTAGAAAAAGTCATTTTGACAAAATATAACACCTTTTAATTATAAACATCCAAAATACTAAGACAGAGATTTCTTTAATATATATATATATATATATATATATATATATGTATGTATGTATGTATATATATATATGTATCCATAAAAAATCCCAAGTTAACATTATGCTTAAATGTAAAAGATGTAAAGTTTTTCACCTAAGATCAAGAATAAGAGAAAGATGTGTACTCTTATACAGCACTAAAATGCAGTGATATGCCTTAGCCTGGTCATTAGAAAAGAAATAGAAAAGAAAGAACTTAAAATAATGAAGTAAAACTATATCCATCATCAGAAAACATGATTTTATATAAAAAGAGGTATTTAAGGCTTACAAGAAGTATTTAAGCCTGATAGATAAAATATTAATAAGTAAAAAATTATAAAAACTACAGAGCTAATAAAGGAGTCACCGAGGTTTCTATATATAAGATTGATATTTTAAAAATCACCTGCATTTTGCATACCATTGTTATAGTTTGGATCTAGAATGCCCCAAAAAAGCTCATATGCTGAAAGCAGTCCCCAATATTATAATATTCAGAGGTGGGGCTTTGGAGCAATAATTGAGTCATAAGGATTTTTACCTCATTGGTGGATGAATACTTTGACGGTTGAATGGACCTCTGGGGGGGGCAGGACCTAGTTGAAGGAAGTATTTCATTGGCGTTGTCCCGAAAGGATTTATCTTCTCCCTGATCTCCTATCTGTTTTCCTTCTGCCATGAACTGAACAGCTTTCTTCCACCTTACTCTTCTAATATGATGTATCTGAGACAAAATAAACTTTCCTCCAAGTTGTTCTCAGAAATTTTGTTCATGACAAAGAAAAACTGATTAACACAACTAGCACTGAACAATCTAAAAATAAACTAGTGAAACAATTCAACTTCTGGTAGTGTCAAGAATAGAATAGAAAAACATTTAACATGAGTATAAGACATAAAATTAAAACTATAAAATAAGTCAAAAATTAAAGAAGACCAGAATATATGTAAAGATATTCCTATTTATGAAATAAAAATTAGTATATTGAGGAAATATTCCACAAATTAATCTACCGATTTAATATAATCCCTATCAAAATGCCAGATGGCTTTCTTGCAAAAGCTTGAACTGATACTAGAATTCATAATAAAATATAAGTTAAAGAGGATAATCAGAATAATCTTAGAAAAAAACAAAATTGAAAGACTCATACTTTCTTATATTAAATTTACTACAAACCTATATCAGTCCAGACACAAGGTATTATAAAAATGATAAATAAATAGATCAATGGAATAGAACTGAGAGTCCAGAAATAAACTGTTACCTACGGTCCATTGATTTTTGACAAGATTACCAAGATGATTCAATGGGGAGCTAACAGCTATTTCAGCAAATGATGCTAAGAAAACTGGATCCATATATCACATCACTTAAAAAATAAACTCAAAATGGATCATAGACTTAAATAGAAGAGCTAAAAATTTAAAACTCTTAGAAGAAATTAAAGGAGTACATATTTCTTTTGTTTTCTCTTCTTTTCTTTTTTCTTATCATTTTGTTTTCTTTTTGATACTGGCGATTGGGCTATTGAATTCAGGCACATTCTACCTTCTAGCTGCATCCCCAGCCCTATATTTTATTATTTTATTGGAAACAGGGTCTCACTAAGTTGTATAGGGCCTAAAGCTCTCCCTATTATGTGGAAGCTGGGGAGAAAAGGAGTCATAGAAGGAACTCTAGATGAGGAAGGAGAAGCCATAGATGAGCAAATAAGGTGACATAAACTAAGGTGGATGGGAGAGGAGAAGAGAAAACTTACCTAATGTATATGACCTACATTTATAAACATATCAAAGTCAGTCACTAAGCCAAATATGAGAAGGAGGGAGGGGGCAGGGAATGGAGAATACTACTCCACAAAATACTACTTTGCTGAAATAAAAGAGATGAATAATAGCAAGTGTTGTAAAAAATGTAAAAAAAAATGTTAACACTCAAAGGTTGCTGGTGGAGATGAAAAAATTTGAAGGCGTTTTTAAAAACTATTTGGAAATTTGTCAAAAGTTAAACCAGGAGTAACCACATGACTCAGAAATACCACTCCTAGGTAAAAACTCAAAAGTTGAAATCATATGACTATATGAAAGCTTTTATAAATACCCATAGTACTATTGCTTCTAGAAGCCAAAAAGGAGAAACCACTCAATGTCTACCAAATGATGAAAGACTCAACAAAATTAATATACACATATAAAAGACTATTTTGCAAGTAGAAAGGAACAATATTTTGATACATGCTACAAAATGGATAAATCTTATACATACTACCTTAAGTGAAAGAAATCTTTCAGAAAAAAATAACCATGCTGTAAGTTCCCATATGAAGTTTCCAGACTGAGCAATCCCATATGAATAGTAAGTAGATTAGTGGCTGCTGGGCTAAAGAATGGGAAAATGGAAAATCAGTACTAATGGTTAGAGTTTCTTTTTAAGGTTAAAAAAATCCTAAAATTAGAAGATTATACTCAATATTATAAAACATTCATATATTTTATAATAGTGCAATTTATGTTATATAAATTATATCTTATATATCTGTTATTAAAATAGAAAAAATTGTGCCGGGCGTGGTGGCGCACGCTTGTAATCCCTGCACTTGGGAGGCGGAGACAAGAGGATCGTGCAGGTTCGAAGCCAGCTGCGCTGGCTTAAGAGACCCTGTATCCAAAAATAAAAACAATAGGTCTGGGAGTGTAGCCCGGATATAAAAGGGCTTCCAGGAACCCCAGTACCACCAAAAAAAAAAAAAAAAAAGAAAGACAAAAGAAAAAATTGTGAATAAAAAATCTTTAAGAGCTAGGCATTTTGGCGCATGCTTGTAATCCCAGCATTTGAGAACCTGAGACAGGAGGATCACAGTTTGTGGTTAGCCGTAGGCCCTTTGCAACTTAGTGATACATTTTTAAAAATAAAGAATAAAAAAATAGGACTGGGAGTATACCATGGAGGCATAATGCCCCTGGTTTCCATCCCCAGTACTACAAAATATTAAATATGTAAGAAGTCATATATTTTAAGATACTGATTTGTGGTAAAGTGTACAGTCAAATCTTTGTATTCTATGGAAGGTAAGAAATTGATTCTAGAATCAAGGAAGATATGTGCAACAATGTATATCAATATGTCCAAGATAGTATATGAAGACTCAATAGAGTAAAATGAATTTTGTTTTTTCAGGAAAATTTTTTAAGTGGCTTGAAAAACTCTCTATTTTGCTCCTGGTCTTACATTATTGTCCAAAAATCATTATTTCCCCTGTGCTTTCTGGATAACTGAAATGTTCATTTTATGAAACACATTTGTATAAACATGACCATATTACTATTTTATATTAAAAATTTTTGTTGACCATAAAGTTTATTTTTTTTCCTTTGAATCAAAAAATTAACATTTTTCATGATTTTCTGAAAGTAAATTGGACCTGAGTACCGTGTATACTGGATAAATTAATCCTGAAGACATGACTCCAATACATAAAGTGAGAGTCACAGTACAAGGTGAAAGTAAGCTTGCACAAAATTTTAGGATGAAGAAATGTGTCTTGAGGGCATCAGAAGCATCTTCTGTAGTCAGTTATATGAATAAATATTTTTGCTGATGTTTAATATCCTATCTTCTTATAACATCTTCCATAGAAAATTATTCCTAAAATATTCACTACAACTCTAAATCACCCACTATATTTTATAACTGGGATGATATGTAATGTTGTACAGTTATATTATAATACAAAATGTTGCTTTATATTATTTTTGACAGCATTGTTTATATACTAGTCTTTGAAACTTGCATAGGAAGTCATTTTTTCTATAGAGCACCATGAATCAATGCAATAAAACAGCTCCTCCATAATAATGCTGATGTTGGTAGATTAGATAACACCTACCAGGCAGGCTCTTTTCATGTTAGATTAAGAGAGATTCACAATGCACATTGTGGTCATGGTTTGACCCAAAGTATAATCGAATCTATGAAATAGTGACGCACTCCATAATAGTTTTACTGTAATTGCTTTGTCAGATTATCAGTTTTGTAGCTCTGGCCTAAATAGAAAAAGTTTGTCCTGCTGTTTGCAGGTCTACTGAGTTTTTAGACCAAGTATATGTCAGCTAAGGTGGCATTGACCCAAAGGAAGCTGGAACACCGCGCAGATCAAGGAAGAATACTCCTGATTACACACCAGTGTCAGCAGAATGAAAAATAATCAGGTGATTGGTGTTGATGGGGTAGGGACAGGGGTTAAAAGGAAAAAAAAAGAAACTCCATAAAAAGTTCATCCTGTATTGAAAGTCTGAGATGGAAGAAAATGAGCAAAAAATGCCTTTGTTAAATTTTCCACCAGTTACTACTGCGTTATGAGAAGCCTGTGAGAGTAATGGAGGTAACTCTCAGGAAGTATTTTTAGACTTAGAAAGAGAATAGGTTAAGTTTCCTTGGAGACATAGTTCTTTCAGGCCATATATAACTTGATTTGAAGCAACTTGAATATTAAGAAATTTAACTAAACGTCTGCTTCTTTTTACTCAATCAAAAAATATAAGAAGTTCACAAATTTAAAAGTAAAATTAATGTTGATAATAATTAGCCTTGTCTTTAAATTTTAACACAATATCTACTATAGCATGTATTTTATGAATTTAGTTATATGATAAACATACTTTATACTGAAATAAAATGACTGAATTAAAATTCCTCATAAATAAAATATTTTTAAAAACACATTTTGTACACATTCCCTTTAAGAGATCATTTAAATACCTATAGATGGAATCCTTAATTGTTCTATTACTATAGAAATTGGGAAAGAATTGCCACATTTTAGAGAAAACTAGAAAATTATTTTTATAAAATTATAAATTTGCACTTTAGCCTAAAACCTCCGTCTCTCATATTTGTGATATGTAGTTCTCTATTCTTCTGTATAAACAATGGTGTAATTTTCTTCAGTTATAACATTACGCATTTAACATAACATTTAACATTACACGTTTAAGTATATACTTTTATGTGTGCCTAGGTACATATATAATTAGAATTTTGCTTCCATATTTTATTCCATATTTAGTTCACCAATTGAAACCTAAAAGAACTTAATTCTCCTAGGGAAATGTTTCTAGAAATTTAGTATGGGTAAAGATAATCTGGGTGCTTAGTAATATAGTTTCTTGTGCTTCTTCTTTGGATTCTGCTGTGGAAAAACTAGCCATATGCATTCTAATGATTACCTCAGTCTACTAATCTAAGAGAAGAAAGAAAGAAAATCATATACTATTATGATTAATAATATAGTTAATATTTACTTGTACTTGGCAATATTTCCAACTAATTTGTCTCCTCCATATCTGGGGCTAGAATCCAAGAAATGATATTTTACAGACTCACTTTCTAAGATGTATTTTATATATTGCAAAAGAAAGGCAATTTCATGTGATTTGGGGGAGAAAGGAGAACTAGAATTTGCTTTTTGTGCCCATTTCAACAATAAGCAAACACATTGACTTTAGCTGAAATTAATTTTATTCTGTCTTACAGACATTTTTCTTTGAATTTTTTAATTCAGTACTTCAGATATATGAAATTAGCAGTCTTGATTTTGGGGTATTTCTGAAACTTAAAGATCTTCTGATATGAGCTTTCTCTAAGCTCATGTGTGTTTTCTATTCTTTCAAGAGTATTAAAAAATCTAACGAAACTACTGCCTGCCTGCAATATTTTCCTGGCATGACTTTGACATACATAGCTTATGAATAAAAGAAAGGTCAACCAAATGCCTAAGTCCTGGTGACTCTTCACCTCTAACTGCATGTATGCAAGGCCTTGTCCTTATTTCAAGTCTCCAACCTTTATTCATGGGCTTCCCTAGGGAAATTACCATACTGTTTTCTAAGACTATCTACCCAGCTCCCGCTGCGTAAAAACCTGTTCTCAGGCACAGAAACTATTCTTGTCACTGTATCAGAGGAAACGCACTAAACCAAGGGCAGAATTGAGAAAGCCTTCTGAGAATACAGACAGATTTCCTTAGTCAAAATGTTGTAATTGATAGAAAAATAAAGTTTACCTGGGATTATTGCTACATTTTTCTTACTAAAGACAAACAGAGGGATCTGAGTCATACAGGAGCACATACATATCATTTTCATGAATTTAGGAAGCCAATAGGTTTATAAACCAGCAGTTATTCAATACTGTCACATGATATAAGAATTACCACAAAATCTGTATTAGAAGTAAAAATGCTGACCACCTGCTAAAGATTACTATGTTGGGTACAGGAATATGCCACTTTTATAGACATAAATAATTTTGATATCTTTCTATAAAAAATACTTTCTGAAAAATTCTCTTAAACCATCAATGGAATTTTTTTCCTCAAAATGTTTGTTTTACTCAACTAAATTAAGAGCACTGTGAAGAATATGTTGATAGAACACACTTGCTAAGCTCTGCACAGAATCCAAATATGGAATGTGGGAGAACAAGTATAACCCAACTTTATGACCCAGATCAGTGATCCCAGAGAGGATACATTTGACTCCCAGTTACTCATTGGGTAGTATATCATGGCAATAATGGCCTTCAATGAATAGCAGCACTTACAAGATTTCTTTTCAGTCTGATGCTCTACTCTTTTCATTAAGAGGTAGAGTCTATTGCTATACCTTATTTGATGTGGGGTTCCTCTGTTGCTTACTTTGTCAACATTTTAGAGTGATGATGAAGCAAAATTAGTTAGATTTACTAATTTACATGGATTGTAGGTAGCAAAGCCAGCATTTAAGCAAGTCCCAAAACTAGGTGATAAAATTTTCTAATAAGAAAGATTGATTTAGCTTAGGATAAATAGCATGCCATTTTCAGATCTAATTAAAATGTATTGAACTGTAATTACTTCTATGCAATGAAGATGGGACAGTCACTTATGAGCTTGACTTATTTAGCTTCTATGTTAAGAAATTATAGATTGTATAAATGAAATAAATACTGGTAATATGATCAATAAAAATGAAGAGTCAGCAAAAGGCAACCAAATAGTTTGAACAAGAATAGATGTTACTTAAACACTACTGAGAAACAACTAAATGGAGTTTAATATGTAATACTTTAAGCAAAGGAAAACAGAGGAGGGATAATGTAATAACTACCAAATTTGAGAGTCAATAAATACAAACACATAGAATTTTTCAGTGAAAATATGTTACATAGAAACAGTAAAAATATTGACATTCAAAGAAATTATTCTCAGAGAATTATATCAAGGAAATGACAAATGAGATATTTAAAAGCTCTTTATTACAAAGTGATCACTCATCATCTTTTTAAATATAATAACTACTATATGCATGAGAATCTTAAGTAAGATATGGAATAAAATCTCTGCTTTTCAGAATCCTTATTGTAATCAGCACTAGTATAAATACTGAGGGGAGAGTTCTCTATAATACACTATCTCTTGGTTTAGCTATATGAAATTTTCATGTCATTAGGGAAAGTTTCATGTAACTAACATATGTTGATCAATGATAGTGCCATGGGATTTGTGGGGCCTCTACAAAGACATTCATATCTTTCTGTATTATTTGATCTGTCTATATTGGTTTACAGAGGAAAAAAGATCTAACTTCCAAGTTATATCACAAATGTCTCAGGAGATTCAGGGCATCTTTAAGATACAATCATAAAAGGTTCTAAGAAATACATTAGAATTGATAGTGCTGGATCTTCTAAAATTTATGTTTTTCAGCAATAGTATGATTTGTGAACAAAATAAGTATTTTTAATATCTCTGACCAGGTACCAAGCTCAGAATAGAAACAAAGTATACTTTCATACTTATATGTGACATTGGTTTTTCTTTCAACTCTTACATTGCTAAAAGCAAACTTGTAATCAAAAGTTAAATTAACAAACACAAAAATAGGAAGTCAAACTGGTACAAATAGGAAGTCAATTTTTTTATCTATAGGCAATGACCTGCACAGTAAAGTTGAAAAGATTATTGATTCTCTAAGTCCTTTTATCTCTTGGGAGTGTCCTATTCTGTTGCTAGATGGCCAAAATGCTTAATATGGTAGGATTTTGCTGGAAAAAAGGAACCAAAACAAGATGGAGCAAAAATAAGGAGCCAGAGGAATTTATGATGAACAAGAAAGTTTATTTTAATCACCAGTGAAAAATCAATTAAGGGAAAATAGTCTGCTAAATCACAGGCTGACCATTTCAAAATGTCTCCAATAACACTCCAATCACCATCTGTTATCTTTATCAGTTTGGGAATCTCTCTTTTATCCACAAACTCAGAGCCACAATACAGAATTTTTATGTATGCTGTGGTACTGGGGATGAAACCCAGGGGCTTTTCTACCTCTGGGCTATACTCCCAGACCTATTTTATACTTTATTTGGATACAGGGTCTCACTAAGTTGCTAAGAGCCTCACTAAGTAGCTGAGGCTGGCTTCGAACCTGTGTGATCCTCCTGTCTAAGCCTCACACACACTGGGATTTCAAGATTAAGGCCAAATTGGTAACATTGGGAAGCCCTCGTATTCTTTTCTTTTCTTTTTTTTTTTTTTTTTGGTGGTGGTACTGGGGTTCCTGGAAGCCCTTCTACCTCCGGGCTACACTCCCAGACCTATTTCTATATTTTTATTTGGAAACAGGGTCTCCTAAGCCAGCGCGCGTGGCTGGCTTCGAACCTGCGCGATCCTCCTGTCTCTGCCTCCCAAGCGCGGGGATTACAAGCGTGCGCCACCATGCCCAGATTCTTTTCAATTTTTAAGTGGATAATGTGTATAGGGTTAAGCATAAACCAGTTATATTAAAATATAGTTTTGAAAATATTTTCTGTATTAGTGTCTAAAAACAATGTATCATAGTATGCCTAATAACAATAATAATGAAATGTTAATGAGCTTGAATTATATTTTAAAATATCTGTAATAAATATCTTGCGATATATAAAGCCTGTGATTTATATCAGTGATAAAAATATTTACTGCCTATAGTATTATAGTTTCCTACTTACATTCGTACTTTTTTAAAACTGCAAAACAAACAAAATCAAAGGTAAGACAACTGATATCACAGAAATACAAAGAATTATAGATTATTATGAATAAATATATGCCTACAAATTAGAAAATCCAGAATAAATTACTAAATTCCTGAATGCATACAACCTAGCAAAATTGAGTCATGAAGAAATAAAAACCTGAATACAGCCCAATAATTTATAATGAGATTGAATATAATAAAAAAAATTTCCATCAAAGAAAATCCAGCCGGGCGTGGTGGCACACGCTTGGAATCCCTGTGCTTGGGAGGCAGAGACAGGAGGATCTCGCAGGTTCAAAGCCAGCCATGCGCATTGGCTTAGGAGACCCTGTTTCCAAATAAAAATATAAAAAAGTGGGTCTGGGAGTGTAGCCCAGAGGTAGAAGGGTTTCCAGGAACCCCAGGACCACAAAAAGAAAAGAAAAAAGAAAAGAAAAGAAAAGAAGAGAAGAGAAGAGAAGAGAAGAGAAGAGAAGAGAAGAGAAGAGAAGAGAAAAGAAAGAGCAAGCAGGCAGTGATAGATTCATTTTTGAATTCTACCAAAAACTTAGAAAACTAACCTAATTTTTCTTAACAATAGAAAACAAAGGAATCCTTCCACACCCATTTTATGAGGTGAGTATTACCCTTAGAGTAATTACTCTTACTAGATAACAAAAATATATTTGATAAATATTGATACAAAAAATGTATTGTAAAATAAAATTTAACAAAACATTTAAAAGATCATTCACTATCATAAAGTGGCATTCAGCTTAGGGATTCAAGGATGATTCATAGTATGCAAGCCAATACCCCACATTAAGAGAATCAAGGACAAAGCCATATAATCACTTTAACAAGTAAAGAAAAAACATTGACCAATGTCATTAATCGTCATGATAAAAATAATTTTTTAAAAAAATTAAGTATAGAATGAATGTATATCAGCATAACATAGACAATATGTGACAAACCCATAGCTAATATAATAATAAAATTTCAAAGCTTTTCCTCTCAGATCCTGAACAAGACAAGAATACACACAGAGCAGAAAGTCAGTTAGAACAATTAGTTAAGAGAAAGAAAGAAAGAGTATTGAATTGGAAAGAAGATAATCAAAATGTTTTTGCCTACAGGTAACATGATTTTATATAGAAAAACCTCCAAAAAGTGTTGAAATTAAGTGAATTCAGTAAGGTTGTAATATACAAAATCAACATGCAAAAACAAGTAGCATTTCTAAACTGATAAGAGAAATGGGTGTAGTTTAATTCTTCTGCATATGGATAACATGATACCTCAGCACCAATGTTTGAAGAAAATGTCATTTCCCACTATGATCCTTTGTCAAAAGTTTTGTTGATTTATTTATCTGATAGCTCACTATTTTTTTTTTTGCATTACTGGGTATGGATCCCAGGGAGATTCTACCTAGGCAAAGAATTTATAGAATTATCCCCAAACCACAGGCAACAAATGAAAAATTTTATAAATGGGGTTATTATTTGTACTAACAAGCTTCTGTACAATGAAGAAAAAACTGAATCGACTTCAAAGATAATCAATAAAATGGGGGAAATATTTGTGTACTATACAACTGACATAAACATTTCTTAAAGATAAACAAATGCCAAATAGATAAATGAAAAATGTTCAACATGACTAACCATTAGAAAACTAACAATTTCTATGTGACAGAATAGGTTTGTGTAAACTTGATTGACACTTGTGAAATGCAGAATGGGAACAAATTTTTCCCTAGATATAATGGAAAAAAGATGAATTCTCTAAAAATGAAAAAAAAGATGAAGAAAAACTAATCAGCAGAATTGACTTTATTCAAAGTTAACTTCAGTAATTACATTTAAACATTCATTCTGGTTTTACTACCTCTCATCTTATTTATTTATTTATTTATTTATTTATTTATTCATTTATTTATTTTACAGCACTGGGGATGGAACTCAGGGGTATTCTACCTTTGAGCTACACCCACAGCCCAATATTTTATTCTTTATTTTGAAACAAGGTCTCTCTGAGTTGCAAAGGGCCTCACTAAATAGCTGAGACTGTTCACAAACTGCGATCCTCCTGTGTCAGACTCACAAATGCTGGGATTACAAGTGTGTGCCACTACACCCGGCATCTCATCTTATTTTTTAACTAAAGGATTATAAGCATACTTTCCAGAACAAGTAAGACAATAGGAGATATTATTTACTTACAAATAACAGTAGCATTTAAGAAACCAATACCTAAGCCATTTTTTCTTTATTTTCTTTTTTTGTCCTTTTTTTCTTTTTTTGTACTTTTATTTGTGCATATGCCTTATTTTTATGCTCCAAGAAATGGGTATTCATAAAGAACCACCCTCTCACCACATATTTCATAAAAATATTTGTCACAATCTTCCTCAAGACTTCCATAATACTTGTGATTACTTATCATGATAAACCTCTCAGGCCACCTCATTTTCTCCAAGGCATTACTATTATCTCTCTTGAAATAGCTTGGATAAAATGGTTTCATTAGTTGCCCAATACATTTTGTCTTTCAAAGTATTGGTGCCATTATTTGAAGAGGATTGGATATCACCTTGTATCTGTGTTCACCTAGGTAAAGAAGCCTTTTGGAGTCTCTTGTGCTCTGTTCATGAAAGACAAACTAAGCATCCAATGATGAGTTGGATACCTGTTTCAAGCACCAAATTCTGTACATTAGTTGTATGTTTATCATTTGATGTTTTTTATTTTTAGTATATTTTTGACTTCTTGTGCTGTTATGCTGTTATGAGTATTTGGTAATCTTTATATACTAATTGCTGTAGATATTTTGTCTCTGCTGAGTACAAAATGACAGAGAATCCAGTATATTGGTGTCTTCCTTTGTTTCTTTTCATATATTTTTAGCTAGAGTAAATTGAAAATTTTATACCCATGGTTTATCTGGATAGGTGAAAATACATTAATACTTGACCCATCACTGAAGTTCTAATATTTAAGCTATACCATATTTGCTCTTTGTGTGTTAATATGTCTATAATTCATAAAGGATTTTAAATTTTCATTATGTTTATGCATAATGAACTGCTATCTCTGAATAGTATTGCACACTAGCCCAATAGAGTTCTGTTCTCATTGACAAGGAGAGTCACAGAAAGTGAAGGGTCATATGTGGAACCTACAAGACAATAGAGACATAAGGGACTTTAGATAATGGAGGAGGAACTTCAGTGGAACAAATATGGTGTTTTGAGGGAGGGAGAAAGAGAGGAAGAATTAATGAAGGAAATACTTCCACTGACATTATGTACATCCGTGAGAATACCAATCTCTTGTAGGGAGAAGCGGGAGAGTGGGAGGCGGCCAGGGGAAAACTCACCAAGTGCTGTGTAGATGGATGTCACTATCACAATGAACTACATTATGTGGTGAAACTATAATGCACCAAAAAAAGTATTTAAAAATTGAATATTCCTCAAATTATTAGAAAACAAAGATATTACATCTAAATACCTAATATCTTCAATGTGAAAAAGAGTAATATTAAAATTAAATCAAATATCTTAAATTAAATATGAATAATCAAATTTCCATAACATTGATAAATCTTTGACAAGTAATATTTTAATAATTATTGTTTAAGAAAGAAAGAGCCATATTCTTTATTAGTTTCTGGCATTAAGTATATTCAAGTATATTTTTAGTCTATGTTAATATGTTTCCAAATAAAAACAGATATAATTTTTGAGTACAATATTATGATTTTATTTAATGTTTAAGAATATCAAAAAGTAAATTTTGAGGCAACCAAATTGAATCACTACTCTGACAAATTTTATTTCAATAGTAATTAGGTTCTGCAATATGTTAGCATGAGAATAGTTTTTGAGATATTTATCCAACTTAATAACCTGTATTTTATTTTAGTAGTACATAATTAGAAGCATACGCAACAAAGGCCTTGACTGAGATATATTTGCGGATGAGAGTTAATCAGATTCAACCGGACTTTATGGAGTTAATGACCACAGAGTCTTCTTGCAGGAGCTTAATTTTCTGGGCTTTTAGGTGAGTAAGGAAGGTGATTCCCTTGCAAGAAAAGGAATGTGAAGAGAAGTATCACCTACATTTATTGGTATTTCAATAAACTAGTTTGTTAATTTTCTGTTGCTTCTCTAACAATTAACCACACATTTGATGGCTTAAAACAACACAAATTTCTTTTGCTCCAGTTCTGTAATTTAAAAGCCCAAAATAAATCCCCCACATTCTTTAATTTTTTGGCATATATCCAACTTTTCCCATCTTCAAATTCAGCAAGTAAAGATTGATCTATCACACCACATATATGATAAGTAAAAATATACATTTTTATGTAAAAAGAATTTGACATCTCTTTTTACATATAAAGAGATCCTTTTATGTCTTTACTCTTTAAAACATCTTACAATTAAATTGGATGTATCTGTATAATCCAGAATAATCTTCTTTTATGACCAGTTGGTTAGTAAGATAAATTTCATTCAAAATCATAATCCCCCATTCTCATGTATCAGTTTTTAGATTAGTTCTATATTTAGTTAGCCTTTTGAAAATCCAATTTTGATTTATATAATGAAACTTTCAGCAATTCAAATTTAAGATTGGGAAATTACTATTCTTGGTACCCATACATAATGAAGCAAGTCAAATCTAATGATCACAGTTTTGTTTTTTGATCAAGAACAATTTTTTGAAATTCCTTTTTATCATAAAAGAGTTACCCTAGAGACATTTTGAGTTCAGCATCAATGAGCCCCTGTCGTCTATTTTACACTCTACTGGGTTATCGTATTCTAAACCTTATCTGAGATATTTTCATGTCCCCTTCATTTGAGCTATTTTGTACCTTTATGTAAATCATCATAACTGATGAATCTGCAACTCTTATCTTGCCTGGTGGCAACTCAGTAGAAGTCTCACCCCTCTATGTGAAATTATTTTGAGTGCACAGTATCAGGTTTGATTACATATTATTACACTTGCCCAATTTGCCAACTCCTAAAACTTTTAAAATTCTTCTAGTTTTCTTTAATATTTTTTGATGTTATGCAGACTATTTTTTCTAGTATTCCTACTTTCTTGTGTCTCCAAAATGTAAAGCCTGACCTGCAATATCTCCCTCATAAATCTGAGCAACTCTGCATGCCTTGAGGTTGGCCCCTTCTGCTAGGATTTGAAGGAAGTTATTCAAGCTGAATCCTGGCTACTTGATAAGAATCTTAAAGGAATAATTGCAATAGGCCAGGTAAGAGACCAGAATTCTTTCTGGACAAATTGTTATCTGGTTCATTCAGGAAGCTTGGCAAAATAATTATATTATACTTGCAAGAAGTAATCAAGATGTGGTCAAGTCTATGCCACACCCAGCATTAGTTTTCTGTTTCAAATTCAACCAGAAGTGAGGCCTAATTGCTGATAACCTCCTGCAACCATGTGGACTGGTGAACCTCAGTGTAGAACTACAGACTTTCTTTTAGTAGTTATTTATATTAATTTTTAATATTTCTTTTTTTAAATTTTAGGCATCTCACTTTTAGGATGGCTTGTCTCCAGGAAGAGAAGGGTATGAAAGAAAAGCTTTGGTATAACTAAGGTTGACAATTCTGAACCACTCAGTGGATGATTCAATTGATTTTACAGGCTAAAACACCAATACACATCCTCCAGACACAATTTCTCACATGCTTCTAGTGCCACTCAGGATGTTAATGACCAATCAAGTCCCTCATCAATGAACATTACTCTCAATCCAAAATGGGGATAGACAATATTATTATCATTTTTTTTCCTATGACTCAGGCAACTCATTTGTTTACTTGTATCTTTAACACCCAGAATTCTTTCAATGAGAGAGTCCTTATTAGTAGACTTCTTCTCTATGACCACAGGTTGAATAAACTATCTCATCAATTTTTTTGTTGTTGTTTTGGTGGTACTGGGGTTCCTGGAAGCCCTTCTACCTCCAGGCTACACTCCCAAACCTATTTTATACATTTTTATTTGGAAACAGGGTCTCTTAAGCCAGCGTGGCTGGCTTCGAACCTGTGTGATCCTCCTGTCTCTGCCTCCCAAGCGTGGGGATTATAAGCGTGCACCACCACACCTGGCTTCTCTCCTCAATTCTTTGCTGTACTTTGTCTCTCATGATATGAACATTTTATAACAGACTTTTTCACAGATGGATTCGTTATGATGTAAACATAATCATAAATACAAAGATAATATCTAACCACTATAATTGTGCTTGTTTTAAGTATAAAATATGTAGCAATATTTTTAATGTTTTATTGGTTGATTGTAGTCATACGTCTTAATGGAGTACAAGATGGTAGAGGCATACATGCACACACCACCCAATTGTCATTTACCCATTCCTGTCCCATTCCCTCCCCCTACCTCCTGCTCAGGTTTGGCTAAGTGATTAACATTGATATATTTGTTAATGTATATCATATATATTAGAGATTTCCCTTCGTTATGTTGCCTTATTTGCCCATATATAGTATCTCTTTCATCTAGAGCTTCTACTATGGCCCATTTTTATATTGGGTTATATGTTCTCACCCTCCACAAGAGTCAATTCAAAATGGATCAAAGACTTGGAAATTAGATCAAAGATCTTCAGGCTTCTTGAAGAGGGCAAAGGTCCAACAATGCAACACATAGACACAGGTAAAAACTTTCTCTTGTACTCCAAAGGTACAAGAAACTAAAAGGCTAATCAATACATGGGATTGCATTAAATGAAGAGCTTCTGTACAGCAAAAGAAACTATCAAGAACCTCAATCAAGAGCCAACAGAATGGGAGATTTTTGCCATCACTCCTCTGATAGAGCACTAATATCTAGAATATAGAGAGAATTCAAGAAACTCAGCACTCAAAAAACCATATAACCCAATAAAAATGTAGCAATGATTAAATCATTATACATCAATAAAGACTAATACCTTCATTGAACCAGTGATAAAACCAAGAATACAAATGTTAACTTGACCAATATTACAGAGTTTATAAATTGTAAAGACAAGTTTAAACCACAGGCTATCTGGTCCCAAGCTCTGTAATCTTAGCATTTATGCCAACAAATAATTTTGCTTTATTTAGAAGATTCTTTAGTATAGTTTTGTGTTTGTTGTGCTTGTTAGTTCAGTTCAGTTTGGTACTGGGGATTGATAAAAGGGGCCTTCTGTCTCCAAGCTACACCTCCTCTCCATCTTTTTTCTTTTTTATATTTGAAACATGGTTTCAACATTAAAAGCAACTAATTGAATTAACTATTTTTAAAAACATCAGAATAATTTAGGTCAATTTTTTGTGAGAGTTAGTCAATATTTTCAAAATTCTTACTTAAACATTATGTTGATTCTACCACTGCTCAGTATTCTTACAATACCTTTTGTAATATGCTGTTGTTTATTACTTGTTTAACTATTTATAAGGCCTGTGTTTCTAAAAATTTGAAGATCTTAATGTATATACTCTTTTACAAATTAGAACCATACATATAAATATGTGATACATATGTGTATGTACAAAAAAGTAGTTCAATTTTAGTCTAGATATATTGATTACTGCTCTTGGGACTTCACTGATATATTATTGGAAAGGAATTTGATAATGCTGGGAATGGTGGTATGCACCTATTATCCCAGTGTTTAGGAGCCTGAGACAGGAGGATGATAGTTTTGAGTCCAGCCTCAGCAACTTAATAAGGCCCTCAGGAACTTAGTGAGACCCTGTCTCCAAATAAAAAATACAATAGAACTGTAAGTGTAGCTTAGAGGAAGAAATGCCCCTGAGTTCAATCCCCAGTACAAAGAGAAAGAGATAGAAAGAGACAGAAAAAGAAAGAGAAAGAGAGAAAAAGAAAAGAAACTGAATGAAAATGAAAATATTTTATAAGCAATTATGTATAAATTTCATGTAATAATATTTAAATTATTGATACCTAAGGATGGGGATTATATTAAGGCAGTGCGGAACTAATCTGCATCTCGATATTTTCACCTGAATATCTAAAATCCCAAGGATTTACAAAAATTGAACTGTCTTTTTCCTAACTAAGCAATCCATGTCTCTAGTTTAAAATATATGGTGCATAATTAAAAAAAAAAAAAACCTTTTCTCAGTCTATCTTTACTTATATTTAACATTATAATTGTCTTTTTTAAAAAGAAGAGTAAGCCTTTTTTTGTTTGTGGTATTAGAGATTGAACTTAGAGGCATTATACCTCTGAGTTACACCCCCAGCCCTATGTTTTATTCTTTATTTTTAAACAAGGTCTCACTAAGTTGTGGAGGACCTCACTAAGTAACTGAGGCTGGCCACAAACCTTGATTCCCCTATCTCAGCCTCTCAAGTACTGGGGTTACAAGTATGTACCACCACACCCACTTCTTGCTCTGTATTTCTAAGAATCATACTTCTATTATTTTTAAAAATTGAGTTGAGCTGGGTGTGGTTGCATACGCTTGTAATCCCAGCACTCGGGAGGCTGAAACCAGAGGATCACGATTCGCAGACAGCCTCAGATACTTAGTGAGGCTCTCTGCAACTTAGTGAGACCCTGCTTCAAAATAAAGAAGAAAAATAGGACAGGGGTGTGGATCAGAGGTCAAATGCCCCTGGGTTCCATCTCCAGACCCGCAAAAAAGAAAAAAAAAAATTTTGAGTCAAAGTTTACCAGAGAAGTGTATTTAGCTCTGCCCTGCAAGTTCTTAGCTTTGATAGTCACATTTCTCTGTCTCCCAATGAATTTACTTGATTTTTCAAATTAAATCATGATGAAGTTCTCTGATTAAAAGTGATAAAGGAATACTTTTTGGAGATTATCCACAGAGTGTTGTCATTGGGCTTCTTCACTTTCACCTTCCCCTGAAGTTGATCATTTTTCCTTTCTCCTTGATATTCTGGATGTCTGGAATTAATTATTACCTCAGGCTTAGTACTGAAATCTAACCACACTTCTTCCCACAGTCAAACACCAAAGCTGATAGGACAAGTTTTGTTGTTGTTGTTATTGTTGTTGTTGTTTGAGTATTACTCTATACCATTTGTCCTATCACTCCAATTAAAGGTTGTTTTCTAAGCCTAATACAATAGATTTATTTTAGGATTTTCCTTTACAATTATCCTAGGATTTTCTATCACTCTGCTCCTGCATTAGATCCATTATTTCCTGAACCGTGTTTTCCTTTGTCTTGGTTTATTTAATCATTTACCTATTCTAGAACCTTCCAGAATAAAAATTTGCATTTGAGAGATTGTGGAGATTTAAATAGCTGAATGGCCCTTTACTACATCTTCACATTGACCTGCAAGTTTAAGCAGGTACAGCAATTTAAGTCCCATCAGAAACAACAAACTACAAATAAGTTAACTGGTAGAAGGTCAATACATAGGATTCATAACTATGACAAAAGAGTAATGATAAAATGTATGACAAGTCTCCAGGGTGCCCTAGGAATGAAGGAGTGCACCTGAGAAGGACCAATTTGGAAAAGTTTTAGTCCTTCTTTGGGAGGGTACAGCTCAATCCAGTGGGTAGAAGAGACATTGATGGGTTTGTCCAGACCAATCCTGGTCCTCAGTCACTGGGCAAGAAACAGTAACTTTCCTGAGCACAGAGGCAGGTGATCAGCAGTAGGTGGCATGGGAGTATAGCTACCGCACAAGCGCTGGGAGCTTTCACTAGGTTGCAGGGAGAATTCACAGTGGGCCAGGCACTATTGTCCACCTTGAGAAGGCCACAACATGTTATTACCAGCTGAGGCTATGTGGTTGCAGAACTCCTTTCTGGGAAGAACTTTAACTAAGTTTCATGCAGACACACACACACACACACACACACACACACACACTACACCAAATACATATCTATACACATACCACACATGCTACATGCATTACATACCACACACAATCCACGTGCAACACATGCACCCATATCATATGCACACACATACCATACACTACATACCACACATGTCACCTACCACATACCCCATGCACAGCAAATGCATGCACACACCTATTACACAGACACACACACAGACACTTCTGAATCCCTTGTCATATTGCAGAAATGGCAGCAGAGATTTTTTTCCCCTTGTTTTGTGGTGCTGGAGTCAACACAAGGACACTACTTCTGAGCTACACTCACCCCCATTCCTTTTTACTTTTTCTCTTTTTTTGGAAACATAATCTTGCTAAGTTGCTGCCACTGCATGCTGGCTTCAAGCTGGCCATCTTCCTGCCTCAGCCTCCCACATACTGGGAATTACAAGCACATACACCCTACTAGGAGGGTTTCTGGAAACTTCTTTGCAGTGCCTCCAATGGAAACTTAATGCCATGCTCACTGAAAGGCAGAAATGCAAGAAACAACGCTATTTTTTTTTTATCAGATGGATTATTTTGAAGGGAGTATTTGGTATAAAGTGGTAATAGATTGGTTTTTGATACAGGTGAATATAAAACTTCAGTTTTTAAGACATTCTAATTTTTTACATATTTTTTCACTGTTTTATAGATTTCAGTGTTTCTGATCAAAGTTTGAGAACATTCTGAATTTTGGAATTTTTATCTTCTATTGATTTTCCTTCTCTAGAAGATTTTAGACCTTCTTTGTGTAGATTCAAAAAACACTCTCTGGTGTGTTCTGGGAAGAGCTCTATTTTATTTACTTTTTTAGTATATTGACACTTTTTCATTATTACTGTGTATATGTGTGTGCTTTCTCCATTTTATACTGTTTACTTTTTTCTAAGCTTTGTACTAAGTAAATAATGAAATTCCTAAATTGATCCTCTCATTTACTTATTATTTCTCTATGATATTCCAATGCATTAGTTGCTATAGTTATTATATTCTAGTTAATATTTCTTTGAATGTATTTTCATACTACAACTACCTTTTTTAAAATAAAAACTGTCAGATTAAAGATCTTCACTCATTTTTTCTAATATACCTCAATTTTTAAGAATCAAGTCTGGAATAAGTGTTTGTTAAATAATTGTTGAATAAATATTTAATTGTATGTTTTTTCTTCCATTTTCTTTTCGTACCTTCTTTTTTTTTGTGGGTCTGGGAATGGAACCCAGGGGCATTCGACCTCTGAGCTACATCCTCTGCCCTATTTTTTATTCTTTAATTTGAAGCAGGATCTTACTAAGTTAAATATAAGTAGTTAATATAGCAAATAACAATGGTATTTGTCACAGACCAGAGAATTAAGTTAGAACTGCTAGATTATATTTAGGTTATATAATATTTGTTTTCATGTAAACCAGATATTTAGAGAAGATCCATTAAATTAATTTTTGTTGCCCTTCATTCTTATTACTTGTACCAATAGCTGTCTTTTAAAAAACATGTCAAAAGTATACAAATAAAGTGCAATTACAAGAGTGAGATGAGTACTTTTTCTTTATTTATTAATTTTTTTAAATTTTTATTGGTGCATTGTATTCATACATCTTACTTACCATATGATTCAGCAATACTACTTCTGAGTATCTACCCAAAAGAAAGGAAACCAAACTACCAAACTAATGCATGCATATCTATGTTGTTCATTGCTGCAGAACTTACCATTGCCAAACTATGGAACCAAACAAGATGTCCATCAACAGATGAATAGATTATAAAACTGTGGGATATGTGCACGATAGAATTTTACTCAGCCATAAAGAACACAATTACATCACTTATAGGGAAATGGATGTAACTGGAGGACATTATGCTGAGACTAGTCAATTAAAAAAAATAAGAAATTGGATGCTCTCCCTAATATGTGAAAGCTAGGAAGAAATAAGTCATAGGAGAAACTCTAGATGAAGAAGGAGATTCTATAGCTATTAATATTAATAGGTCCTTAAAACTATACTATAATGTCAGCCTCACGAGTACTGGGATTAGAGTCATGCACCGCTATGCCCAGATCTAAATATTTATTTTCTTGGTATAAAAATTATGTTTAAAAAATAGTGGGAAGTAATTATCTTCCCCAGAATAAGACTCTCTGCCTGTTGTTTAAATATCCACTAGCTACATGCTTGAGTTATTGCCGCCAGCTTTCACTGTGTGTCACCAGTGCTACCCTTGAGATCACAGGGGCTCATAGAGTCAAATATCTAGGACATATTGAGAAAGTAGGAGAACTCCTACGGGGAAAGTTAACAGCTTACGTGTATGTGACTCTCACAATCAACTCAGATGATCGTTGTTTCCCTCCAACTGTACATTTGGCTGAACTGCTGAACACCTGTCCCAGTTTCATCCACCCCTGCCGAGTGTGCCCATGCTTCAATCGCTTTGCAGATTAATTATCACAATTCCTTAATGTTTGAGCTCAAAAAGCACTTTTCAGATAATGAAATTTATACAGATTCAAAGGTTATATGGAGGTAACTAAGACATGTGAAAGAAATGGAAAATAAAACTTCTCATTTATAACCAAATAAGACAGAAAACAGCATTTTCCACAATGACTATCAATTAGAATTATTTGACTGTGAGCAGTAGCTGTTCATTCTATCCAAATCAAACAAAATACTGAAAGGATATTTGAAACACAGATTTAACTTGATGCTGAGAAATCAAACCTAAAATTATAGAAGCTAAGATAAGGTCCAGAAAGTAAATAGAAAATCATACTCTCCTAGCAGGATGATTATGGCCAGTGTTATACCTTTGGGATGACTATAAATCCAACCATTTTCAGGCTCATTGTCATTCTGCCCACTATCCAGGTTTTGAAAATAACAACACATTAGTCTAGCTCAGAAACATGCCATTAGTTAATGGACACACTAGGAAAGAGAAAATTTTTCTAAATAAACATGGGTAGGGTAAAAAGTGGAATTCTAGATATATAATACATATTAAATACTTACTGTATAAAAGCATATATTTCTGTTTCTGAATTATAGTCCATTTAGATCAAAAGATTCTGTTTGTCTTGAAAATAAGCAAGACTCAATTTCTCAAGTCACAAAAAGTCATAATATGGCTTACAGTTTCAGTTTGGAGTCATTATATCCTAAAAACAAAAAAGCTTCCATCCTTACAAAACAAAAAATGTTGGAAACACAGTAAATAAAGAACATTGTAGAAAACTATCAATGTGGTAAGACAACGACCATTACAAAGAGAAAGACCCACAGAGAGAGAAAGAAGCCAAGCACTTCCTTATCCAAGGAAGAAATTAGTGGACACCATATCATCTGAAAGGAATAGAAAGCTATAAATTTTTAAAGTTTTCTATGAGGTGATTGTGGACTAGTACAGTAATGAGAATCTCTTGGAAAGTGTAATCATAGAGGATTTTCTACCATTTTAATTAATGGATTTTCTTCAGGTACCCTACCAAACTCCCATAGGACAGATGAAGAAAGGCACTGAGAAAACTCACTCAATGAGGAGGACTCCTAAATGCTTCTTTCTTTCTAAGCAAATGTTCAGTCTACAGGGGGATGAAAACTGCCCAAGGATACATGAAACATTTTATCTCTTTTGGAAAAATGAACTCAACAAAGATCCAGCCTCCTTGTCTCCCCTGGTTTACTAGAACACCTAAAACAAACTATATCAGACTAAGTGGCTTAATTAACATAAACTTATATTCAAGGTAAACTTAGATCTGAAAGCTAGAAGTCCAAGATCTAAGTGTCTGTTTGGTTGCTCCTGAGGCCTTGCTCCTTGGCTTGTAGATGACCACCTTCTTGCTTTGTTTTCACAGTCTTTTTCTCTCTGAGTGTTCATCCCTGGTCTCTCTTTGTGAGTTTGAATTTCTTCTTAGTTATAAGGACATCAGTCAGATTGAGGATTAGGTGACCGTCCATTCCAACATTTTGTTTTTTTTTTTTTTTTTTTTTTTGCTGTACTGCAGATGGAACCCAGGGCATTCTACCTCCAAGCTACATCCCAGTCTTATTGTGATTATTCTTTATTTTGAAACACGGTCTCACTGAGTTGCAAAGGGCCACTAAATATCTAAGGCTGGCCGTGAACCCACATCATCGTGTCTCAGCATCATTGTGTTTAAATATGGTTCTTACTTAATCAATGCTTTTAGACCTCTATCTCCAAATAAATTTACATTTTGAGAGATTCAGGGCTTCCATATATGAATTTGGTGGCGATAAAGCCAATAACACTATTATCATTTAAGAGGAACAAATAAAAGCTTTAATTTGCAGAAAAGAACACATTATACATTTACTAAGAACAGCGAAGGACATTACTACAGCTGAGAGAGCAAGAAGAAAGATTGACGGAGAAAGGCAGAAACATTTTTAATTCAAACTCCCAAGGTACAGCTTCTTTGTGCTGCAAAAACTGAGACTTATTTAGAACACTAGCCACTCTCCTGACATACTTCCATCCCATTAATGACCCCTGAGCAATAATAGTAATTTAAAACTGGGAGATCTACAAAAGACAGACCCCCTCTGAAGAATGGTAGAAATGAGAAACCAAGAATGAAGATTAAAAATAAGATCACTAGATTATGGCCCATCGTTCCCACAGTAGCAATATTCTTCAAAAACAGTACACATTTTGATTAACATAAATATTCATGTAAGAGATTATACCTCAGTGTCTACTTCCCTATAATATATATATATATATATATATATATATATATATTTCAATAAAATCTGGCAAGGAAAGCCACAAATAAACAAACCCAAAATGCCAATAGAATAAAGCAAATACCAGAAACAAATTCAGATATGATACATATATTAATACCATCAGAGTAAAATTTTAAATTAACTATAATTTATATGTAATTTCGGTATAAAATAGGATTTGTAAAAATAATCAAATGGAAATTTTAGAAAATAAATATATAATAACAGAAATTTAAAATGACATTAATGGATTCACCAGTACACTCAAGTAGCCAGGAAATAAATAAGTTGAAAATAGGACAGCATTACTGGTTATAATGACTCACTTGTCATCCAAGTATTTGGGAGGCTGAGTCAGGAAGATTGCAGGTTCAAGGACAGCCTCTTCAACTTAGCAAGAACCCCTGTATGTGTAGCTCAGAGGAAGAATATTTCTAGGTTCAATTCCATGGACCAAAAAAAGGAAGATACTGAAACAACATAAATTATGTAAATTAAAATATGGAATTAAAAAAAAGTGAAAAACAATAATAAAACAAAACACAAAAAGATACAATTTATAAAATGTGCTACATAACAGCAAATGTTACAGCATATATAGTTAGAAAACAAGAAGGCAAAGGAAGTGAAAATATAGTGCAAGAAAAACTTAAAGAAATAATGGCTTTAGAATTTTCAAAATTAGTGACAAACCCTCAGAAAACATGAAGAAGAATAAATACCAAACATATTATGGAAAACTAAAAAAATCAATCTTCAGCAAAAATAACAAACTTTTAGCTATAGTATAAAAACATCATGCCATTATCCTAAAAACAGACTTAAAGCTGGGCGTAGTGGCACACGCTTGTAATCCCCACAGTTGGGAGGCAGAGACAGGAGGATTGTGCAGGTTCGAAGCTAGCCATGCTGGCTTAAGCGACCCTGTTTCCAAATAAAAATATAAAAATAGGTCTAGAGGTAAAAGTGTTTCCAGGAACCCCAGTACCACTAAAAGAAAAAAAATCCATGCATTTACTGTCAGTTTAAATATATATATTTAAAATATATATGTAGCCGGGCATGGTGGTGCACACTTGTAGTCCCTGCGCTTGGGAGGCAGAGACAGGAGGATCATGCAGGTTTTAAGCCAGCCACGCGCAGTGGCTTAGGAGACCCTGTTTCCAAATAAAAATGTAAAAATAGGTCTGGGAGTGTAGCCTGAAGGTAGAAGGGCTTCCAGGAACCCCAGTACCACCAATAAATAAATAAATAAATAAATAAATAAATAAATAAATAAATAAATAAATAAAATATATATGTATATATACACACATATATAGATAGATATAGATATGCACATAATTATTATTCTACCTTAAAAAGAAAGAAATTGTATCATTTGCAAACATGAATAACCCTGAAAGATATTATGCTATGTAAACCAATCCAGACAGAGAAAAACAAATACTTCATGACCTCATATGTGGAAGGTAAAATTTTCAAACTCACAGGAACAGAAGGTAGAAAAATATTTTTGCAAAGAGCTGTGAAGTAGGGGAAATAAATAAATGCAGGATCAATGGTACAAAATTCAGCTATAAGATGAGCAATTTCTGAAAACCTAATTATAGCATAGAGAATGTAGTTAATAATAACTGAAATTTGGTGAAAGAGTAGATTCCCAGTGTTCTCACAAGACACAAAAATTATAAATAGTAAGGACGTGAAGTCTTCAATGTATTAATTTTGTTCCAATGATCCTTGAACAATTTGTACAGATATCAAAATACCACATGGTGCAACTTCAATACAATTTTTATTTGTCAACTAAACCTCAATATAACTAGATAAAAATAAGTTAAGGCATATGTAACAGAGTAATGTCAGAAACTTAAAGATATTATCAACATCAAACATGACCATACTGAATATAAACAAATTTTTCTCATTTTAATTACTCTAATGGTAGCCTGACTACTTAAAGTGATAATGATAACAATACCTTAGGGGTTCTTTAACATATGTAAAATGTCATTAAAAGAGAGACTTTTAAAGTATGACCTATATCTTGATGCTATATCAGTCTACTGATATCCCTAAACACCAAGAACGGAAAGATATTTCCTTGACTTGATTAGTTAATATGTTTATAATTTGTCTTGAATTGAGTTTGAAAGATTTATCCCATTAGTTCCTTTCCATAACAGGTTTTATTCTAATTAGATCTTTCACAATGTGCATGTACCAGTGAGACTCTTCTTGAGAGATCATATTTCCACTTGCACTCAGTGTAATCCCTTCACCAAACCACAATCAAAACCGGTTTCTAAAGAAATAACTCCTGTATCATGTCTAATAAAAGTAGTTTAACCATCTCTTTCAGATTTGTTTATATGTAAAAAGTCCCTCTAAACAAAATTATTAAAAGGGAATCAACAATTAAATATAACAGTGATAATTTTAAAAGGATTGCAGTCCTTTTTTTTCCATCCAGTTAGCATACATCTTGATTAATTTGTGCTTTATTGAGAACATAATTATAAAGTAATTATGAAAACTTAAAATGTCATTAACTTTGTCCTCCATGGATTTAACAGCCTAATAAGACTCATCTAAATTCTTAAACTTTCCTTTAACATCAGCCATCATATAAAATAAATCAGACATATGTATGCAATCAGGGGCATTCATTTTCATTTAAAATTGTTTCCCCAAAAAGATTGTTAGTTTATTAATTTGTCACTCTTTATTTTTCTCTACTCTGCAGTTCTATTAGCCATATGATCTGAAATTTTCTTTACATTTTTTATAAAATGGCTGACATACGCCGATCCTGGTGGCACACACTTGTAATCCCTGCTCTTGGGAGGCAGAAAGGAGTATCATGCAGGTTCAAAGCCAGCCTCGATGGCTTAAGAGACCCTGTTTCCAAATAAAAATATTTTAAAAAATTAGGTCTGGGAGTGTAGCTAGAGGTAGAAGGGTTTCCAGGAACCCCAGTATCACAAAAAAAAAAAAAAAAAAAAGATGGCTGACACTTGGGAAGATTCAGAAGTGGAGCACACAGACACATGTTACCATTACAAAACCAATGCCTAAGCTTACAGTTACAAACTGGAACTACATAATTTACCACTTTTATAGAAAAGATTGTTTTTATTCCTCACATATGCATATGTATATGTATGTATTTCTGGAGAGAATATTTATTACTACTGTTATAGCTTTGCTCCCTTTCAGCTTTTCCTTAATTTCATGAATTCTATTTCGTTAATTTTAAAACTTTTTGTCCCATATTCCTCTTCTTATATTCAGAGAATCACTATTTTGTTCTTTTAAAAACGAACCACTTATTTCACGTCTGACTTTTCACCTTCTTTGACAGCTTCTGATATCACTTGTTTATCATGCCCTGATAAAATGGCTACCATTATTTTTGAATGACCACTATAAACTACTAATCTATACATTTTAATATTGTAATATAATAATGTTAAATTTATCTTTAATTATAGAAATAGTGAGTAGTCAGAATAATAATTCAAGATAACTGTAACTTACTCATAGTGAGTGAAAGAGCTTATTTCTAAATCTACCTAAGAATCAAGGCCATACTTTAACCATTATGTGTATCTGCCTGACCCCAGGTTATCAAAGGACAGTTAGATACTACACAGTACTCCTTATTTAATAAGGCACAGAACTATGCAATTCACTTTAGAATGATACCCATCAAAAGGGGTTAAAACAGAAAATAATTGTGGCACTTAAGAAGTGATTGTCAATTATCTGAATAATTCATAGAGATGGGAGAGCTCTTCCTCTGACAAAGCCAGATAAATAAGGTGTCTCTGCATGTTATTTTATTGTCTTTTGCTTCTGCTTCTATACATGTTTTTGATCTCTAACTTGCACTCCATTATTTGATTCATTTTCATTCACTAATGAAGCTTTTAGTCCACATTAGAACTTGAAGCACTTAAAAATCCTTGGTCATGTTGCTTCATGCCAACAGAGCCCCAAGTTTCCATTTCAAAGCAGCATCATTAAAACTGTGGTAGTATAATAGTTGCCTGGACTGGCATTAATTTTGGCACAGACTCAGGAGCAGAATTTTTTCTGATTGATCTTGAAAGATAGAATGGTTTGGGGGCTTTATGGAGCCTTTCTGGCCTAACTTTTGTCTTTCTAATAACATTCATCTCAGCCAGGCCTGCAAGCTGCTCAAACTTTCTGGGACAGGTTTTGAACTACCCCTCATTTTAAATTGCATTTCATTCTTTAAAACTAAGATTGGAGATGATTTCCAGAGTTACAGAAAAAGCATTTTTCCTCCAAAGTCATTTTTCCTCCAAAGTCAATAATTACAATGATTAATTTTTCTAAATATGAGATAAACAGAGTGAAATGGTCTTGCTTTTGAATTCCATTAATTTCTTTCTTTTCCTTAATTTTCCTTTCTCCATCATTTTATACTTTGGCATTAGAATAGTCACATACTGATTCAATCAATCCTAACAAAAATTATGATAAATTGAAAAAGTTACTTTCAAAAATAAGGCAAAAATTGGAAACTGATAGATATTTTCAAAACTGGCAGCTGGGCATGGTGGCGCATGTTTGTAAACCCAGTATTTGGGAGGCTGAGACAGGAGGATCACAGGTTCATGACCAGCCTTAGCTACTTAGTAAGGTACTCCGCAACTTAATGAGAACCTGTTTAAAAAAATAAAATAAAAGATTAAAATAGGGTTGGAGGCCGGGTGTGGTGGCGCACGCTTGTAATCCCCGCGCTTGGGAGGCGGAGACAGGAGGATCGCGCAGGTTCGAAGCCAGCTGTGCTGGTGTAAGAGACCCTGTTTCAAAAATATAAAATAGGTCTGGGAGTGTAGCCCAGAGGAAGAAGGGCTTCCAGGAACCCCAGTACCACCAAAAAAATAAAATAAAATAAATAAAATAAAATAAAATAAAATAGGGTTGTTGGTGTAGCTGAGAGGTAGAATGTCCCTGGGTTTAATAACCACTACTGAAAAATTTAAAAAAAATTGGCATTTTAGCTAGACAAAATGTATATGATTTCATTTCTATCACTTTTTCAAAAATTTCATAAATGAATTTCCTCATGATTTGATATTGCCATCCAAAAATATTTTAAATGAAAACAATGACAATAACAAATGCATAGCAAATACTTTGAGCAAATTTCAGATACTAAGGATATAACCAAGGTTTTAAATCTCAATATTTGAATGGATACTAATTTACAGCAATATGTGCAAAAGGTTTACTAATTTTTAGCATTATGTGCTAATGCTATTTCTTTCATAGCAGATTACCCATATTGTTAAATCTGATTGTAAATAATGAGTACCTGTCTATAATTTTGTCTATGCTTGGCATGTGGAAATAATGAAAGGCTGATAAACCTTGATGTCATAATTATATTTTCAAATCATACCTGGACATTTATTTGGCTTAGACCTTGCTATATAAATTCTTTGTTCCTCGGTTTCTTCACCTGAGCAATGAAACTATAATATTTATTTGGAATAATCACTTTAAAATTTAAAGAATTTTTTAAAAAGCACTCAGTAGACTTTTCAAATCCAATCCATTACAAATGGAAGCTGCTCCCCTCATAAGGAAACTAGGTAACCATGTTCTCATTTATAAGAGGTTTCCAAAATTCAGGAACATTTAGGTAATTTTAAGACCACTTAAAACTTTCTAATAAATATATGATAATATTTCAAGGTAATATCATAAAAGAGTTATTAGAAACAAGATAGGGTTTCACATTATTTCCTGGAGAATAAAAAAATTAAAAAATAAAATAAAAATTTAATCAGGTCCATTCAAGTCAAAGAGTGAAATGTCTTTACCCAGAGATAAAATGTTCATAAATCCATTCCAAAAACTACTAAATGTATTCTGTTCTCACTTAGGGAGACAACCCTAATGCAACATATACAACTCATAGTTCTGGTATATGTGATATTGATACTGCATTTAAGTTTTAATATAAAATGTCTGACAGAATGTATGCCTGCATGCATCAGATGCTTCTCAAGGTTCAGGCACTCTGCTATTAGAGGTGACAGTGCATGAGGCAGACCTGATATCACCTCATTTGTAAGAAGGAGACTGTACTGGACTGAGCAAAGTCAAAGTTCTAGCATAACATAAGCTTGTGCCATGGAAATTTATCCCTGTTGACAATATTTATTTAAGAGTATATTAAAAAATGATCCAGAGCCCCGGGACCTGACCTACACCAACATGGCAACAAAATCCGAAAGCTCCTTCGGAGACCCAGGAAGCACCGAGACCCAGGAGTCACCACTGCGCCAGACCTACAGCCGCCGGTAAGCTGCCCAGGGGCCCCGAGGCTCAGGCTCTGCTCCTTCCAGAGCCCCCTGGACTGCTACAATTTCCGGCCCCAGCCCAGCCCAAGCACAGCCCCAGTCCAGCCAGGGCCCAGCACCAGCCAGCAGCTTCACAGAGGCTGCAGCACCAGGCTCCAGTAGAGCCCCCGCCCAGCACCAGTGGAGTTCCAGCCCAAACCATAGCCCCTGGACCTGGCTTATACCATGTGGCAACAAAATCCAAAAGCTCCTTCCTTCAGAGACCCAGGAATCACCAAGACCCAGGAGTCACCTGTGCACCGGACCTACAGCCTCCGGAGAACCAGATATGGAAGAACTACCAGCCTGTCAGAGCTTCTGATTGGGCTGCCAGCTACTCCACCATCACCCAATCCATACTATTTCAATGGGAAGACAACAAAAGAACAGGCCGGAGAACGGTGAAAATATGAGAACCAGAAATAGTGGAGAAATGACAGAAGTCACGAATACTGACCTTCAAGAAATGCAAGAAGAGGAGTTCTGAATCTTGATCTACAATATGATGAAAGCATTTAAAACAAGTCTAGCAGAGATGAAACATGAGATAGAAACACTAAGAAAGAATCAGAAAGAGGTCTGGAATGAAATGAAAGAGGCAATAAGTGAAGTGAAGACAGCAATAGAAAGAAATTCTGGAAGATTAGATGAAATGGAAAATAGAATATCACTGTTAGAAGACAGTACATCCAAAACTGAAAACATGGTCAGTGATATACAGAAATCTCTACAGCAACAAAACCTAAACATCCAGCAAATATGGGATAATATAAAGTGTCCTAATTTACGAATAATAAGCACTGAAGAAGGGATAGAGGTACAGACCAAGGGCCTCCGTAATCTCTTCAAAAAACTAATCTCAGAGAATTTTCCAAACATGGAAAGAGACTTGGATCTTCATGTCCAGGATGCATACAGAACTCCACTGAGACAGAACCAAAGAAAGACAACTCCACACCACATAATAACAAAAATGACCAACATAGAGGCCAAGGAAGGAAGCTTAAAAGCAGTGAGAACAAAAGGACAGGTGATATACAGAGCAAAACAATAAGAATCACCCCAGACTATATAACCCAGGCCAAAAATGCTAGGAGAGACTGGTACAACGTGATTCAGACCCTGGAAGAAAATAATGTCCAGTCCAAACTAATCTATCCAGCAAAACTACTATTCAAAATCAATGGGAATACAAAAGTATTTCAGGATAAACAGAATCTTAAAAAAATTCATGAATTCAAAGCCTACACTAGAGAAAATTCTTAAAGAAATAAACCATAAGGAAGAAAAATGAAGCAGACTACAGAACCAGATAAAAGAGGAAGTCAATAAGTGGGCCATTTAAGTAAAGAAGTAAGACCAATCCATCCAATAGTAGACAGAACATAAAATGGGAGAAAACAAAAATCATATTTCAGTAATATCTCTTAATGTCAAAGGACTTAACTCATCAATCAAAAGACATAGACTGGCAATGTGGATCAAGAAACACAATCCAAATATATGTTGTCTGCAAGAAACTTGCCTTACAGCCAAAGACATTCACATACTGAAAGTGAAAGGATGGAAAAAGATATATCATGCTACTGGAGACCAAAAAAGAGCAGGGGTAGCAACCCTAATATCCAACAAAACAGACTTTAAACTAAAACACATCAGAAGAGACAAATCAGGGCACCTCCTTTTACTAAAAGGAACAATACACCAAGAAGATATAATGATAGTAAATATTTATGCCCTAAACATGGGTGCAACCATATTTGTAAAACAAACCTTCTGGACATAAGATCCCAAATAGATCGAAATACAATAATTCTGGGAGACTCTAATACACCTCTCACACCACTGGATCGATCTTCAAGGCAAAAGATAAGTAAAGACTCTTTAGAACTAAAGAAAACCATAAACCAAATGAACCTAATTGACATTTACAAAATATTTCAGCCAGTAATTACAGAATACACATTTTTCTCAGCAGCCCATGGAACCGTCTCCAAAATAGACCACATACTGGGACACAAAGAAAGTGCCAGCAAATTCAAAATATGTAATATAATTCCTTGCATCTCTTCAGACCATAATAGAATAAAAGTAGAAATCAACAACAGGAAACTCTAAAGAAATTATTCAAATACATGGAGAATAAATGATACACTACTGAATGATGAATGTGTAAGAGCAGAAATTAGGAAAGAAATAAAAAAATTTATGGAAACAAATGAAAACAGAGACACAAACTACCAAAATCTATGGGACACTATGAAGACAGTATTAAGAGAAAAGTTTATTGCATCGAGTGCCTACATAAGAAGGACAGAGAACCGCCAAGTAAAGAACCTAATGACACAACTCAAACACCTAGAAAGTCTGCAAGAGTCTACTCCCAAAGCCAGCAGAAGGCAAGAAATTACTAAAATTAGAGCAGAAATAAATGAAATAGAGAATAAAAAAAACAATTCAAAGAATCAATAAGACATAAATTTGGTTCTTTGAGAGATCAATAGAATTGACAAATCCCTGGCCAACCTAACCAAAATAAAAGAGAATCAACTCAAATTATGAAAATTAGAAATGAAAAAGGAGATATCACCACAGATAGTGAAGAAATTCAAAAGATTATCAGAAACTACTTTAAAAATTTATACCCAATAGACTTGAAAACCTGGAAGAAATTGATAGATTTCTAAGCACAGTTAACCTACCTACACTCAGCCAAAAGGATATAGCAAGCCTAAACCAAACAATAGCAACCAAGGAAATAGAAACAGCAATAAAAATTCTTCCACCAAGAAAAGCCCAGGCCTAGATGGGTTTCCAGCTGAATTCTACAAAACCTTCAGTGAACAACTAATACCAATACTTCATAACTTGTTCTGGGAAATTGAAAGAGATGGAATGCTCCCAAATTCCTTCTATGAGGCCAGTATCACATTAATCCCCAAACCAAATAAAGACATTTCAAGAAAGGAAAATTACTGACCAATATCCTTAATGAACATAGATGCAAAAATTCTAAACAAAATACTAGCTATACGCATTCAAAACTACATCAAGAGAATAATACATCATGACCAAGTTGGTTTCATCCCAGAAAAACAAGGCTGGTTCAACATACGCAAATCAATACATGTTATCCACCACATAAATAGAACCAAGAACAAAACCCACATCATCATAGCAATAGATGCTAAAAAAGCATTCGACAAAATCCAACACCCATTTATGTTAAAAACACTGCAGAAAATTGGGATAGAAAGAACGTACTTCTACATCATTAAGGCAATATACTGCAAACCCAAAGCCAACATTATATTGAATGGGGAAAAACTGCAAGAATTTCCTCTAAAGTCAGGAACAAGACAAGGATGCCCACTGTCACCACTCCTTTTCAATATAGTCCTTGAGACTCTTGCTGCAGCAGACAAGAGAAGGAAATCAAAGGAATTCACATAGGAAGAGAGGAATTAAAATTATCCTTATTTGCAGATGACATGATCCTTTAATTGGAAGACCCAAAGAACTCAACCAAAAGACTTCTGGAGCTGATTGACAAATTCAGCAAAGTCGCAGGATACAAAATCAACCTAAAGAAATCAGTGGCTTTTCTTTACACCAAGAATGAATCCCCAATGAAAGAAACAAAGAAAACAATTCCATTCACTATAACCTAAAAACCAATAAAATACCTAGGAATAAACCTAACCCAAGACGTAAAAGACCTCTACAACAAAAACTATAAAACATTAAAGAAAGAAATAGAAGAAGACCTTGGAAGATGGAAAGATCTCCCGTGCTCATGGATAGGCAGAATAAATATCATCAAAATGACCATTCTACCAAAACCGATCTATAGATTCAATGCAATTCCCATTAAAACACCAGTGACATTCTTCAGAGACCTAGAAAACTCAATCATGAACTTTATATGGAGAAAGAAAAGACGCAGAATAGCCAAAGCAATTCTCAGCAATAAGAAACATGCAGGAGGCATCACAATCCCAGACTTCAAACTATACTATAGAGCAATAGTAGTAAAAACAGCATGGTACTGGCACAATAACAGATATACTGACCAGTGGATTAGAATAGAAGAAACAGAAACAAACCCACACATCTTTAGTCAATTAATCTTTGACAAAGGAGCCAAATCATACGCTGGAGAAAAGACAGCCTTTTCAACAAATGGTGCTGGGAGAACTGGCTAACCATTTGTAAAAAAGATTAATCTAAACCCCTATATATCACCATGCACAGGAATCAACTCAAGATGGATCAAAGACTTAGAAATTAGACCTGAGACTGTGAAGTTGGTAGAGGAAAGCATAGGTTCAACACTACAACATATTGGCACAGGCGGTAACTTTCTCAACAAAACCTCCAAAGCTTAGGAAATTAAAGCAAGAATTGACATGTGGGATAACATCAAACTTAAAAGTTTCTTCTCATGAAAGGAAACCATCAACAACTTAAAGAGGAAGCCTACAGAATGGGAAAAGATCTTTACCAGCCACCACTCTGATAGGGGACTAATATCCAGAATATACAAAGAGCTCAAAAGACTCTTCACTAGCAAAGCAAACAACCCAATCAAGAAATGTGCAAATGAACTAAATAGACACTTCACAAAATAAGAGATACAAAGGTCCAATAGATACATGAAAAGGTGTTCTACATCATTGGCCATCAGGGAGATGCAAATCAAAACTACACTGAGATTCCATCTAACCCCAGTCAGAGTGGCAAGCATAAAAATCAAATAACAACAAATGCTGGTGAGGATGTGGGGAAAGAGGAACTCTTTTACACTGTTGGGAGTGCAAACTAGTTCAGCCACTATGGAGATATGTGTGGAGATTCCTAAGAAAGCTAGGAATAGATACACCATACGATCCAGCTCTACCACTCCTGGGTATTTTTCCAAAGGTGCTATAGCAACATATGCATACCTATGTTCATAGCAGCACAATTTGTAATAGTCAAAATATGGAACAAATACAGGTCCCCATCAACAGATGAAAGGATTGCAAAACTCTGGGAAATACACACAATGGAATTCTACTCAGCCATAAAGAAGAACAAAATCATACCTTTTGCAAGAAGATGGAAAGTCCTGGAGAGCATTATGTTAAGTGAGACCAGCCAAGCACAGAAGGAGAAGGTATATATGTTTCCGCTAATATGCCCAAACTAGGGAATCCAGAGGATACCAGTGGTACTCCAGATAATGAAGGGGAAATAACATCAAGGCTTGAATGGAAACATAGAGGAGGAGGAAGGCTGAACTTGATTAATGAGGGTCCACATCCGAATATATGTAAAATTATGAATATGGAATGGTTACCCGGGACAATCATTGTTTTATTGCTGGGAGGGTGGAAGGGAAAATGGGGGGGGGAGTACTGAGAGGGCTTCAAGTATAGTTTAAATGTATACCACTTATATTCAATAAAAAATTAAAAAATAAATAAAATGAAATTAATATACAAAAAACTGATCCAAGCTACACACTGCTCATAATAATCTAACACATTAATAGCAGTAAATTAATACTGCTGTAGACTATGCTAATAAAAGATTTAAGATGTAAAGCTGATTTTGAATTTTGTTTTTGAATATTTTATCCCTTCAAAAGTAGTGTCAAAAACAGCATAGAAACTTAACATGTAATTTTAGAATTAAGAACTTTCATACATATGAACAGTATTCAAAAGAAAAACCCTTTGTTGTTTCACTGATATATTTCAGAATTTTTATCAGAACAATTTAGCTGTGTCCATTTTTCCCATTTTTCTGGATGTGTTTGTTTTTTATACTTAGTGATAATATATTTGTTAGTATTAAACCTATCACACCTGTGTTAAGTGCTAAACAATGAGAATATTGCAAGTATCTAGTAAGATAATGCATACATTTTAATGGGAAGTAGAGATTGATGATTACTATGGCTACCATTGATAGAGTTCTTACAGCAATTGTCAACTGGTTCTGTATAGACCAACTTTAATACAGAGGCAGATCTGTCTTTTTTTTTTTTCCTGTTTCAGATAGGAAACCAGAGACCTTCTATGTCCAAATTACAACTCCAGCCCTTTTTTTATTCTTTAATTTGAAACAGGGTCTCAGTGAGTTGCAAAGGGCCTCACTATGATCTGTCTTTTTTACAAACAATAACCAATATTTTCTTGGTCCCTGTTTTCTGCTGTGTATGACTAGTTGAATGGTTTGACCAATATGGCGTTAATGCATCCCTTTGTTCGATAAAACTTTGGACATTTTCCTTTTCTTAGATATGTAAATATAAATAGTTTCTTTATTCTTTAAGATATAAACTATACTACAAAGCCATTGTAATAAAAACAGCATGGCACTGGCAAAAAAAAACAGATACATAGACCAATGGAGTAGAATAGAAGACCCAGAAACAAGTCCACACACTTTCAGCCAATTGATTTTTGACAAAGGGGCCAAAAACATACACTGGAAAAAAGATAGCCTCTTCAACAAATGGTGTTGGCAAAACTGGTTAACCATATGCAGAAAATTGGAAATTAATCCCACTTTCTCATCCTGCACAAAAGTCAACTCAAAATGGATCAAAGACTTGGAAATCAAACCAGAGACCTTGAAGCTCCTTGAAGAGGGCATAGGTCCAACACTGCAACACATAGGCAAAGATAAATACTTTCTCAACAAGACTCCAAAGGCAGAACAAATTAAAAGGAGAATCAATACATGGGATTGCATGAAACTGAAGAGCTTCTGTTCAGCAAAGGAAACTATCAAGAACCTCAATCGAGAACCAACAGAATGGGAGAAGATTTTTGCCACCTACCCCTCTGATAGAGGACTAATATCTAGAATATACAGAGAACTCAAGAAATGCAACACTACGAAAACAAAGCATCCAATAACAAAATGGGCAACCAAACTAAACAGACACTTCACAAAAGAAGAAATTCAAATGGCCAATAAATGCATGAAAAAATGCTCAACATCACTGGCAATCAGAGAGATGCAAATCAAAACTACCCTGAGATTTCACCTAACTCCAACTAGAATGGCAATCATTCAAAACACAAACAGCAACATATGCTGGCAAGGATGTGGAGAAGTGAGAACTCTAAGACATCGTTGGTAGGATTACAAATTAGTGCAACCACTTTGGAAAACAGTATGGAGAATCCTCAGAAGAATGGGAACAAATCTACCATTTGATCCAGCAATACCACTTCTGGGTATCTACCCAAAAGAAAAGAAACCAAACTACCAAAGTAATGTATGTGCATCTATGTTCATAGCTGCCCAATTCACCATAACCAAACTATGGAACCAGCCAAGATGTCCATCAACAGATGAATGGATTACAAAACTGTGGTATATGTACACAATGGAATTTTACTCAACCATCAAAAAAAAAAACCTCAACTACATCATTTTCAGGGAAATGGATGGAACTGGAGGACATTATGCTAAGTGAGATTAGTCAGTCACAAAAAATAAGAAATCGGATGCTTTCCCTAATATGTGAGAGTTAGGGTCAGATGGGTCATAGGAGGAACTCTAGATGAAAAAGGAAATCCTATGGAGGAGCAAACAAGACAACCTAAAGGAGGAGAAAGGAGGGGGGAAGAGGAAAATCTCTAAAACACACAATGTACTTAAACATATTGAAGTCAACCACTAAGCTGAGCAAGGGAGGGAGGGACGGGGAGGGAATGGGGTAGTAATTGGGTAGGGGTTAAATGAGCGATGTGTACATGTCTGTACACACAATTTTTTTTACCCCAATATGATGTATGAATATAATGTACCAATAAAAATTTTTAAAAAGATATAAATTTTCACCCAAACTTCTTCTGGAACCTAGAATGTCCTTCTCAATGACCTGGAAGCCATCTCTTAAAATACTATCATCAATAAAGGTAGGATACCTATCTTCTAGACTGTAAGAGTGTAGGCGCTTAATTTTAGAAGCACTAATCAGCAAAAGATTGTCTTGTAGCATAGACCAAAACCTCCCTGCTAAGGTTTTCCAGGACCTTTACACTAGTTTACCTAATGCTGAAACTCTCCTGCCTATTGTTTTAGCAGAATTCTATCTCTCACCTCAACTTCAGGAGTCTAGATGTTATTGCAATTATCATGAAACAGTCCTGCGTAACTTGTTTGAGCATTTTTTCTTTGACAGGTTGCACAATTTGGGCAGTTGGTAGTTGATGGTCTTTACTGGAATAGATCCAGAGGCAAAGTTTAAAGCCCAGGCATTTTTCACATAGGTGACTGTTGCTTTTAAGATCCATGCTTCAAACCTTTAACATTCTGAGTGATTACTTAGCCCTTTCCTCTTATGTCCCCAACCCATGTCTATCTGATCAAGCTTCAGGAAACTAACCATAATCATTTGATGAATATACCCCAGTCTTTCCCCTTGCTTTTGTTAGATAGCTTCTTTTAAGTCACTGCTTTACAAGAAATTGAATCATCCCTTTTAGAGTTATATTAGAAACACACTATCTGTCCTACAAGTAAAAAAAAAAAGCCAGGTAGTGAGAATTAAATACTTTGAGATATATTTCTATGACAAAAGGGGGGGGGGTTAAAAAGGTGGTATAAAAATCAATAATGAATAGTTCACAAACAATAAGTTTAAAAGACAAAGCAATTACATAAAATACCACTTTTATTAATCATAATTGTTATCAAGATATGGGAACATTTTCTAGGTTGGGATTCAAAGTCTAATTTTTTAATAACACCTAATAATCATGCTGTTTATTTGGGAATCCCACCTTTAGTAGCCATCCTTCTTACTGCTTTAACTAAAATAATTTAATACCTAACTAAGAATCAAAGCTTCCATAAACTTATTTCTCCACACTATCAACCTACTTGGTTTTCATATACATATGTTCTTATCTTCTCTCCTCTAGGGGTGGAACTTCATGCTTCCATTTTAAAGGCAAAATCCATTATTTATCCACTAGATCTAATTCTTCACCTAACTCAGGGTTACTGATTTAATAATTTTAATTTTATTCTTACATAAACAATTTTACTACATATTCAGAATCATTTTCAAATACATAATAAACAGGAGGTAACTTTTCCCATTTGAAAAAAAAATCCTGTTCTTACTCCTCCAACCTCATCAATGATTTCTCCATTTATCTGCTTTCCACTTTAGAGGGGAAAGAAATCCTTGAAAGAATTGTTTATATACCGTTTTTCAAATTATATTTTCTTTTTCTTACTTGAATCTACTAAACCATCTTTTATAAATTTACAGACACATTGTTAATAAGGGTTTTTTACTTTTTTATTTCTCTATTAGTAACCCATACATTAACACATGTTATAATTGATCACTTCTTCCTTCTTTATTTAATTCCCCCCTTGATTCTGGAGTTAGCTTCACTTTCTCTTTTTATTTCTCTCTTCTTATTAATGTTCATCTCTGCAACGTCTAAATAATTATTTTAAACACTAGCTAAGCCAAACTTGGTGGCTCATGCTTATAATCCCAGCTTTCAGGAGGCTGAGACCAGAGGATCGAGGTTCATGGACAGCCTCAGCTACTTTGTGAGACCCTGTTTCAAAATAAATAATTAAAAAAGGGCTGGGGTGTAGCTCAGAGGGAGAATGACCCTGGGTTCAATCCCCAGACCTGCAAAAAAATTAAAAATATGAAAAATAAACACTAGCTAAACATTAACATTACATGAAAATTAAAAATAAAAGCAGATACCTGAATGTTACCTTCAAAGAGTCTAACATAATTCTCTTAGCTTGAGACCTGGGCGCAGTATTTTCCTAATCTCAGCTGTGTATAATACGCATCCAGAAATGGAAATTATATCCAAGCCTCAGTTTGAACCTCTTCTCCATCTAAATTCACTCCCAGATGATGCTATTTTATATAGGAAAAAACTTTTCTTTCAAGTGTACAGATAGTCGAACTGGGAATTCTAATCTACAAATTAAAAAAAAAACCTGGTGCTTATTGGAAGAGGTTAAATTTGATAAAACTATCAAAGTTACTAAATTTATTTTAGTCTAGTAATAATTGGAAAAAAACAAGTTTCTTAAATGATTTCATAAAGGTCTTAACATATTCATCTATTAATATAATTCAGGTACTATTTTATTTTTCTACAAAGTACAAGGTATTTTTGTGTGTGTGGTACCAGGGATAAGGCCCAGGGGCATTCTACCTCTGAACTATACCCCCAGCCCTATATTTATCTTGTTTTTTTTTTGGCTATAATTTTTTTTTATTGAACATAAATAGTATACATTTAAACTATATTTGGTGCCCTCTCCCCCCACCCCCATTTTCCCTTCCCCCCTCCCACCAATGGTTGTCCAGATTAACCATGTCTTATTCATAATTTTACACATGTTATATTCAGCCATAAAGAACAAAACTATATCATTTGCAAGAAGATGGAAAGCCCTAGAGAACATTATGTTAAGTGAGATCAGCCAAGCACAGAAGGAGAAGATACATATGTTTCCTCTAATATCCCCAAACTAGGAAACACAAAGGATACCAGTGGGACTCCAGATAATGGAGGGGAAATACTAGCTAAGTTTGAATGGAAAGATAGGAGAGGAGGAAGGCTGATTTTGATTAATGAGGGTCTACACCTGAACATGTGTAAAATTATTTATCTTGATTTTGAAACAGGATCTCACTGAGTTGCAAAGAACCTCACTAAGTAGCTGAGGCTGTCCACAAACTGCAATCCTCCTGTCTCAGCCTCCCTAATGCTAGAATTACAAGTGTGCACTATCATGCTCAGCTTCAAAGTCCAGGTTTATGAGCAACTTCCAAAGTTTTATTATTTTAATAGTGAGGTACAATTAAGTCCATTTTATTAGGTTTGTTTTAATCAGAGAGCATAAAGGACTTTGTTTTTCTTTGTTTTATTTGCTTGTATTCCAACTGTGGTATATGTATAGTGAGTAATTTTATTGGAAGCAGGGACAAGTGTCAGTTTTGGTTTATGTAAGTTTTATAATTTTAAATATTGCCAATCTGTACCTTCAGCATAGACAGTTCAACTGAATTCCTGACCTGTGTATTCTATTGGCTACTCAGGTTATTCCCATCTCAGCTTCCCAAATGCTGGAATTACAAACATGTGCCACCAAATCTGGCTTTAATATTATGATTTCTAAGTAGCACAATGTAGGCCCTCAATGAATATTTCTTTAAAGGAAATAATGCCATGGTTTGTAGAGGGATTAACACCAATGTTAGGTGATATAAGCCTTCTGTTAAAAGACAAGAAAGTCAAAGGGACCTACCTGCCTATTTCATTATGGTTTCTTTTAGAGAATTGAACTGCCACATGCAAGGGAATCAAGAGAGATCAGTGATCTCTCCCTGCCCAATTTCAGTCATAGTGTTAATGCTACAGGCAACTTGCTTATCTTTTGCAAATCACACAAATATTCAATCACACTTTGTCTTGCCCTATCCCTGGTATGGGCACAGTTTTGGAAAACAAAACTCTTACTATTTTGGCAGAGAATTACCATGAATTATAAGACAGGGAATAGAACACTGAAAAGAATAAACATCAATGTCTGGGGGTGTCTCTCCATTTAGGACTCTTTCATTTATTAAGTTCCAACATGCAAATTCTGAAAAGTATCACATTCTACTCCCTTTAACATTGTCCTTAAAAAAACTGTTTAATTATGCATTATAACTGTTCCTGGAACACAAAAAGAGTTGGAAAAAATACCAAGGTATATGCTACATAGTTCTTTGGTATGTTCTGGAACTCCTGTTTTAGAGAAGTGTTGCTGCTTTTGCTGAAGCCTCTATGGTAGTCAGATTGCAAAATATTCCAGTATAATGGAGTGTTTTCCAAGCCATACATATTGCAAAGAAAGACAGTTCTGTCATTGAAGGTGATAGGGAGAAACCATAGGGAAATATTGGGGTTAATGAAGATAGTCTACATGATCTGCCTGCCAGATTTAGATTGAACATACCTGACAGCAACACTGAGACTACTGTACAAGTGCAAGGTGCGCTGTGATTCAAAGAAGGATTCTTTCTTCTTGGCATAAAGCTCTTCCAGAGAGTGTGGCAGCAGGTGGCTTCACTGGTGTCAAAGTCTCTAACTGTGCAGCTAAGGATCGGCTCTGGCAGAGTCTACTCTTGCTGACTTGGTGCTCTGGGGTTGGAGAAAGAGGACTAAGGGGAATCACTTTCTATAAAATTGATTTGTTTGAGTTTATAACAGCCTGCAGGAGTTCCCTAAGGTAGGAAAATACAGATCATTGATATTCCTGCCCATACCTACTGTTATGCCCTTGTGGTTAGCTGACATCAAACTGTCTCCTAGAGAAAACAGAAAACTAAAGTGGTTGTTCTTTTAACCTGTTTGTTTTCTTCTCTACTTTATTTAGCTCATTAGGCACTTTATTTTATCCTTGCCTCTCATGCATGTTGATATATTTCAGTTTATCAAAGAGGGACTGTGAGGGCATTAAAACTCAGATTTTAAAGATCACAAACCTGAACTGCCAATCTGTAGTTATAGACGAATCTATCTTTAACCGAATAGATATTTCATAAAATCAATAATTGCATATGGCAGAGAGAATATGTTTTATTCAGCTATCTCCTTGAAAAACAATAATCACTGAATATTAACACTGTTGATATTCCATCAAGAGAGATATTTTGCTAAGAGTAACCAATTCTGTCTACCTGATAATTTAAATAAGGTTCATTATTTCAGAATAACTGATAAGGATTAAGAAAATTCTATGAAAATATGTTATAACACATTTATGTTTGGGTCGAATCACACTATATCAGGATTCACTCACCATATCACCACTTTTGGAAATGGATCTAAATAAATTTTTATAAGCATTTCAATATAAAAATAAATACAGATATATCTATATTGAAGCAATGCAACTGAACACTGGACATCATTCTGGCAGCCCCCAAAAGCTAGATGTGTGTGCTATTGAAATTAGAAAATTAGATTTTAACCTCTAATGTATTTTTAAATATAGCTAACACATAATAAACCAGCTGGGCTTATTATAGGTCCACAACCTTCTGAATTGAACAGTATGTGCTAAAAAAAGAATTTAATCATGCAAAGACAGGTTTTTTTCCCTTTAACCTTATTCAGTAATATTTAATTTTCAACAAATACAGATTGCCAGCTGTTAACATCCTCTTACTGTAAAATGAGGATAAGAAATTTAATGCTGGTAGTTTGCGTTTATGGCTGTTGCCCATAAATTACACCCTGGTTATGGCTGACTATTTGTTAGCATTTTCGTCCACTTGAAACTTTATTTCAAACATGACAAACTGCCTGATTCTCTTGTGAAATAGCATCAGTTGTTACCTTTAGAAACAATTTAGTGTGCTCACTCTCTACAATCTCTAAAAGCAACTAAGTGAAACTAGAATTGTGACCCTAAGAAAGAATCTACAATTCTTCAGATATACGCTCTTATTCCATTAAGGTCATATCTAAACCAGAAAATTTCAACACAAAAAAGGGGCACTACATGTTTTTTTTTTTAAATTAATTGCCAGTCAGGCACAGAGACACAACACATCTAATTTTATTACTTAGGAAGTCCAGACAGGAGGAATGCAGGTTCAAGGTCAATCTTGGCAACTTAGTAAGAGTTTAAAAAAATTAAAAGGGCTGAGGATGAAACTCAGTGGTAGAATGCCCCTGGGTTAAATCCACAGTGTGGTAATCAATCAACCAATGGACAAAAAATTAATTGCCAGAGTTCTAATGTATTTTACACAATTTAGATAAATAGAAATAAATGTTATCATTAAAAAGTTGAGACTGCAGTTTTAAATAAGAACTGACTTCAGAGAAAAGAAAGGAATGAACTGTTACCTTAACCTAAGTCAAAGATGTTAAGTTATTAGCCTACAAATATATGAAGCGGTAAAACTTTGTGTTTCCTAATTAATATTTGCAATCGCATATGTTATTGGAATTGTTAATTGCAATCGCATATGTTACTGGAATTGTAATTAAGTGATCAAAGCAATAGCAACATGTGTCTGTTCTTCTGAATGGATTTTTTTTTCAGTTATGGGTATCAACAGAACCCAGGGTAAGTTCTCTGCAGCTGATCTACACTTCAACACCTCTAAGTGGATATTAAGGGGGAAAAAAGCATAAAAATTTGTAATCAAAATAAAATATGTATGTACTTCCAATACACTTCCGATGTCTTGTTTTTCTTGGGAAAGATTAAGCCATACAGAAATGAGTTTAATCTAAAAGAGAAACTAAAGGTTTGTTTGTTTTGTGAAAACAAAACTACTGATTTCTCTGCTTGGATAACCTGTTTTCTTTGCTGTGTAGAATTAAAATATGTAAGCAACATTTACCTTAGTAAGGAAACTTTAGCAGCATAATGTACAATACAGCATGATAGTTTAAGAAAGTATATCTTAAGTTATACTCTAATGAGAAACATAACACAGCATTAAGAGAAAACAATTAGCATTCATCCTGAGTCACTGGGAATGATTTAGAACAAGAGTTTTATAAGGCATGCAATCTGGCATGATGGTAGGAGCTGGTAAAACAGTCATAGTTTGAATGCTTTGTTTTTATCTAGTGATAATTTAGAAGTCACTGGACAGGTGGTCCGAAGAGCAAGGGGAGAGAGCAGGACAAATGAAGCCCCCATGAGACAACCTGGAACTTGAGCTCTCTCTCTGGAATCCAAGATGTCCTCTAGAGGTGCTCCTGCTCCACCAGCTTCAGGATTTAAAGAAGTTGGAGGAAGAAATCTCCAGGTTGCTGTCCATGGGAGCCACATGTTGCCCAGATCAACAAGGTAGGCAAAGACATGAGTGACCTCCTTCATCCTTCAAAGAATAAATGTGGCCACTAATATAGTTCTACCTTCTAAATGTCACACAAATCTGTCCTGTAGTAAATCTCAATCAGAAACTTTCAAGGAAGGGAATTCTGGAACCTAGTTTAGCTTACTCAAACCTTAAAAGGCATCCTGCTGTCCAAAATAGAAATCTCCACAGGAGTTCCAGCTTTCCAAATAAACTTCTGCCTTAAGAGTTCTTGTGTGTTGAGTCCTATCTTATAGAATCAAAACCTTTTATGAGGTCCTGATCAAATTCTGGGCTCAAAATCTGTAGTGTTACACCGTTTGTTTAATTATAAATGAACTGAAAGGTTTTTTTATTGATTCTTAAGGTTCATCCTCACCAAGTGAAAAAGTTTAGTATTTCTTTACTTATGACCTGCAGTTGCTAGTGAAATATCCTTTATTTTCTGTCTCCTTTCTCACATAATCAAGATTCAAATGAATGATTCTGCTGCTTTTCTTTTCTGCCGCTATTTTTCCTGGAAAATTTAAGGGAAAGAAGGAGCCAATTTACCAGATGGAAAATATATTGCCCTCAGCCTTTTATTTTTTTCTTGGTTATTATCCAAGGACTAGTAGCTTATTTTTGTTCTTTTCCTCTTGTCAACTAAATTTTATTTCCTTCCACAACCAAAAAAATAAAAAATAAAGAAAAAAATATTTTTTAAAACTATGGTCTTTCAACCATACAATTTTCATTAATCTGATTTAAACAAATTATGCTTTGCTTTCATAAGAGTCCCAAGTTATTTCCAGTCCTAAGAATATCAACAGCTTTCAGCAAAGACTTTCTCATCCTTTACCGATTTCCAGTAAGGTCTCCACTCTAAGTCTGCTATTTTACCAACATTCCAATTTAGATCTCTTCACTGATTGAACTTACTTCTTTAAGTCGTAGATGTCTAAACAAATGAAATGAAGACAGATTTGCCTCAGAGGGAATCAGTACAGGAAAAGAGAGTGATTTCCACTTTCCTTTTCTCCTCATAACAGCCAACACTCCCGGCTATAAAAGACAATGGCTCCTCTGAGCTGCATGTCTGTGCCAAATGGGCAGGATGAGCTGACCCACCAGTCCCATTATGGCCAAATGGCTTTCAACCAACACATTGTTATCTGTGAGCCAAGATTCTTTCCAAGGTCACTTCATGCCATTGACACACTTGGAAAAGGAATTTTAATACTTAAATTTATTCAATCATACTCCTTGATTAAAAAGATGAGGCAGCTATTATTCATTCACATCAAGGGTACTAACTAATCTTAAATCATAAGAAGGAAGGAAAATTCCGCTTCCTTTCTCTAATAAGAAATTGGGTCCCATAGAACTCTGTAATTAATATTAAGTAAAAGAATATTATGGATTGTAGGAAAAATTTCCAAGAGGCTAAATATATGGACCTCTGCTTTAAGGAAATACATAATAATATTATTCTAGATGCCAGTGAATGTACAGACATTCTGCAGAGACAGCAGTGTATTTAAATGACAAGGGCCATTTCGTGTACTTTTTGTTTTGAATGAATAGAAACACCTTTGTTCATATATTTATACAGAAAGTAAGTTTCCTCCTATACTAATAATTGATTCTACTAAATAATACAAGATTATATGGTAACAGTTCTAAAAAAAGGAAATAAGTACATAGTTATTTTATAAAATGTTTCTATAAATGAATTATTTTATATAATTTTATGTGCAATATAAGGGAAGGGGAATTTTATCTATTTTTTGCATCTTTCATGAAACATTATTTTCTTCCCAATATTTTTTCTTTTATATACCCTTTTAATCTCTTTTATGCATCAATATTTCTTTATTCATTTTTTGAGGTACTGTGGGTGAATTTTACCTCTTAGAATTTGTTTTCTCATTTATTCTTTTTCCCAATACTGAAGGCATTCTCTATTTTAGTACACTTCAAGGTCTGCTATTATGTGACAATTTTCTTTCCCTTCTGTTCCCTATTTCCAACATATAAGACAGCCATTCTGGCATAGATATAAAATTAGTTTTGCTCAATGGATTTCTTGTCATGCATGTGCACAAAGCTTCATTTACCTTCAATTTAGATTTTTGTTTTCCTCTGGTGACTCATTTTGCTGCATCTGTGTTTATTCTATAACCTGTGGCTGAAGCATGTTTCTCCATCAGGGAGCTGGCTGAGCATTTGCTGTTGGCCACCATGTGCTAGCAACTCCTGAATGCAGTTCAGGGGTGCTCTATCCTCTGCATTACTATTCTGTACTTAATTCTTATATACTGATAACTTTAGATCTGTGGTTGTTGATTCACTTAGCCTATTATAGATGTTTAATTATATTTCCAGTCTTAAATAGATTCAAGTCTACTGATCATGCTGATTTCTGTCAGATATTTTGTTATGGTACATGCATTGGTCCTAGTCAAATGCTAAATGTGAGGTGAGATTCAAAATGGCGACTGAGGGACACAGCACTTCTCAGTAGCTGAAACAAATAAAGTTCAACTACTTAGATAGCAGTGTCTTAATCAACAAAATAAATACATCCCAGGAACCAAAACAGATCCAGGTACCTCAGCAGAAACTCTGAACTCGAAGAAGAAGAAGAAAAAAGATTGGGCACCAGACCTACTGCAGATACAATCGGGACTCCCACCGGTGGGCTACCGGCCCGCCCAAACTGCACTCCCGAGCTCTGACTGGAACCACTGCGGCAAGATAATCCGAAACTGAAAATGGACATAGAGCCTCATCTTAAGCAGCAAGCAGCACCCACATCAGAATTCTGTATGCTCACCAGCGACTGGATCACAACTGCACAGAGACTCCCATGGACGCCTTGACCAAGGAAGCCAGGTACCTGAGTGTGTCCTGGGTAACTGCGGGTACTAGCGTGTGCCCCAGACCCAGCAATGGCCCGGGGCATCTGTCCCACGCCTCAGAACCCAGCACTGTCCTCGTGTACCCTGTCTGTGCCCCAAACCCCCGCTAGTAGTCAGTGCCTGCACCACACCCACCCCTAAATCGGAGCCTACCTTTTGTGCCTAGCTCCCGCCCCCCACTGGAGCCCAGACACCCACCTTGCCAGAGGCCTGCTTTCCAGGTGGCGAAAGCTCTGTGCGCCCGTGAGATCTCTTCGGGCACCCAGTTTCTATGGCCCGCGGGAGGCAGAGATCATTGCTGGACACCTCGCAGCGCCTGTGCTCCCGGATACCTGTGCACCTATCCCACACCCCTGGCCCACCGCTGGCAGTTCCCGCCCACCAGGCAGCCTGATTCTCAGTTCTAGTCTAAAACACAGCCCAATGCACTGTGGAGGAGCATAGCAGCAAACACTAGGCAGCTGCACCCACCCACACCTGGGTCCAGTAATAGCAGCGCACCCAGACTGCACTCTTGAAACTGGCAGAGCTCTGGCAATAAGTGTGGGCATCCAGGAACCAGCAACCCTTTGCCCAGGGTACATCTTGGGACCACACCGGCTAGCCCAGTTAGAATTTCCAGAGACACAGGAAAATCCAACGAGACACAATATCTGCACAGGGCAGCAGGGGGAGGTTCCAAGTCTAATTTGGACACCCTCCAATCCTGCTGTAGGGAAGCACAGGCCGGAGTCTAGGGCGGTGAGGGCAGAGGTGCTGACTACAGGTTAGAATTACGCAGAACCTGGGAATCATACAGAATCTAATAACAGTGACACCAGACATCCTGACACATAAACTCAAAGCAGTTAAAAGAAAGAAAGGTGTCCAAACACTCAGAGTAACCTAAGAAGATAAAAATAGAGTACTAAGAAAACTAAGAGACATTGGATTATATTCTGAAAACTACAAAAGCAATCAGATACGCAAATATTATATGGATCTGACGCCATATTCATAAATAAGTAGGACTGTTTTTGTTTGTTTTTTTTACTGTTACTGTGGATGTTTTGTTTCGTTTTACTTTTACAGTGCTTTTGTTTTCTTATGGTTATTGCTGTTTTATTTTTTTCCCCATCCTACTTTTACTTTAACTTGTTTTTTTTATATATATTTGATAGTTTGCCTTATTTTCTGATTTCACACAGCTGCTAGTTCCTTTTATTTTATTATTGTCCTTTTTTCCTCTTTCTTCCTCTTTCCTTCCTTTTTTCATTCTCCTCCTTTGATTGGTTTAACCTTTCTTTTTCTTGGATTACATAATAGTCTTGGTATCTTGTGTGGATTTTTTTTTATGTTTGTCTGCTCCTTCCATTACCCCTCTCACAAACTTCCCCACACTAACCTATACACTATTCTCCCCCAAAACTTTCCCCCATAATATACCTCCTAATTTAATACTCAAAGTATTTCATATCTCCTTACTTACTCTACTAACGACAAGAGTCCTACTAGTTAACTCTTTCTCATTCTCAGCAAGATATTACCTTATCATACTAAAGTCTTTCTCAACCTAAACATATCCTCTACCTAATCTGACTCCTTTACCCATCACCCCAGCTCCTCCCACATCACCCACCCTCAACACGGGAAAAGCTCTGCTGACTTGCCGATACCCCTAAACTCCTAATATTAAGATTGGACTAAGCATAATACTCATGAACAATGTGTAGAAATCAGAAAAACAGGACAAAGAATGCTATAAATATGAGAACCAGGAATTATGAAGAGGAAGCAAAAATCACAAATACTGACCTACTAGAAATGCAAGAAGGGGAGTTCAGAATCTTGATGTACAATATGATGAAAGGATTTAAGACAAGTATGGAGGAGGTGAAAGGTGAGTTAGAAACACTAAAAAAGAATCAGAAAGAGGTCTCGATGAAATGAAAGAGGCAATAAGTGAAATGAAGACAGCAATAGAAAGAAATTCTGGAAGAATAGATGAAATGGAAAACAAAATATCAATATTAGAAGACAGTACATCCCAAACCGAAAACACAGTCAGCGATATACAGAAATCTTTACAGCAACAAAACCTAAATATCCAACAAATATGGGATAATATGAGCATCCTAATTTACGGATAATAGGCATTGAAGAAGGGAATAGAGGTACAGACCAAGGGCATCTGTAATATCTTCAAGGAAATAATCTCAAAGAATTTTCCAAATATGGAAAGAGACTTGGACCTTCATGTCCAGGAGGCATTCAGAACCCACTGAGACAGGACCAAAGAAAGACCACTCCACACCACGTAATAACCAAAATGACCAATATAGAGGCTAAGGAAGAAATCTTAAAAGCAGTGAGAACAAAAGGACGGGTGACATATAGAGGCAAAAGAATAAGAATCACCCCAGACTATAAAACCCAGGTCCTGAATGCTAGGAGAGACTGGTACGACATGATTAAGACCCTGGAAGAACTAATCTATCCAGCAAAACTACTATTCAAGATCAGTGGTGAAACCAAAGTCTTTCAGGATAAACAGAATAACAAAAAATTCATGAATTCAAAGCCAACACTAGAGAAAATTCTTAAAGAAATAAACCATAAAGAGGGAAAATGAAGCAGACTACAGAATCAGAGAAGAGAGGAAGTTAATAAGTGGGCCATTTAGGTAAAGAAGAAAGATCAAACCACCCAAGAGTAGACAAAACACAAAATGATAGAAAACAAAAATCATATTTCAATAATATCTCTTAATGTCAAAGGACTTAACTCACCAATCAAAAGACATAGACTGGCAATGTGGATTAGGAAACATAATCCAAACATATTCTGTCTGCAAGAAACTCACCTCACAGCCAAAGACATTCACATACTGAAAGTAAAAGGATGGAAAAAGATATACCATGCCAATGGTGACCAAAAAAGAGCAGGGGTAGCAACCCTGATATAAAACAAAACAGACTTTAAAACACATCAAAAGAGACAAATCAGGGCACTTCCTTTTATTAAAAGGAACAATACATCAAGAAGATATAACGATAGTAAATATTTATGTCCCAAATGTGGATGCAACCACATTTGTAAAACAAACTCTTCTGGGCATAAGATCCCATGTAGACACAAATACAATAATTCTGGGAGACTTTAATACGCCTCTCACACCACTGGATAGATCTTCAAGGCAAAAGATGAGTAAAGATGCTTTAGAACTAAAGGAAACCATAAACCAAATGGACCTAATAGACATTTTCAGATAATGCCAACCAGGAACTACAGAATACACATTCTTCTCAGCAACCCATGGAACCTTCTCCTTAAAAGACAACATCCTGGGACACAAAGAAAATAACAGCAAATTCAAAAAATATAATATAATTCCTTGCATCTTTTCAGACCACAACGGAATAAAAGTAGAAATCAACAACAGGAAACTCAAAAGAAAGTATTCAAATTCATGGAGAATGAATGATACACTATTGAATGATGAATGGGTAAGAGCAGAATTTAGGAAAGAAATAAAAAAATTTATGGAAACAAAGGAAAACAGAGATACAACCTACCGAAATCTATGGGACACCATGAAGGCAGTATTAAGAGGAAAGTTTATTGCATTGAGTGCCCACATAAAAAGGACAGAGAACCACCAAGTAAAGAACCTAATGACACAACTCAAGGATCTAGAAATTCTGCAACAGTCTATTCCCAAAGCCAGCAGAAGGCAAGAAATCATCAAAATTAGAGCAGAAATAAATGAAATAGAGAACAAAAAAACAATTCAAAGAATCAATAAAACAAAAAGTTGGTTCTTTGAAAAGATTAATAGAATTGATAAACCCCTGGCCAACCTAACCAAAAGAAAGAGAATTAACTCAAATTATCAAAATTAGAAATGAAAAAGGAGATATCACCACAGATAGTGAAGAAATTCAAAAGACTGTTAGAAACTACTTTAAAAATTTATACTCCAATAGACTTGAAAACCTGGAAGAAATTGATAGATTTCTAAGCACAGTTAACCTACCTACACTCAGCAAAGAGAATATAGCAAGCCTAAACCAAACAATAGAAAACAAAGAAATAGAAATGGCAATAAAAATTCTTCCACCAAAGAAAAGCCAAGGCCCAGGTGGGTTCCCAGCTGAATTCTACAAAACCTTCAGTGAACAACTAATACCAATACTTCATAACTTGTTCTGGGAAATTGAAAGAGATGGAATGCTCCCAAATTCCTTCTATGAGGCCAGTATCACATTAATCCCCAAACCAAATAAAGACACTTCAAGAAAGGAAAATTACTGACCAATATCCTTAATGAACATAGATGCAAAAATTCTAAACAAAATACTAGCTATACGCATGCAAAACTACATCAAGAGAATAATACATCATGACCAAGTCGGTTTCATCCCAGAAAAACAAGGCTGGTTCAACATACGCAAATCAATACATGTTATTCACCACATAAATAGAACCAAGAACAAAAACCACATCATCATAGCAATAGATGCTGAAAAAGCATTCGACAAAATCCAACACCCATTTATGTTAAAAACACTGCAGAAAATTGGGATAGAAAGAACATACTTCTACATCATTAAGGCAATATACTGTAAACCCAAAGCCAACATTATATTGAATGGGGAAAAACTGCAAGAATTTCCTCTAAAGTCAGGAACAAGACAAGGATGCCCACTATCACCACTCCTTTTCAATATAGTCCTTGAGACTCTTGCTGCAGCAATCAGACAAGAGAAGGAAATCAACGGAATTCACATAGGAAAAGAGGAATTAAAATTATCCTTATTCGCAGATGACATGATCCTTTAATTGGAAGACCCAAAGAACTCAACCAAAAGACTTCTGGAGCTGATTGACAAATTCAGCAAAGTCGCAGGATACAAAACCAACCTAAAGAAATCAGTGGCTTTTCTTTATGCCAACAATGAATCCACAATGAAAGAAATAAAAACAGCAATTCCATTCACTATAACCTCAAAACCAATAAAATACCTAGGAATAAACCTAACCAAAGATGTAAAAAGACCTCTACAACAAAAACTATAAAACATTAAAGAAAGAAATTGAAGAAGTCCTTGGAAGATGGAAAGATCTCCCATGCTCATGGATAGGCAGAATAAATATCATTAAAATGACCATTCTGCCAAAACCGATCTATAGATTCAATGCAATTCCCATTAAAACACCAGTGACATTCTTCAGAGACCTAGAAAACTCAATCATGAACTTTATATGGAGAAAGAAAAGACGCAGATTAGCCAAAGCAATTCTCAGCAATAAGAAACATGCAGGAGGCATCACAATCCCAGACTTCAAACTATACTATAGAGCAATAGTAGTAAAAACAGATTGGTACTGGCACAATAACAGATATACTGACCAGTGGATTAGAATAGAAGATACAGAAACAAACCCACACATCTTTAGTCAATTAATCTTTGACAAAGGGGCCAAACACATTCCCTGGAGAAAAGACAGCCTTTTCAACAAGTGGTGCTGGGAGAACTGGCTAACCATTTGTAAAAAGATGAATCTAAACCCCTATATCTCACCAAACACAGAAATCAACTCAAGATGGATCAAAGACTTAGAAATTAGACGTGAGACTGTGAAGTTAGTAGAGGAGAGCATAGGTTCAACACTACAACATATTGGCACAGGCAGTAACTTTCTCAACAAAACCTCCAAAGCTCAGGAAATTAAAGCAAGAATTAACATGTGGGATAACATCAAACTTAAAAGTTTCTTCTCATGAAAGGAAACCATCAACAACTTAAAGAGGAAGCCTATAGAATGGGAAAAGATCTTTACCAGCCACCACTCTGATAGGAGACTAATATCCAGAATATACAAAGAGCTCAAAAGACTTTACACTAGCAAACAACCCAATCAAAAAAATGGGCAAATGAACTAAATAGACACTTCACAAAAGAAGAGATACTAATGGCCAATAGATACATGAAAAGATGTTCTTCATCACTGCCATCAGGGAGATGCAAATCAAAACTACACTGAGATTCCATCTAACCACAGTCAGAGTTGCAAGCATAAAGAAATCATACAACAACAAATGCTGGTGAGGATGTGGGGAAAGAGGAACTCTTTTACACTGTTGGTGGGAATGCAATCTAGTTCAGCCACTATGGAGATCTGTGTGGAGATTCCTAAAAAAGGTGGGGATAAATCCACCATATGATCCAGATATACCACTCCTGGGTATCTTTCCAAAGGGGTTGAATTCAGAGAAATACAGCAACATATGCATACCTATGTTCATAGCAGCACAATTTGTAATAGCCAAAATACGGAACCAACCCAGATCTCCATCAATAGATGAATGGATAGCAAAACTTTGGGAAATATACACAATGGAATTCTATTCAGCCATAAAGAAGAACAAAATTATATCATTTGCAAGAAGATGGAAAGCCCTGGAGAACATTATGTTATGTGAGATCAGCAAAACACAGAAAGAGAAGGTACATATGTTTCCTCTAATATGCCCAAACTAGGAAACACAGAAGATACCATTGGGACTCCAGATAATGGAGGGGAAATATCAGCCAAGTTTGAATGGAAAGATAGGAGAGGAGGAAGGCTTATCTTGATTAATGAGGGTCTACATCTGAATATGTGTAAAATTATGACTATGACATGGTTAACCTGGACAACCATTGTTGGGAGGGGGGAAGGGAAAATGGGGGCAGGGGGGAGAGGGCACCAAATATAGTTTAAATGTATACTATTTATGTTCAATAAAAAAATTGTTAAAAGAAAAATAAATAAATAAATAAATAAAACATTATATCTGTTAAAAAATGCTAAATGTGGCCACAATCATTCATATATATTTTAAAAGGAATAAATAGAACAAATTATATATGCATATATGTGTATATAATTTGTTCTTTTTTTTCTTTCTAAAATTTATTCCTATATGGGTGGATCTTTTAAATAAGGCACTGTAAATCTATTTCAGCCACATGCTTTTACCTAAACACTTCATAGGCTATTATTTAACATATTTTCCATTCTTGAATTGCTACACAAATGCATTTGAAATGTTTTATTTATGAATCTATGGATTACTTAACACATTATATACATTAGTGTTGTTTTGAAACTTCTTTAGATAGGAGTCTCATTTTCAGAGTTTATTTGGTTAGGATGTGGGTAGAAAGCATCTACTTGCAATGCAAGTTTACACTGGGAAAAAATATTGGCCAGTTTTGAAACTTGCTTAAATTTTGTATTTTTGATGTTGAGTGAGATTTAGAATAAAATTATATTTAAATTTTAAGCATAAATAACCATGAAGTTACTAAACAAGACCTTCCACATACATTAAGGAGAATCTGTTATCCAGTCCTGAGGATTGTTTAATAAGTCCCTTTCTTGGCAAGGCTATTTGATTCTGAGCAAAAACAACAAATTACAAATTATCCATTACCAAAAATATCTTAAAACAATTATAGAAAATAAAAATGCCCCCACTGTATAATTAGGGATTGATCTTTTCCACTGTGACTCCTGCTCCAGTTTATAACCTTGCCCCTGTTATTAGGTTAATAATAATAATAATAATAATAATAATAATAATAACAACAATAATAATTTCTAATCTCCACTGAGCCAGAACTGTGGTCATTTCTTCTCCTTGAAGTGATGATAACTGCTGTACAGAAAAATGTACACTTCCATTTCATCAGAAAAATAGTCCATCATGACTTACACATTCTATCAATTTTAAAGAGTTAACCTAGCAAAGGGTCACAAACCAGAGGGCTTACAAACAAGAAAAATTCATCCCCTCATAGTTTTGAATGTTAGAAATTTGAAATCAAGATTTTTATGCCCTATCCAGAGTTTTTCGAGAAGAATTCTTCCTCTCCTGTTGCAGTCTAGGATAGCCTCAGACAATCTTTAGTTTGTGGCAATATTACTCCACTCTCTTGCTCCATATCCTCATGACCACATTCCCTCTGTGTTTGTCTGTGACCCTCATGTTTTTATGTCTTCACATCATATTATTTCTATGTGTCATTGTGCATAAATTTCCCATTTCTCATAAGAATATTGATTTTATTGGATTAACACCATATTCTAGTATTACTTTATCTTTACTATTCCAGGATAACCATATTCAAGTGCAAATTCATCTTACCTAGTTATAACTGGAATATCTTCTCTCAAAATAGAAAACATCCTGTGATACTCAGAGTTCACATTTAAGCATATTATTTTTGTGGAAAAATTCAACTCATTATAAAATACTAAAGTTTTATTTATTTATTTATTTATTTATTTATTTATTGCTAAGGTAAGTGCTGGCTAGATAAACTGGTGATTGTATTCAAACAGACCAGGTTTATAGAAACTCCACTCTTATCAAAATGTGGTTTCCAAAGTCATCCTAGAAATTGTGGCAATGTCAGACATCATGAAAGAAAAAAGATGTTCTAGCTTTGTGAGTTGAAAATACAGGTTGTTCTGTGCAGAAAAGAGTGAATGTGTGTGTGTGTTTGTATGTGTGTGTGTGTGTGTGTGTGTGTGTGTGTGTGTGTGTGTGTGCATGTGTGTGTGTTAATAGGAATTGAACCCAGGGATGTTCTCCATCTTGCTAGGTTGCTGAAAGTCTCACTAAATTGCTGAGGCTGATCTTAAATCTGCAATCCTCATGTCTCAGGCTCCCAATTGCTGAGATTATAGATATACACATGCACCACCATGCCCACCTCTCCCATTCTTCCATACAAATACACAATAAGATATTTTACAAAAGGAGTTGAATATTATTTTGCAGGATTGGGGTAACCATAATATCTGGTTTCCCTAGAACTACCTTGTTTTAAGCTTATTAAAAAGTTTATAAATAAGTTTCAAAAAGTTGATAATTAGCACTTCTATCTCTCTCAAAGGGGATATAATTTGTTGATTTGCATAATAACTCTTATATTCAGCCTATTAGTGAGGGCAATCTCACAAAGTTAAGAATGTAAAAGAGAGCCGGGTGTGGTGGCACACGCTTGTAATCCCTGCGCTTGGGAGGCAGAGACAGGAGGATCGCGCAGGTTCAAAGCCAGCCGCACGTGCTGGCTTAGGAGACCCTGTTTCCAAATAAAAGTGTAAAAATAGGTCTAGTAGTGTAGCCCGGAGGTAGAAGGGCTTCCAGGAACTCCAATACCACCAAAAAAAAAGAATATAAAAGAGAGAATTTCCCTTTTTTCCTAGAAAATATACCAAATATGCCTATTTAAAACAAAAATTATTTTATTTATTTATATATTTATGTATTTATGTATGTATGTATTTATTTATTTATTTATTTGGTGGTACTGGGGTTCCTAGAAGCCCTTCTACCTCCAGGCTACACTCCCAGACCTTTTTTTTTTTATTTATTTGGAAACGGGGCAAAACAAAAATTATTTAAGAAAAAATAAACTAATTAAACAAAAACTAAACTTGATGTACTCAAGAAAAATCATTTCATTTAATATATTTTTAGTTCATTGAGAATGAAAATTGGCAAGATTCTGAATCATATGTATTTAGTATTTCCTTAATTATAATGATTGAACAGTTATTTAAAACATTTTAATAAGGTATCAATGTATACTTGTCTAGAAACTGTCCTCTAAAAATGAATTACTAAGAGAAATTAATAAGAGAAATATAATTTTTTTTAATTTTTCTAGAGGATAATCAATCCAAGGTCCAAGGTAGTGGTAGGTTTGGTGTCTGGTGAAGTTCAGTTTCTTTCACATCTGCCTATGTTCTCCTTTATAAAGGCACTAAACACATAAATGAGAGCAGAAACCTCTATCCCCCAGGGCTCTGCTGCCTAATGCCTTTGTGATCATGATTTAAATGTATGGATTTTGCTGGGAAACAAGTACTTATATCATAGTACTGTCTTGGGATTTCTTCATTTCTCTTTAAACTCCTTAACAAGAAGTATTCTATTCATGGCATATAAAAGACTTAAAAAACAAAGAACTCTATATTTTAAAATGAGTCAAAATACAAAGAGAACTTGAGAAAACTCAGAACTCATTTATCTTCTGCTATACCTTTATGGAGTGTTTGTATAATTCTGTTGCCAATTCCTGGTATGAACAAGCTAAAAAAAAATTCCTAGAATTTTAGCTTTAATTTTCTTGTAGATATTTGAGGAAAGCCTGGAAAATCTTTACAGTGGAGAATACAATTTAAGTTAGTTCTCATAGAAGAGTTGATTAATAGACTCTCTATATACACTTACCTTTATATAAGTAATTCACATAAGAACTCAAACACATATTCATTTTGACTGGGAACATGTTTCCCATTTAAAAATTTCCGGGAGTCAATGAAATTTTTTTTCATCATGTTCTACATTTTCAGGCATTGCATGTTAATATTTAGCCATCACACATTCTTTTTTATTGGAAAGAATAGGACTTAAAATGAAGTCCTATTCCAGGACTACTCAACTTACAATGAAGCATGACTGAAAAGGCTTTAGGTTATTCACTAGCCATGCACAGAAATTTTATGGATATTCCCTTGTGTCTTAAACAAGTGTCCTCTGGTATTATGCTGGAAAAGTATCATGTTTCAGTTCTTTTACTATTGCTTGAAAATCCAAGTTTGTGTGTCCTTGAAAGGTAGCCAAAATATAGACAGTGTATTTTGCACAGTAACAATAATGCCACCAGAGATTTCTAACGTAATAGACTAAAAATAAGCTTCCCATTATAATCATAGATATATTGTCCACTTAATGTCTTATAAGTTTGGCTCTGAAAAATATGCTCAATACACATTACAGAATATTTATTTTAGGAAAGACTGTTTAAAAGTAACATTAGCGTTTATACTTTTTCTTTTAGCACTGTGAATAAAGGGATATTTAACAAGAAAAAATAAACTTATGTCAACATTTTAGTTGACATGTGTTTACCATATATCTACTGTAATAGCAATTAACATCTATTTCAGCAATATCATTTTCAAGAGATTTTTAAGTCATTGAGATGGAAAATTAGCACTTGATTTTAGCCATTATATTTATAATCTAGGTATTAATAATTGGAACATTTATTTTTCACAAGTCTTTATTCTGCACAAGTCTGCAGATTTTCTGAGCACATATTTTGAGAGAGCATTTCATAAAATAAATTCCTAGTTTTCAGTAGCCCTAAGTGACTCTCGGAGAGGTGCAATTTTTAAAAAGGATGCAAATAGTAAAGTATAAATTAAGATTTGAAGAATGAGTATAACATGTATGATTTGAGTTTCAATGATGCATAACAATAAATTTGTTGGATATCTGTTTGGTAAATGTTTCACAAATATAGTTCAGGTGCCTGATAAATTGTCTATAAACACTTTATTAAGTAAAGAATTAAAATATGCTTTATAAGTCTTTAAATAAAACAGGGTCACCTTAAAAATCTTATCTTTATATACTCTATGAGTCACTGCTAGGGTTTGGACTATCAGGCCTTATGAGTAAAATTGGTTATAATTTTTTTTGCTTTTACCTTTCAATTCTCTTTTAGAAAATAAGAATGTTTTGAATGCCTCCCATTCTATTCCTATAACCACCATTCCTTATATATATTCTATCTAATAAAAATCATAAATATGAATTTGAATAATGGTATTTATTTTTAACTTAGGTCTAATCAGCACTAAAATTGTCTCACCATCCCCAAGGGGGATCAGCTTATTAATATCATGGGTATAGCAAAACTGCTAATATTTGAATACCACTGTGGTCCATTCTCTGTTTTGGATGTGCAGGTGTGGGGGGATGACCCCAGGCATTTCAGTCAGACAGACTTGGATTCCAAAGTCAGCTCCTGTATTTACTAGTGATGTGTGTTCTAAGACTCTGAGATTCCCTGAGATTCTTTGAACTTATCTTTCCCTATTGTTGGCATATTTTATTATACTTTTATTGAAGCATTATAACCATACATCATAGTGAATTTTAGTGTGATAGAAACATATATGTGCATAGCACTGTGCATTTCCTTCCAGACATATTTAAAAAACAATAGAGATAGGAATGTCTGAAAAGTAAATGGCATACAGTACTTAAAGCATTTTGCATTGAGTAAAGAATAAACCATTATCTATATTTCATCCTGCTTTCTGCTTTTGTCCATGTTATCTACTTCTTTTCTTTTTATGACCACATTGCAAAAGTGTAGATATTTTCTCACTTTCTCCTCATTATATTTTTATATGACCTCAGAAGAGTCAGAGAATGTTCAGTCTATTTCGAGACATTTTCTGTTGGGAGCCATTAATGCCTTCCCCTAGATTGGTGTCTCTGACTCACCTGATTGTCCTTCACCCAGAGTCAACAAGGTTTGGGGTTATGGAAAGTTCAAAGAGGTCTGAGAGAGGATCAGGTGGTGATGACATGAGGGTACTGATAGGCCTATCTGAATTGTATGTGTTTTGTATTGGTCTTTATTGTATTCTGGTGGTGGTAGCATGAGAATGTTGATTGACCTGGAGCTGTGTATAAATACCTCTGGAAAAACAAACCCAGCATCAGCACAATAAAGATGAGATTGACCCAGAAGTTGCGTTGGCCAGGAGTGTCAGCGCAATAGAGAATACTGACCCAGGCATAGTCATCGACCCATAGGAAATATTGACCCATGAACAGGAGTCGACCAGTAGAGATAGTAGGCTGGCAGCTCCCCCAGGTTAGAATTTAAAATTCTCCATCCTCACACCTCACTTCAGAACCCATACTCTTGCCGGCTGGCTCCAGCAATTTTCTATGAAATAAATGTTTATATATTGTCCAAAATTGCCACTACTATTTTTCTGTGGTCCCTAGGTATTATAATATACATATTAATAATATATATTATTTTAAAATAAAATATATTTAATCTGTTTTGACATCATTCACATTCTATATGATACTTTGTAGTCTGGAATTCTGCCCATTCAGTTTCTCTCTGTGCTCTGGTTACACCATGAATATGGCAGAGTTTTTTGCTTATTCTCAACTCTTCAATATGGTTTAGGCCATTTGACTTTTTTTTTTTTTTTTTTTTTTTTTTGGTGGTACTGGGGATGGAACACTTCTACACTCCCAGACCTATTTTATATTTTATTTGGAAACAGGGTATCTTAAACCAGCTGAGGCTGGCTTGGAACCTGCATGATCCTCCTGTCTCAGCTTCCCAAGCACAGGGATTTCAAGCATACAACACCACAGCTGGCAAGGCCATTTGACTTTAAAAAAAAAAAATCCCATAGGTGAACAAATAAAGCTACCTGAGGGGAATGGGAGTGGGGAAAAGGAAATTTTCTAATGCACATGATGTACATTCACAAACGTATCAAAATCAATCACTAAGCCAAACATGAGGAGGGAGCAAGGAGGGAAGGGGGTGGAAATTAGTAAAGGGCTAAATGAGTGATGTGTACATGTATGCTTCTGTCATTTTGCTCCATTAAGATGTATGACTACAGCTGAGTGTGTAATCCTAATACTTGGGAGGATGAGATAGAAGGATTGCAGGTTCCAGGACAGTCTCAGCAAGTAGTGAGACTCATATGAACCTAGTGAGACCCTGTTCCCAAATAAGAAATAGTAATTATAATAAATATGCCTGGAAGGTGTTGCTCAAAGGTAGAATCTTCTGGGTTCAATCCCCAGTACCATGACAAAAAGATGTATGACTATAATGCACCAATAACAAAATAGATAAAGAAATAAAATAGCATGGCTTTTGGTCAACAAATTAATGATCCATGGACTAATATTACTTTCTTATTCCAGTGATTCCTCTGACTAAACAGAAAATATGTTTTGACAATTCCCTAGTTACTTTCTGTGCAATTCAAGTTGTAGTTACTTTTCAGAACATTGTTTTCCATGGAAAAATGAACAATTTGGGGGTTATAAATTATTTTTTATTTTTAATGGTTACATATATATGATGAGTTAAATAACTAAAACCATCTTATTATACATGATTTTCTCTTGCTGTGACAAATACTGAAGATAAATTATGAAGCAAAATTTTGTGCATATTAAAGATTGTTGCTTATCAATTCACAAAGTTTTCTTTTATATGGACACAGTGCATTTCACATATTTTCTGTCTCTTTTCTAGTTTATCCTTTGTCTCTTTGGTGGCTTTTGCTTCTGCTCTTTTATGACTTTTTTGTATTTAATGTTCTGAGGTTGAACGTGATTTATATTCAAATCTGTCAGTGTTTTCCATTATATTTTAACTTTGTAATACTTAAAATATTTTCTTTATTTGTAGCATATATATAGCTATATTTTGTTAGTCACCTTCATATTGCTGTGACCAAAATACATGACAAGAACAATTTGTAGGAAAAAAGATTAATATGGCTCATGATTACAAAATTTGAGTCCATGGTTGGAAGGCCCCAATGCAGAAACATCATGGTGGCAAGACATAGCAGAGGAATGACTGCTCAGTGTGTAGCAGCTGGGAGACAGACAGACAGACAGACAGAGACAGGTGGAGGTCAGGAACAAATATAGTCTTCAAGGCTATGTTCCCCAGTGAAACACCTCCTCCAGCTGTGACCCACATATGAATCTTGTTTAATTCAACTATTTAGTTATTTTTGAGGGTAAAATAATTTAAAATTACCGATTTTAAAGTAGCTACGTGACATATTATATGATTGGACATAAAAGCTTCTCAGTAGTGGTATTACCTATTTAAGGTGCAATTGCAGTTGCAATTTTCTCTTTGAAAAAAAATACTTAGAACTTCCAGCTTTTTAAAAGTTAAATTCATTTTTAAAATAATTACTTGATGGTTTGTAAAATCATCATTTTCAAAATCAGTCAACATTCTTACTGATATAATAAAAACAACTGACCATACAACTTAAAAGAAAGGAAATTTTACTGTAGCCCTCAGAGTTGAGTATATGTCATGATGGGTCTTTCGAGCTCAGGTAATGATAGTAGGAAGCATAGAGGGGGAAAGCAAGGCTCTGCTCTCACCTCATGGAGGCCAGAGGCAATAAAAAAAAAAAGCAAGTAAGAGGATTCAGAGACAAAAGAACAATCTTGAAGGCTACTCCTTCTCCAGCCACACATACCTGCCTACCTTACCACCCAGAAAATCAATTACAATGGATTTATCTACTGATGAGATTATGACCCTCTGTGATTTAATAATGTCAAGCCTGAACTTTAATATAAGAGTTCTTCAGAGGATAGTCTATATCTAGCCATAATAGAAAATTACCATAAATTATTTATTATTATGATTTAATATTTTGTGATTTAGTATTATGTGTACTGGAAAATAATAGAAGCAATAAATTGATCAATAAACTATCAAAATTATTTTAGATATTAGCATTCTGAAGCTGAATCTCCAAATATAAATTAATACTTGGCTAGCTCAGTATTTACTATCATACATGGTGTTTTGTTTTGTTTTGTTTTGGTGGTACTAGGGGTGAAACCCAGAGGCTTTCTACCTCCGGGCTGTACTCCCAGACCTATTTTATATTTTATTTGGAAACAGGGTCTCACTAAGTAGTTGAGGCTGGCTTCAAACCAGTGCAATCCTCCTGTCTCAGCCTCACAAGTGCAAAGATTTAAAGCATGCACCACCACACCTGGTTTGTTTTATTTTTTTTTAATCTAATTTTTCTTCCTCACTCTTCCTTCTATTATTCTCTAATTGAAATCCTAAAGTAATGAAGTGATATACTTACCAAATAACCTGTTAGGCTTTTCAGTATTTATTTTATATGTCTTTTTATAAAAGAATCCAGGGGACTGGGAAGGGAGAAGGGATAACCTCATCAAGTGTTATATGAATCACTCAGAAATACATTACAATGTAATACCACAATGCACTAATAAAAGTATATAAAAAGAAAGAAAATTTCTGAGAAAAATAAAATAAATTTAAAAGTTCAGGAAAAAATAAAGTTAGATAGCACTTTCCGTAATTTATTAGATCTCTAAAATAGAGATTAGAACTCATATTGATCAAGAAATAATTCAAGCCGGGCATGGTGATGCACGCTGGTAATCCCAGCATTTGGGATGCTGAGACAGGAGGATCGAGGTTCAAAGCCAACCTTAGCTACTTAGTGAGGCCCTTTGCTATTCATTGAGACCCTGTTTCAAAGTAAAGAATAAAAAATCAAGCTGAGGGCAGAGTTTGGAGGTAGAATGCCCCTGGGTTTTATCCCCAGTACTGAAAAAAAAAATAAGAAATAACTAACTAATATACATTTGCTATATTACCTTTTAAAAACATTTCATCTCTTTTGATACAAATTCATTCAAACTTAGCTAAATATTACCGAGACATTTTTATGTGAATCTCACAGCTGTTCCTCCTGTGCCACTGATGAGAACAATAGTTTTTCATATTGTATTCATCAAATATTATCCTGATATATATAGATACTTTTCAGGATGACATAGGTAACTGTTGACAAGATATGCAGTTATAAAATTCTTTTATATAAGCTTAAATTGCTGATACAATTGCTTCCTTATTTCAAGGCCTCTATGGTTCCAGGTTTGCTCCTCTTTTTGTATATCATTGAACATTATCTTTCTCTATAAAAATTGTTTATAGTTGACCTCAGAAGGTACTCTAATAATTTTTAATTCTAAATGCCCCTATCTGGAGATAATGTAGCATAGAAAACAAAGAACAAAGTAAGCTTCCATTATTATGTGAAAATATTCCCTTTTACTCTCTTCATCTTTTTTTCCAAATGCACATCAAATTTCCTCTGTGCTATATTATGATAGGAAGCTTCTTTGATGCAGTAGATGTAATGAAAATAAAAATCCTTTATACTAAGTAGCTTTGCCTTTATTTTACTATGAAATATATCTCTTAAATAATACATTAGAAACTCTAAATTAAAAATATTTTAAAATTTTATACTGTTTCTTTGCTTTTTATTTAGTTATTATTTTTAACAACAACTACATTGAACATTTTAAAAGTCATAAGGCCAGGGTAGCTCAGTGGTAGTATGCTGATCAAGCATACAGAGCCCCTGGGTTAAACCCACAGAACTGGGAGAAATCACAGTAAAATATTCAAATTATAGAGCTCTAGTTCTATAAAATATATTTTATATTAAAATGGTTTCTATTTTACATTTGAATATAATCTCTTATTATAAAGATATTTCTGCATTTAGCAATTTTGCTTTCCAGAAATAATGTTATATTCATTACTAAAGCTTAATTTAGACATATTGGGAATCTTTCATAAATGTTATATGAGATATTTAATTACCTAAAGACTTGGTTTGATATATTATTTAAATGAGAAGATCAAGTATATAATTTAACTTAATATTTATTCTTGTTTTTCTAATTGAATTGTTGTCATGTCAAATTTCCTATACAATATGATATAAAAGTATCTAATGTACAGCTAGGAATCTCATTTTTTTCCTTCTATGTTATACCCTATTATCCTAGGCTACTACATAGACAAGATAAAGTTCAGATTAATCATAATTTCTTACTCACTACTTTATCCTTTTCTCCTAACTGGGTTACAATATACCGGAGTATGTGGTTATGTATGCCCAATCTTAATTGTCCTAGATTGTCTTATAAATCCTTCGGGGATATCCTAGGAAGTAAACCACTTATTCTAAAGGTTTTTCAGAACTCCCTTCCCCACAAACAACTGAACAGGTATATTGGACACTACTTGAAAATTCCCCTACAAAATTGGACAAATTGGACCTATTTGTGGATTTGTTTGCTGATGTTCAAATTGACAGTGGTAGATGTCTAGGGATTCATTGAGGTGGCAGTGCACCATGGCAGAAATAGATTGCTCATTTGCTTGATGGATGGGCATAGAAAAGCTAGCAGTGTATGGAAGATTTCCCTAAAGGTGGCTGCTGCTGTGGCTGTGGGGTGTGAATGGAGGAATCACTTTGTCTAGCTAAGTGACTTGGCTGCTGAATTGGAAGCAATAGCTGCTATGCTGTGTGGGAAATTCAGAGATGCCAGACACCCTCTGCTTTTGCTCTCTTAACCAAGAAAGAAGCCATAACATGCAGAAGAAAATACAAATTTATATTTCTGTAATGGCACTATGGCATCAATTTAGTCACCTCAACAGTGCAGATTTTTCTATTTAAGATCTAATAATAAATATCTACATACCATAATGATGGTTTGATAACCTCCTATTAAATTTGGCTTCAGCCCGAAGACTTTCAAGTCATTTTTCTGTGAAAATCCTGGCACAAATCTATGAGGATTTTAAGTCACTGACCTTAAGCAATACATGTGCCTCATGAGGGCTACTTAATGGTCTAGAAATCATTGTAGTGCTATTACTTGGCTCAGAATGTTTGCTTGAAAGCTATAGACTCCATTTTGTATTCAAATGGACTGATAATAATATAGATCTGCTCTATCAGTTTCTAGTTACTTAGGAAATTGTGGTAATGTGTGCTATATACTGCATGAATGAATCTATCAGTCTATCAATCCATCTGTCTTTTTAAAATTTTGAAACATTAGAAAAATAGGCTTTATCTCATCTTCTCATCAACTTCTATCAACTCTTGATTTAGCAGTTTTAAAATCTCTTAAATACTTTTAGGATATTATTAAAACGTGCAAAAAACTGACTAATCATTACTATTTTTCAAAAATGTATCAATTTGTATAACTATTACTTTTCTAGTTCTCTCCTGATGAGGTATTTAGCCAACGCATTTCTACTACAACCTCTAAAAAGTAAATCATTGCTTACAAGATCTCCTGAAGCAATTCATGTACAACTCACAATACCATATATTTAACTGGACATGTGGACCTTTTATTTGCAGTTTTTCAGAATATTAATATGTATAACTTTTAGGTGCTAAACTTCTGATAATTGACAGAAATAATTTTGACATATCTTACATATGACAAGACTGATATAATAGGAAATTTACTAAACATAAAAATTTACATTTACCTTACTCTAATAAGATAGGTAAATCAGGAACACTTCTTTATATGTATCAATAAAAAAGATATATTTTATATCTTATAGTTAATTACTTAATAAAATAATATCCTATAAAGAGATACAAAGCACTATTATCTTCATAAAACATGTGCTTTGTGAAGGCTTGAGTTAAACTTTGAATATCTATAATTATTTCATATTTTTGTGCTTTTAATTGTGCATTATAATGAATATCTATACATTTCAAAACTATTTAACACAAGTAAACTAGTGGCATTTTCTTTAAGAAGATTTTATATATAAATGTTTGTGCATGTGTGTGTGTGTATTATTCCCACACATACATGAATAAACATGAGTGTATGTATATCTTTTACTTGAGCTAATTCTAATACTCCTCAGTCTATTCCATAAAATGGAAAGAAACTAGACTCTCCCAAATACATTCTATGAAGTCAACATTTCATTAATACCAAAACAAAATAAAGACAGCTCAAGAAAAGAAACTATAGGTCATTGATGAACTTAGACACAAAACTGCTAAACAAAATTCTAGCAACAAAAAACACATCAAGAAAATCATATACCATAACTAAGTAGGATTCATATCAGGGATACAAGGCTGTTTCAACATATAAAAAAGAATCCATGTAATTCATCAAATGAACAGGACCAAAGACAAAATCATATGATAATTTTAATAGACACTCAAAGAGCATTCAACAAAATCCAGCACCCATTTATGATTAAAAGTACTACAGAGAACTGAATTAGAAGGAACATATTTCAACATCAAAAAGAAAATATATACTAGGCCCACAGCCAACAACATATTAAATGGGGAAAAACTGTGAGTATTCCCCCTAAAAACAGGAACAAGATAAGGATATCCATTATTACCACACCACTTTTTTTTTTTTTTGGTGGTACTGAGTTTCTTGGAAACCCTTCTACCTCCAACCTACACTCCCAGACATATTTTTGTATTTTTATTTGGAAACAGGGTCTCTTAAGCCATAGAGGCTAGCTTCGAACCATCACAATCCTCCTGTCTCTGTCTTCCAAGCGTGGGGATTACAAGTCTGTGCCACCATGCCAAGCTATCATCACTTCTTTTTAATATAATACTTGAGAATCTAGCCAAAGCAATAAGGTAAGAAAAGGAAATCAAAATAGTACAAATAGAAAAAGTAGAACTAAAATTATCTCTATTTGTAGATGGCATGGTACTGTACTTAGAAATCCCAACAAACTCAACAAAAAAGCTTATAAAACTGATCAACAAATTCAGCAATATGTCCGAATACAAAATCAATCTTAAAAAATTAGGAGCTTTCCTTTATGCCAATCATAAGTCCATGAAAAGAGAAATCAATAAAACACTTCCACTAAGTATAAAGTACTTAGGAATAAACCTAACCAAGGAAGTAAAAGACCTCTACAAATAAATTGAATAAAGAAATAAAAGACTTTAGAAGATGAAAAGATATTCTATGTTCTTGAATAGGCAGAATAAATATCATCAAAATGGCCATTCTTCCAAAAGTGATCTACAGATTCAACACAGTGCCCATTAAATTACCAAGGGCATTCCTCCTAGACATAGAAAAATCTGTTCCTAAATTCATTTAAACACACACACACACACACACACACACACACACACACACACTCAAACAAAATAGCCAAGGTAGTTTTCAGGAAAAAGAAGCATGCAGGATTTGCTATAATATCTGACTTCCAACTCTTCTACAAAGCCATAGCAATAAAAACAGCATGGTACTGGCACAAAAACAGACACATAGACCAATGGAGCAGAAAAGAAGACTCTAAAACAAACCTGTGTACTTATAGTCAATTGATTTTTTACAAAGGGGCCAAAAACATACACTGGAAAAAAGACAGCCTCTTCAACAAATGGTGTTGCCAATATTGGTTAACCATATGCAGAAAAATAGAAATAAACGCCACTTTCTCACCCTGTACAAAAGTCAATTCAAGATGGATCAAAGATGTGGAAATTAGACCAGAGTCCTTGAGGCTCCTTAAACAGTGCATAGGTCCAACACTTCAACACATAGGCAAAGGTAAAATCTTTCTCAACAAGAACTCAAAGGCATAAGAAATTACAAGGAGAATCAATACATTGGATTGCATAAAACTGAAGAGCTCCTGTACAGCAAAGAACTATCAAGAACCTCAACCAAGAGCCAACAGAATGGAAGAAAAATTTTTCCAACTATTCCTCCAAGAGAGGACTAATATCTAGAATATACAGAGAACTCAAGAAATTCACAGCTAAGGAAAAAATAACCTAATAAAAAATTAGGCAAGTGAATTAAGTACATACTTCATAAAAGAAGAAATTTAAATGGCCAATAAACTCATGAAAAAATGCTCAACATCATTAGCAATCAGAGAGATGCAAATCAAAACTACCCTGAGATTTCACCTAAATACATTTAGGATGCAGTATTTAAAATACAAATAACAACAAATACTTGAATAGGTGTGAAGAAGTGGAACTCTACTACATTGCTGGTAGGATTGCAAGTTGGTGCAACCACTTTGGAAAACAGTATGGATTATCCTCAGAAGAATAGGAATGAACCTAACATATTATATTATCCAGCATTGCCACTTCTGGGTATATACAAAAGAATGAAAACCAAACTACCAAAATAATGCATGCTTATTTATGTTTAAAGTTGAACAATTGCCAAAATATCAAATAAGCCAAGATGTCCATCAACAGATGAATGGATTATGAAACTATGGGATATGCACAAAATAAAATTTTACTCAGCCATAAAGAACAAAATTATGTCATTGGAAGGGAAATTGATAGAACTGAAGGACATTATGCTAAGTGATATCAGTCAGTCGCAGAAAAAAAAAGGGGGGGGGATGCTTTTTCCAATATGCAGAAGTTGAAAGCTAGGGAGAAAAGGTTTATAAAAGAAACTTTAGACAAAGAAGGAGAAATTATAGATGAGCAAATCAGCTACATAACTGAGAGGGATGGGAGGGGGGAAAGAGGGAAATTCCCTAATACACATGATGTACATTCATAAACATATCAAAGTCAATCAGTAAGACAAACATGAGGAGGGGATAGGGAATGGAGTGGGAATTGGGGTAGGGCTAAATGAGTGATGTATGCATATATGCCTCGAACATCTTTTACCCCATTAGGATGTATGACTACACCTATGTATGCACCAATAATAATTTAAAAAACTAGCCAAGTTAATTAGCACACTCATTATCTAAATATTTTATTGCTAAATTTAAAATTCCATTGTTACACTATTAAAACTCATGTTTTATTGCTTATTTTACTAAAACTGCACTTTATAGCTTCATATTACATAACTATAATCCAATGAATGAAGTCAACTTAGTTCATATATCCTGGGTACAGAATATAACTTCAATTTAGAAAAGGTGTAAGTCTTCAATGCCAAAATAATGTGCTTTTAATATTCTTGTATTCCTCAAAATTTACTACATGTGATAAGCATATAATTAATATTTTACTGGCATATTACATTTGGAGTAGAGTAATGTATCTTTACTTCTATACTAATAAGTTTATGCCATAGCTAAAATAAAGGGGAAGGCTAAAGCAATTAGCTGAATATTTCTTGAAAAATATATTTGAGGAAGAAATTTCAATTAGCATATATCCTGTTGATAAACACTTCACTTACAGAAAAAAAAATCTTCTCTCTGTTCTAATTTTCTCAAATTAGAAAGTAATTCCATTAAACCTAAGAGGTTAGACCCACTCTCTTATTAGCTATCATCTAAAATATATAGTATCTCCAAATATGTGTAAAATATGAATATAGCAGGGTTACCCTGGGTATTAATTGTTGGGGGGGGGAATGAGGGGGGAGAGGGCACCAAATACAGATTAAATGTATACCATTTACTTTCAATTAAAAATAAATAAGTAAAATATATAGTATCTGTATCTTTTGGTTTTTGGAATTATTAAACAGCTTGAAAATAAGATAATTGTTTCAAAAGGAAGACTTTCTGTAGAAAGTAAGAAACTTTCCCAAGTCTACCTGTGTAAAGTTCCTATTATATAATTATAAAATGATGCCCACCTCCTTTATTTTTCAAATACACATGATGTAACAGAGAATGCATCACATGAAACACTGTTGAATCTTTTAGTAGCACCTAAACTCAGGTCAATGAGTGATAGAAGGCCAGTTCTAATCTGTACCTAAAGCAGACTTTCCCAAAGCCTTTTCAGCAACCTTGCTTGTAAAGGAGAGTAGTTAAAGGGAAATAATTCACCAGGATTTCACCATTGAGAAAAAGAAAGTGCTTTGTGTCTGGGCCAAGTGTTTGCTTTGAAAGTATTGGTAACTTGCCACTCCATAAGGTACAAAAAGTAGTCTCTGCCAAGAAATGGACAACATTGTGTTGCAAACCTTTCATTGGAACAAGACAGGAATCAATGAAGGTTTTGCCCTCAGGCTCAAGCTTCCACTCATCCTTCATGTCAATACAACTCAACTGTGCAGAACCACTTTTTTATTTATCTCTGCATGGCATTAAACATAGATCTTGGAAAACTTTAATCTTTAGACATAGTAGTACGGGACAGTGGAATAAATGTTCAGACGAACTAATGCTCTTGACAGACTCAGAGACTTCATAGTCACCAGGGGAGTTGCCCTGCCAAAAATCAAATGAATCAGAAAACTTGCCAAGAAACCAACTAGTGGGGAGAGGGTTTGTGAACAGCTTTCACAGATCCCAAGTCTGCTCCTAGGAAATCTGTTCAAGAGCTTGGCATCTGGATGCTAGCCTGCCAGTTGCCAAGTATATGGCCACAGCTGTTAGTTTGGAGGAAGAAGCTGAAAGTACACAAGAGCAAGAAGGAAGAGTGGTCAAGAAAACAAGAGATACCATTGCCAAATAGGTCTTCTAAGTGCAAAGGTATCATCTTTCTTACTTAATTTTTGATCATTTTTGAATGACAGTGGTCAGATTTTTTGAGTTGTTATAATACTCCATAGAAAAATGATTAAAAATATGAATTGGTAGCAAATTCTACAATACTCTGAAAATATTATCCTTAATATTTTGGCAAAACTATAACTGTGTGTCAGCAAACAGAGTTTGGGTTCCTCTTGCTATTTCTCTACTATCACAAAGGTTCTGACTGATGTAATTTCAGCTTACAGGATTTTAGGAAATCTTAGGCATTCTATTTGCACTTTCTTGCCTAGGTTAATCCTTTTTTTCTTACATTATCCATATTGTCAAACTGATCTTTGGTAAGCCTTATTCTCACATATATTTTTTTTTACACAAGACTTATTAGAAAGTAAGCTATAATATCATTATTGTTCAGGATTTTATATAAAGGCATCTAAAATTTTCTAGATATGGTAATACCCTTGAGTGCTACAGGTAAATATAAAAAGCATGAACTTATTAAAGCAGAACAGCCACCTTTCTTATATTTAAGACAATGGAGATCAAAATCAGATTTCTTTTGAAAACTCTTAAGAAGATGTAGGAACTTAAAATGTGTAACATGTTTTATTGGATTCTACAACTGTGAAAATAATCTGAGTATCTTGGAGGCTTTAGAAGTTAGGATTCTCCTCTGAAATGCAATAAAAGTAAATAGTAAGGAGTTCAGGGAAGTCCAAACTTATCACTAAAATAAGGTGTTCCAAAGGCAGGTGGTTGTTTTAGCCTGGTCAAGAACTGCCGACTCTAGATATTCAGTTACCATGATCAAAAACTTTCCTATACCTTGGGAAGACAGTTAATCTTCTCAAACTTCTCAGTGTGAATACTTGAGCTAATATTAAAGGTTGGTGTCATATTTTAATAAAGATTCAAATAATGCCCAATACTGTAAGTCCTTTTTTTCAAGTCCCTAAAAGTTATCCAAATGGATATCTGTTCATTTAGTTATTGTAAAAGAAAATTTACCTCTAATGAAATGGAAAAAATTAAATGGATAGGGTAGTTGAGGAAGGACAGGTTATCTAGTGAGGAAAGTATTATAGGAAGATTAAAATATGTTCAATCTTCCTCTGTTTAAATATACAGTAATTTTACTATGTACCCAGAATGCATCAAGAACTAGTAATGCCAAAATGGATGATACACTTCCTTGTCTTTATGCAATAGGTATATTTTTGTTAAATGTACAATTATAAAGACAAACTATGCATTAACCCTTGCAAAGCATTGGTGTGTGTGGTAACTCAATTGATTCTTATAGATATCTAGTGAACTAGATATTAATTATATTTAGCCTAATGTCAAATTTCATAAATCTGTTTTATTGATGAAAATGCTTTATAAATTTTAATCAGCTTTAATACAGTCACATATATTTCATATATCTTGGGTCCATAAAGAGTTTTTATGGTGATATAGTAAGCATCTTATTCTCATTTTGGTTGTAAACCTGCAAATAAAAGGGATTTTTTTGATACAATATTAGTATTTAGATCCCAACTTATTCAACATTTTTAGTGGAAAAATATTGAAGAAAAAATTTTATACATTATTCTCTCTCTTTCTCTTTATTTTATCTTTATCTATGTAGTCTAAAATATTCATCTTTGAGGGGAATTAGAAGTTGTTACTGAACAATGGTACAGAGAAAAAATGATATAATATTCTACTCTGGAATGTGAAAATAAGACTTTGAGATGATAACATACAATATTATCTTGAGAAATAAATTACTAAAAACCCTGTATCTATATTTCAGCTAACCAAAGTCCAAGCCAAAAGGATCTGGCTCACAGAGTACTTCTAGAAAAATAACTCTGTTGTCTTTCATAGCATATCAAGGCAACACGCTGCTCAGTGGTATAGGTAAATAAGGAAATATCATGTATGAATTAATAACTACAAATAACTAACAGTTGTTGAGGCAAAGTCTCCACAGTTTGTCAGAGTAGACAGTTCAGGGTTAGTCCTTGAGAACCCGGCTCATCCATAATTAGCCCTCTTGTTTCTGGATAATCAGGGTGCATGCTAGGTCCCACAGAGAGGGATATTTGTTTGGGTCACTTAGGAACACTGGGATTTCAGAGCAATGACTACTTGTCAAGCTGAATGAAAGTATTTTAATATTTTATCAACTAATTGATGCTCCTGTTGTGTACCATTTAAAGTAAGGAAATAATGCATATTAAAAATAAATAAAATTACCTATTATATTTTTCTGATAAAAATGAAACAGAAGTGGCATAGGTGAGATTGATCTTATCTACCATAAGTTTGAGTCTTTCAGAAGGGTGGACTTTGAATTGAAATCTGAGTTACAAGAAGGAAAAGTAACTGCAGAAGAATTGGGAAGAACATTCTATGGGATATGACCGACTAGGATACTATGTAACTTTAAAACAGGATTAGAGTAGACAGATTCAGAAGTTCATAAACTCTTATCAATGAGTATGAAAATAATATGTAATGGAAGATGCTGATATAAAAGACATAGAAAACAGGGCCTGAAACAATAAAAAAGATGTCAACAGATGAAAGCTTAAGGAACTCAAAGGTTAAAGATATAAAATACTGTGGAAATTTCAGGAGGATCTCTTTTATTCTCTTTTTCTATGTGTGTGTATGTGTGTGTGTGTGTGTGTGTGTGTGTGTGCATGCACACAAACGTGTGTATGTGTATTTTAGTGTATTTTATTAGAGATCAAACTTAGGGACATTTTGTTTCCAAGCTATACCCACAGCCTTTTTAATTTTTAGCTATTTTTATTTTTTATTTATTTTTATTGATGCATTGTTGTTATATATCTTAATGGGGTATAAAATGGTAGAGGCATACATGCACACATCACTCATTTGCCCCTTCCCCAATTTCCACCCCATCGCTCCCTTTCCTTCTCAAGTTTGATTTGCTTACGAATGTACATCATAAAAGAGGGTCTTGCTAGGTTGCTGAGACTTGTGCTGTGTTGCTGAAGTTGTCCTTGAATCTGTGCCCTTTTGTCTCAGCTTAAGTACTGGCTTCTAATTTCTTAATGAATTTTATTGAATCAGCTTTATTTGTTAAAATAAGCATAGACCTAAAATACAAAAATTCTGTGTGAATCAAATGCAACTTCTCAAGCTTCCTAGTGTGAGGCTTATAATGATGCATGTGCTCCTGTGTGAGATTGTTGAGGCAACTGCAAGTCCTTGGTTCATAACTCTTGCATTCATGTTGACAATAATTCTTCTGAAAATAAATCTGGGACAAGCTATGCAGTTTACTTTGGTCAAGCGAACATGAGGCCAAAAAAAAAAAAAAAAAAAAGACTAAAATATTCTTGCCCACCAGGGCTTCCTCTCTCTTGCAAGTTTGGAAATCTGAGATGACCATGTGAAGAAGCCCTGCTAGACTGCTAAAGGATAAGAGATCACTTGGAGAAAAATGCTTACGTAAGACACCCAAACCCAGCAGCCTGCTATCAATAGCCCTCACACTATGCAAGCCCAGACAAGGGAAAGCACAGAGGCCTAAGGAATGTAAGTACTGCTACCCCAAAACATTTGCTTCTCTGTTATAGAGCAAAGGTTGACTTCTACTGGGACAAGGGGGAATGTGTGAATAACAGGTGGCTGATAGAAAAAAGTAAACAATGAAAAAAATTTCTGAAAGCCTGAATTCTAAGGTAGTGGCAGCACATTATAAACAACAACAAAAAACTTGCTAAGTTTAATTAACTTCAATTATAATTCAATACAAATAATATAAAAACTATAAACTCTGTGCCAGGATTTGTGCTAATTGCTGGGGTATAAAATTAAATGTCCTTCCTCTCAAGCAGTTTAGGGATGAGGAATGAAATAGACACAAATGGTCAGAGAGGGGAAGAGAGAGGTGTGTTGCTAATTAGTTATTTCAGTTTCATGTCAGATCCCAAGAACCTAAGTTCCCAAACTGTCGGGTTTAAAAAACATGAATTAAACTATATTTCTCTTTTCTATTTTGAAAATAACTTTCTCTCATCAATTAATTACACATTCTTAGTGAATGGCAATATTATATATGCATAAATACTGTTTTGTGTTCTCTGTAGCCTCCCCCAAGTAGTTGTTTGCAGATAGTTTACATTACTTAAAATACTTTTTACTTTTGTTTTGTTTAAAGACAGGATTTCATTATGATTTACAGGCTGGCCTGGAGCTAGCAGTCCTCCTGACTATCTCCCTAGTAGCTGGGACTACAGATATAGTCTACCGTACTTTTTAATTTTTTAATTTTTAAAATTTTTTATTGCATTGTAGTGCAATAAAAAATTTAGTGCATTGTAGTCATACATCTTAATGGCATACAAGATAGTAGAGGCATACATGCAAACATTACTTATTTAGCCCTTACCCAATGTCCACCCCATTCCCTCCCCCTCCCTCCTCATGTTTGGCTTAGTGATTGACTTTGATATGTTTGTGAATGTACATCACGTACATTAGGGATTTTCCCTCTTTCCCCCTCCCATCCTCCTCAGTTAGGTTGCCTTATTTGTTCATCTATGGTTTCTCCTTCCTCATATAGATAGAGTTCCCCCTATGACCCTTTTTCTCCCTAGCTTCCTCATATTAGGGAGAGCATCCTATTTTTTCTTTTTGTGACTGACTAATTTGACAGTAGGTTTTTACTGTAATGTATCAAATTCACTCTAGGAATTTGACTTTTTCATGGTATTCAACATAAAGACATTAGACTTGTATACTTATCTTTGTGTTTCTCTGTGAAATACAGATGTTTGGATATTCTTATATTTCCCAAAGATTGGGGGAAAAATCAAAATTGAAGTCCACTAGTTTAGTACAGAATGGTTTGAAATCTACATTTTAACAGAATGAGGAAGAAATATATTTCTAATAAGAACTAGCTGAAATCATAATTAGAAACAAATAAATTTTAAATGTGCTGTTTATTTATCCTGTTCTCCCTATTTCACTGAGTACTCCCTGTGCTACTAATAAACATTTGTCGAATAACCACCTAATGCGTTTTGTATTTTGGATCTCCAACTTCCAGAAACAAAAATAAAAGTATGTATGTTCTAGTGGGATAAAGTTTTTTCTTTGTGATGAGCAAGGCTCTTTCAAATGTTTGTCTTGTGTACTGCTCCAGAGCCTTCTATGCACACTATAATATTAAGATTAGCTGAAGTCATAATTAGTAACAAATGAGAGTGTGCTTTGTAGAATTTGAAGAGACATCACACCACTCAAATTAGCCCTACTGCAGTTTTTGGCCCTTTTCTGCAGAAAGTATGGTTTTACTGTTTATTTTGGAAATTACAAAGAATTGTTTAGTTGTAAATAGGTAAAACTGTTTTCATAAACCCGAAGTAAAAGATAAAGTGTAAAGAATGCATAGGGACATCAGAAAGAGGTTAGAAAGAAAAGGAGGCTCTTAGCAAAGGTTAGGACTAAGGACTGAACTCTCAGTCCTTAATCTAATTTTAATTTATTAATCTATTTTTCTAATGCTTTATGTTTTCCCATCTTTCATTCTACCCCCACACCAATTATGTTATTAATTCTCACTGGGGCCTTATTTCTGGTTCTCTTCCTTACAGTTCTCCATGCCTTCCAGCTCCAGTGCCAAATTCACTCAAAATTCTTCAATATAATTTCAAATCACTGGAAGGAGAAACTGAGTTGACCAAAGTTGGATGAGGCAGGCACTTCAGTTGTGGCCAAAAGATGAAATTAAATAAATACTTGTTTTCTCAGCCAGAATTCTCAGAGCTAAAATAGCAAGCTCAATGAGAAGGAGCATGAAGTAGAAAAGAAATTCTGAATATTGCTGGGAAACTAGAGACAGCCAAATTAACATAATTATCTTCCCCAATTACAAACCAACAAAAACTTTTTGTAATAAGTTTATTATTGGAAAACAGGACTACATCTGAATAAGAATTAGAAGGATACTTGGCTCTTCTCAGAAACCCACAACAAATCACCCTTACAGGTTTAACTTCTGAATGGCATTTTTTCCATTCTGTTGTCATTAGACCTTTTCTAATTATCTTTTATTTGCACTTTGACAATAGCTTTCTACAATGTTGCCCAGCCTAAAATAATTTACTCCATCTTATTTTTGCCAATGCTTTAACTTTTTAAAAGAATATCTACATTTATTTTTTTTCTTGTTCCAAATGTTCAGTAAACCCTTCCACTTTCTTAAAATAAAATATTCTATAGACTCTAGTCATTTAAAGTTTTCCACATCCAAGCCCATTTACCTTTCTTGCTTACATATGTTATGTGTAAACAACTTATGTTTCAATCAAACTTGACTCTACCATGTCCAAATATGTTCATCCCTATGCTTTATGACATTTTCTTCCTCTTAATGTGCCTTGTCTTCCTCATTAAAGAGAAATATTTGCCTGTGAATATTATCATCCTTTAATGTCCAAAATAAGGTTATTTTCTAGACATACTCTCAGTTGGATATGCTGAGTTTCTACTTTGATTTTCATATTTCAGAGTAAGCTGCTCACACCTTGCATGCTATTTACTTATGTGTTTGTGCCTGTATGTTAATGTTATGCTACAAATACTTGAGAGAGAACTTCCAAACTTCAAGTGCTGTTCAAATAACTTTTATAAGAATTAAATTCAATATACTGTAGCAATGCAGGCATACTTGGTTTATAGCAGCATAATTCACAACCACCAAGTCATGGTGTTATCTAGCCATAAATTAGCAGGAAAGAGAGAAAAATGGAACAGGAAGAAACTTCCTGAGAGATACTTGGGGATTGACCCCCATCTGTGGTGAAGAAACTTCCACCCTATTACATTACAGCTTTAGATTTCCACATGACACAGTAGTGCAGAGTCACACTAAACCGTGTCCCCAAACCCAAACATAATCATCTCAAATCAATATGGATAAGAAAAAATGGGATTCCTGGACCATGTTAAAAACTCACAAGGTGGCAGACTGACTCAGCCCCTTCTCTTTATTCTGCTCCAGGACTAGCCAGCTCTGTGACCCACCTGTTAAACCCATCCAGTAAAACCTTTCATACCTACCCTATTTGCATTTTCCAAGTGAAATCTCTTTTGAGAAGACAAAAACTCAGGGAAATTCATAATCCTGTAACATAAAGAACCAGCCAAGGAACCAGCCAAGGAGTCCATAAATAGATGAATGGATAAAGAAAATCTCTCTCTCTCTCTCTCTCTCTCTCTCTCTCTCTCTCTCTCTCTCTCTCTCACACACACACACACACACACACACACATACACATACACACACACAATGGAGTTTTACTCAGCCATAAAGAACAAAAGTATGTCCTTTGCAGAAAAGCGGATAGAACTGGAAAACATTATGCTGAGTATGATAAGCCAGAGTCAGAAAGTCAAAGGACCTATGTTTTCTTTTATATGTGAACCAAGAGAAAACAGGATAACAGGAAAATGTGAGGGATGCCGGTAGAGGATGGGGATTCCAGGGAGTAAGGAGGAGATAAAAAGGAGAAGCCAGGGGGATGGATTAGATCAAACAATGTCTAAGTGTGGTAATATACACATATATACCTACTATTATCTATAATTATTATTAATTTAAAACAAAATTACTTTTATATATTTTCTCATTTAATTCAAACAATTTAAACACTATTATCATTTGTGTTTTAGAGATGGGAAATCTAAGTTTAGAATGTTTAATTTATTTTTCCAAAGTCATCTAGCTAGTAAGTAGCAACAATTTTCTGTTACTTTAAATTTGCCTTTTCATAAAAGGGGCATGGTGGCGCATGTTTGTAATCCCAACATTCAGGAAGCAGAGACTGGAGGATTGCAATTCTCAGACAGCCACAGCTATTTAGGCCCTTTTGTGACTATGTTAAAAATTGGTTTTAAGATTCCCCTTCTCTACAAAGGAGTAACTCTCCATAACAGAGCTGCAGTATAACAGCTTATTCATATCTATTTCAAATAACTATGATTAACAACATGTCAAAACATTCCTATGAAAGAGAGCATTTTGTTATCAAAGAACAATATGTGTTCTTTGATAATTTGTGGGTGAATTCCCTAGGATTAGTTTTAGTTTATTGTTGAAAAAATAATATTTTGAATTTGGTTTGATTAGAATTATAGAAGCTAAAAAATTAAATATTTTGAAGGAATATTTTCAAAACTAATGAGATATTTCAAGACTATGTCCAATCATATGATTTAAGAAATAAATTTTCTTCATTTTATTTAAATGCTTGTGGAATTTACTAAGGAATTACTATAATATTCGCTAAGATTAGATGAGCAGGTGTGGCATTTCATTAATGTAAGTGAACACCTGCAACTGAAGGAAATACTTCTATCTTGAATGACATTTAGATGTATTTTTCAAGCTTTTATTTCATCCAAATCTTCCACAGATCACCAGAGAAATTTAAGGAATTATAGTTATCATTAACCAAGGGAGTTATTGCAAATAATATGTTTAGGAAATAGCTAAAGTAGCATCATTATGTTCAATTTGCTTAATTATAGCTAGGGCATCACAAATCACACTGGATTCCTAAACATTTGATATGATCTACTTGTGAAGACAACAATAAAAAAAGCAGACACTGTCCATCTGATTGATGGCTGGTGTTCAATGGCTATGACAGTGAGCAAAAGTCAATCTGACCAGCCACATAAATATCCTGAAAGATATTAATCACACAGTGTTAGGACTGGAGGGACTCTAGGGATCACCTGGTGAATGCCATCACTTAATAATTTAGTAAACCTGGTCTCAGAGTGATCACATTTTACTCAAGCTTTCATTTTGAGTAATTGGGAAAGGGAAGTTAGAACTTCATATTTCCTGACTCCAAATCACTGTACTTTCCAGTTAGTGATTTCTGAGTCTAAAGGTTAGAGTATAGGATGGATGGAGCTGTGATAAGAAAGAGGAAAAAGTTAGTGCAAGGATTTTGAAGTCCTGAGATGTTTTAATGTGAACCTAAGTATTTACATATAAGAGCCTAAGAAAATGTCATAGGAGTTTATAATTTAATTCCAATTTCTAAGAGTCATTTATACTTCATTTCAATTAACTCCCACATCATAATGTGGTTATATTTCTTACTGAGGGTACACCCGGATCACCATTTATGCATTAATAATAAATCTCTATTTATTCAGTGACATACTGGAACCAACTTATACCTGGATAAGAAAATTAATAAATTTTCCAGCAATTTTGTGAGCCAGTTGTTCAAGGCATTACTAAAATTAAATTATATACATTTACAATAAAATTAACTATGTCAAAATGAGAGAGAATAAATACTTTAATCAGTTTCTATTAACCATACTATATTTTGCTTGTATTTTTACTATAACTATCCATTTAGTATTATTTTGAAGTTAATTGCATTTATTTTATCTGAGAAGTAAAAATCATATTACATAGTGGACAAATCCCTTCCTAATCTTTTATTTGGTTAAATATGTTTGGTAGTTTGAAATCAATCATCAGAAGAATATTTATATCATGGAAATTAGCAAACTCTACAAAGCAGGGCTTATTGTATTCATTCTTTTTCTCCAACACAGAGCCAATTTTTAAATATTTTCCAGCAAATAACTGCTTATAATAAAATTATGTTCTATCTCATACCTTAAGAAATACTTGTCATCCCAAGGCCATACTACCACTGGCTATTGCAACATTCACCACTAAAGCATTTCAATTTTCTATCTGCCTAAGATATGCTTGCATATTCTTATATAGGAAGTTATGATATTCTCACAGAATTGCTAATGATCAAGAAACTCACTTTACAGCCAAATAAGTACATCAGTGAACCCATGTTGAGAGTCCAGCATTGTTCTCCACTGTTCTGAAGACACTGGCTTGATGGAAGAGTTCAATGACTTTTTGAAGATTCTGCTGTAGTGCCATCTGGTGATGATACCTTGCAGGGCTGGGGAAAGGTCTCCAGAAGGCTCTACATACTCTGAATTCAGATTCCAATATACAGTCTTATTTATCTCATCACAAAAATTCCCATATTCAGAAATCAAGTAACGGAAATGGGAGTGGCACCTCTCACTGTTACCCTCACTCAATAAGTAACCCAGAAGAAAAGTTTCCATTTACCTGTTCCCATGACATTGTGCCTGATAGCTTAGCAGTCTTAGGTCTAAGGGGAGGGATTCTTCCACCATGAGACATGATAATTATTGTATTAGAACTAAAAGTTAAAGTTGTCCCCCAGCAATTTTGGCCAAGTCACTGGAAAATTACAACTTAACTAGGCAAGACCATGATTGGCCTATTGCCTTCAGGAAAGTAAAAGTCACCCCTCCAGGTAAAGAACCAAAGAACAATCATATTGTACTTTCTGAAGTACTGGTAGAAGATAATTATAATGGTTGCTATGTGACCACAGTTACAAAAATAAAGAAAATAACTGTCATGAGAATTTATCCTTGTTTTTTTTTTAATGAAAAGTGTGTGTGTGTGTGTGTGTGTGTATTTTTCTTTTTTCTTGAAGACCTTCAAGTAAGATAAGATGTAGATATGGAAGACAGAGATGACCCTGACAGTTTGTAAGCCCAGGCCAATATATGTGCTTATGATTTAGTTTTTAACCAAAAAAGTTTAAAAGTGTAAAAAAAAAAAAAAAAAAAAAAAAAACTTTGAATCTCACTATAATGTATACTCATGATGCAAAAATAAAAATATTTTAAAATATTAAAAAATAAAAAGCTTATAGAATAAGAGTATAAGGAAAAATATTTTGTACAGTGGTACAATGTATTTTTATATTAAACATTGTTATAAATAGGTCCAAATGTTAAAATAAATTCAGAGTTTTTAAGGTAAACAATATAGTAAACTATGGGTAATTTATTATTGAAGAAAGAAAATATAGTCTATGGATTTAGTATAGGCTATATAGAAAGTTTACAAAGTATGTAGTAATATGCAATAAAGCCCTAGGCCTTCATGGTCTAACTCACCCAGGTTAACTTCATGTCCAGTAAGCTCAGTTCATGGTAAGAGTGGGTTTGCCACTTTTAATATATTATACAACATTTTTATTGTACTTTTCCCATATTTACATAAACAAATACTAACCATTGTGTTACAATTGCCTATAGTATTCACTACAGTAATAGTTTGTAAAGTTTTGTAGCCTAGGAGCAATAAGGTGTATCATATTGTCCAGATGTGTAGTAGTATAGATTTGGGTAAGGATACTCTATGCTGTTGGCACAACAACAAAATTTCCTGATAGAGTTCTCAAGACATATCTCTGTCTTTAGGTAATGTGTGATTGTATTTAAGTATTCATTTTCCATTACATAATTTAACTTATAAAATATCTAACAGAAAAATAAATATCATCCAGGGAATTTATCTGCTGTTCTAATGAAAAGAATCAGTGTTTTTTGTTTTTATTGTAGACAGAATAGCCACATATTTGGTGAGATAATGACCTTGTTGTTGTATTTATATGGAGATTAAGAATGGTTTAAGGCAGTGCATATGGGTGCCGGCTGGACAAAGAATAGACTCGTACTAATTAATTTTGTGTGTCAACTGTGTGGGCCACCTGGAGTCCAAATTTGGTCAAACATTATTATGAGTGGGTCTGTGATGGTACCTGTGAATGTGATTAATTTTTGAATTGTTAGACTGAGTCCAGAAGATCGTTTTCCCCCGTATGGATAGGCTTCATCCAATCTGTCGGCACAGTGAGAGAACAAAAGGCTAAGGGAGAATTCTTTCTGCTTGCCTGACTGTCTTTGAGCTGGAACACTCATCTCCTGCTTTACATTTGAACTTGTACTGGAATTACACCAACAGCTCTCCCAAGTTTTCCACTTGCTGACTGCTGATATTGGGACTATCAGCCTCCAGCTTCCGGTGTTTCTTTTTCTCCAAAGAACTCAAACCAATGCAGATAACTCGATTGACCTGATGTCATGACAGGACACTGGCATATAGAAGTAGATAGACCAAGGTCCCAATCTTATTCCTATACCTGCCTGCTTGTCACTTCAGAATTGCATTTTAGCCTTCAAGAGATTAGTTTTTCCCCTGTAATATATAGAAATAATAATGCCTATCTCATAGTATTATTCTGAAGGTTGAATAAAACAAGTAATGTGAAAAGTCTGGAACTAGGGTTGGATTGGTACAAGAACACTAACACATATTTCTTATCCTACAGCAACCATAGACACTTCTATATCCCCCAAATCAACAAGAGCAATAATACCAACAAAATGTTTCCTTCTAAACTAGCCTCATACTTATTGATTTGGATTTGAAGTCAGGCTTGTGCGAGTACAATAGGATTAAAACACACTATAAATTTGCTACAGATGTCACAGACATGCAAGAAGCAGTGACTTGTGGGCACAAGCTCCACGGCGTGCATCCCCCATAAAGAAGTGTATCAGACTCATTGTATCTGAGTCCACTGGGAATACAGAAGCAGAGCCATAGATTAGCTCCATCCACATGTGAACGCAATGCCAGCCTGCCTCCCAAGCATCATTTTTTCACACAATGTATTAATGTATTAAAGGGTTCGAGTTGTCAATCCTTGCAATTTTTATCTCCACAGAATCACTCTATTTTCATAAAGCCGCATAGCAAAAGAAAATTTATGAAAATTTGATTGAAGTCTTCTTTCCCCAGAATAGGTACTCTAGAGACTTTTGTAAAGCTCTTAAGCCAGCTATTATTCTAATATAATCCTATGTGTGTTTTAAAAGAAAAAAATAAATCAGTGTATAAGGATGCAGACATTGGGCTTTACTTAGGAAAAAGTAAATTGCCACCAAAACACACTATTGGGAATATTATATTTGAAGAAATCTCTATTATTAAACCCAAGGATGTTCTATCTTCACTAAATGATATGGTCACTAGAATTCCACTAACAAAATGATATGCAATATTACTCTTGGGTATGCCCAGGGACTACAGAGTATGCTCAGGTACTGCAGTGAGATACAATGATTTTATTTATTTGTTTGCTTGTTTGTTTGTTTGATTTTTTAGAGTATGGTTCTTTTAGAACCCACTTTGTTCCAAAAATAAAGGAAGAAAAAGAGGGATGAGTGGGAGAAATAAAGAAGATGAAAATGGCTATAAAATGTTTAAGAGAAAAAGAGAATAGATTTTATTATGAACAAATATATTCTAAGTTATTGTTCATTTTTAAATCCTCAAGTCTTAACTAAAACCTACTATGTTAGGAAATTTATCTGAGAAATTTTATCCCTTCTCTTTTCTCTTCCTCCTCCTGCTTAGAGAGTCTTTGGCGCTTGAATTTAATTCTACTGACCTCAAGTTCCCTCCTGCCAGAGTATTCTTGCTGAAGAACCTAATCTGAGTCATTCAAGCAGCCAGGCAAATATGCTTATGTTTGTTCTCACACTCCATTTCTATTCATCCCACAGAGGCAATCGATACAGAGTGTAAAATAACAAAAGCATGCTTAGATACTTTTCTCTATATGGCTGAGTTACTATCTCCCAAACATCCTCAAATTTTAGGGGTAAGTTGACAATAACAAAATTGTCACCATACATTATGCCTATTTGAAAACCCATCTTTAACTCTCATATCCTATGGTTCTATAAGTATCTACTAATCCCTTAGATGACTCAAGGATAAGATGGCAAGTGAGTCAGATCCTCTGATTCCCTAGGCACACTAGACTAAATATTTACTTATGAAACTACTTTCACAAAAGCTAAGAAAGTTTTTTGAGAGACCATAGTGCCCCATTTTAATATAATAAAAATAAAACTCTTTAAATAGAGCAGGAAAGTGAGTTTCCAACATTGATTACCCTTCTCCCAACCCAAAGAATGTGGCAAAAGATAACTTCTATTTGAGGGAAGAAAAAGGAATTAAGTCCAGGCCTTAGATTTGAAACTCAGTGCAACATCTGTCACAGTGAACAGTAATACACTCTCTACTCTGGGGCCAATAATCAAGGACTGAGTCACTGGCACTACATTATCCAGATCATTGTTTCACCACTCCTCCTACAATCACAAGAAACTGGAGAGTAGGGCATGAAAGCTAGCGCACACTACTGTCTTGGAGCTCAGCCTCAGGCCTGGTACAGTGAGATCCTATGCCAGGCAGAAGCCAAAGGCTTCATGCCCAAGTTAGAGCTTACAGATAGATCTAGGCCTATGTAAGCAAAAGCCTTGGGGTTGTCCTCACTCACATACCCCAGGCTGTGAAGGTGCCTGCAGGTATGAGAGTCAAGTATGACTCAGCTTGACATTTGCAGGTGGCCAAAAGAATTTATCCACCATCTAGTTTCCAACTTCAGGCATTAAATCTATCTCCATGCAGGTGTTCACAGATGGAACATCTAGATCTGTCATGGCATCAGTTAGAGATCTGCACAACAGTGTAATGGACTCATTTTTCAGCCTCTATCACCACTTAATGAAATGTAGGCTTAGGTATACCCTTGATACCGTACAAATCCTTGGAGCTATGGGGCTAGAGCAAGAATAAACTTTAACATTAGCCCAGGCCAAGGGACCGCCTTCAACATCATCATTCCAACCTTGGAAAGCATGGCATGTAGCAAGGTTCTATTCACTAAGGGGAAGCAGTACATTATGCTTTGGAATTCAATACAAGACTGATAAAACTTACCACAGGACAGATCTTGATGGAATCAGGCTAGGGCCCATGGACACAGCCTCTGAGCAGACCTAGTGACAAGTGGAGAAGCCTACCTCTAGTATATTGCTTTCAAATCCAGCCAGTGTCACCAATGTCTAGTAAAAGTGATTTTTAGGCCATGAATCCACCTTAGTAGTATAAATACCATAGAAAAGTTGGTATTGCTTCTACTTCAGTGTTATTCTAGATGTGGTAAGCTATGGGATTACAGTATGACACATCGTGATAGCATTGGTGGCCACAGGCATGGCATAAGAACCTGGGAGGAGGGACTATATGTCTACATTTATTTTGCTCAGAATTGAGCATTGTCTTGTAGTATCTGACCACAGGTCAGCAACCATGAATGAGGCATGTGTACCTAACCCAGTGAAAGACTTAAGGGATATAGTATTATTTTCAAGATCCCCCACCGCTTCAGTTAATGTTGAATAACACACCAGCTGAAGATTTGGGACCAACCTGGGATTGATGCAACTACTAGTACTGAAACAGTGACAACACATAAACAGAGGACCAAGAAAAACCTTGACTTGGGAAGACATTTGGTGCTAAATCATCAGCAGTGACTATAAACTCAGGAAAAATATGGGAAAAGACAAATTATAAAACTAGAATAAATACCTAATATTTCAATGCCAAGACAATGTCACACATAGTGTATCAAAAGCTTTTAGAAAACCATGACCTCATCTAACAGCCAAATTAAGGTGTTAAAAAGTAACCAGAGAGGAGGAAGAAAATGGTGACTGTGAAACGCAGCATATCTCAGTAGCTGAAACCAAAAAAAGGGGTTCAACTACTGAGAAGGAAGCCTCTAGACGAGCAAAATAAATACAGTTCAAGATCCATAACAGAAACAGGAACGGTGGCAAAAGGAATCCAATTACTCTGAACTGCAGGATCCACTGCAAAAAGCCTGAGCGCGTGTGACTGACCTGCTGAGGACCGGCTGTCTTCGCCATCAAGGCCGCAGGCTGTGGACCAGAAGTGCGAACTCCGGTGCGGCGGTCTCAAGAATTCCAGATAAATAATCCAAGCGCTTGAAAGCAACCAAACCTCCAACATCTTAAGTTGTGAGCATCACCTGAACCAAAAGCCTGTGGGCTCACCAAAGGCAGCACCCACAGTGGTACAGCCCACAGAGACCCGGAAGAGGAAACCTGTGCGCACAGGAAAACTTCCGGATACTGCAACACAAAGATATTTGAAGTGGCCCAGACCACACACAAGTAATAGAGTCTGATCAGAGAAGGGATCCAGTTAGAACCACAGTGACACAAAGTTACAGGGGGACGTGCCAAGTCTTTTTAGACGCCCTCTTCACAAAGCAATCAGAGGCTAGAGAAGAGATCACACAGAGCCTGGGTCAAGAGCTGACAAAAGGGTATAGAGCAAATAAGAGACACTGGAATATACTCCAGAATCTACCAGCGATCAGACATACAAAAATTATATGGGCCCAGCCCCATATAATTGTTGTTGTTGTTGTTGATGTTGTTGTTGTTGTTGTTGTTGTTGTTATGTTTTTGGCTTTTTTTCCTTCTCTTTCTTTTTCTCAGGTATTTATTTGCTGGTTTGTTTGTTTTGCTTTGTTCTCTCAAATGGTCACTAGTTCTTCTTAGTCTATTTCATTTTTGTCCTTTCTTTTCTTTTTCCCTTCTCTCTTCTTTCCTATTCCTTTTTTTTCTTTTTTGTTGTTGTTTTTGTTTTTGTCCTCATTATAATTGTTAGCTTTGTATCTTGTCTAGTTACTTTACTCATCTTTGGTTGCTTCTCCCTCTCCTTATTTCTTTTACAAACTTTCTCACAACGGCCTATCCACTCTCTTCTCTCAAGTCTTTATTTTCCTTTACTGTATTTCCATGTTTAATATTCTAGGTATTTCATATATCCATACTTAAATATTCTTTTTAATGTATTTTTATTGGTGCATTGTAGTCAAACATCTCAATAGAATACAAGATTTGTGAGGATATACAAGCACACATCACCCAAATAGCCTTTCTCCAATCCCTATCCCATTCCTTCCCCCTCCTTCAATCCCATTCTTGATTTAGTGATTGACTTTGATATATTTATTTAAGTACATCATGTGCTTTAAAGAGATTCCATCTTTCCTCCTTCCCATCCCCTCTGATAGGTCACCTTAATTGCTCCTCCTTAGGGCCCTTTCTTCAACTAGATTTCCTAGTACCCATTTCTTCCTAGTTTTTACATTTTGGGGGAAGCATCTTATTTTTTTTTTATTTTCTGTGATATTTCCCTGTGGATGCCGCATTGCAGGCTCCAATCCCATTCTCGAAGGCCCTGGCCCAGCCTCGCCACCTGGCAGGCTCCAAACCCAGCCTCAGAGGCCTTAACACCAGCCTTGCCTTACAGCAGGCTCCTATTCCAGCCTCACTGGCCCCAGCACCGGCCTCACCACACGACAGGCTCCAATCCTGTTCCTTGGAGTTCCCAACACCTGCCTTACCTTACAGCAGGCACCTACCCTGGTCTCACTGGCCCCGGCATTGGCCTCGCCACACGGCAGGCTCCTACCCCAATTTCGCTGGCCCCAGCACCGGCCTCACCACATGTTAGGCTCCATTCTCTCCTTCACAGGCCTCGACCCCAGCCTTGCCACCCAGCAGGCTCCAATCCTGGCCTTCTTGGCCCCAGCACTGGCCTTGCCACACAGCAGTCTCCTATCCTGACCTCAGTGGCCCTGGCACCAGCCTTGCCTCCTTGCAGGCTCCTCAGAGGTCCCAGCACCGGCCTCGCTGTGCTGCCAGCTCTGGTCTCTTTCACTGTGAGGCCAAATACCTAATGGCAATAAATTTTGTCTCCATTTCAAAGGCAGAGGTACACAGCTTCACTACAGAGTGCAGGCTCTGCTGCTCCTTGTGCAACCTGGCCTCCTGAACTGCAAAGAGGAGTGCGGTGGCCATGAGGGCTGATCTTTTCCAGAACATGCAGCATGGCAGCCCAACCCAGTTATGCAGGGCTTCCTCTGATACGCCTCAAAAACTTTTACCACATAGCATGTTGTACAGAATTCCCGAGAATGTGGGGCAGGAGGAGTCTACTTTGGGGAAGATTTCCTCAAACATTCAAGGTGGATTAGACTGGATCTGTCTGTATCTCCAAACACTGGTTGCCACCACTGCCACCATCACTACCACCACCATCTCGGTTCTCTCCTGAACACCTTACCCACATAGCGTGTTTTCCAGAATTCCTGAGCATGTGCGGGAGTAGCAGTGTACCTTTGGGGAGATTTCTTCAAATGTTTAAGGTGAATTGGATTGGATCTCTGCCTCTCCCAAATATTGGCCGCCTCTGTCCCAAATTCCTAAGCATGTGCGGTGGTAGCATTTACCTTTGGGGAAATTTCTTCAAAAGATCCAGGTGGATTGGATCAGATCTCTGTGTCTCCCAATTACTGGCTGCCACCACCTACCACCACCACTGCCGTCACCGCCACTGCTACCCCCATCTCACTTCTCTCCCACACACTTTTCTCCCACAGCATGTTCCAAATTCCTGAGCATGTGCGGCGGTAGTAGCCTATGTTTGTGAAGATTTCTTCCAAAGTCCAAGGTGGATTGGATCAGATCTCTGCCTCTCCCAACTACTGGCCACTACTGCTATCTCGGTTCTTCTCCCAAACAAATTATCCACACAGCATATTGTCCAGAATTTCGAGCATGCACAGCAGTAGCAGTCTACCTTTGGGGCTATTTCTTTAAAAGTTCAAGGTGGATTGAATCAGATCTCTGCCTCTCCCAAATACTGGCCATGGCTGCCAGTAAGAAAAAGATACACACACACACACTATTCCCAATGACCAAGTGGGATTCATCCTAGGGAGGTAAAGGGATTCAATATATGCAAATAAAAAAAACAATACATCATATTAAACAATAAATACTAAAACCACATAATAATCTCATAAAAATAAATTGCACTTGATAAATTTCAATATTCCTTCATTATAAAAATGTTGAAAAAATTAAGTATAGATGGAATAATAACAAAATCCATATGTAACAAGTCTATTTTTAACATTGTACTCATTGGAGGAAGCTGTATGCTTTCACTCTAACACATATAAAAAGCATTAATGTTGACTTTGAGAACTTTTATTCAACATAATCCTGGAAGTTATAGCCAAAGCAATCAGGCAAGAGAAAGAAAAAACTACAACCAATTTTGAATGATAAAGTCAAATTTTCATTATTAGCAGATGACATTTTTTTGTAGAGAGAAAAGCCCAGAAACTACAACCAAAACTATTACAACTAACAAATTAGTTCAGAACATTTTCAAGATATGTCAATATATGAAAATAAGAAGCACTGCTATGTGTAATTAGCTACTAGTCTGAAATATAAGTTAAGAAATCAATCCCAGTGACAATACCTAAAAGTAAATATAAAACAGCAGAGAATAAACTGAACCTGAAGAAGTGAAAGATCTATTATTAAAAACTGAGATTTCTCCTAATTCCAACTAGAACGGCAGACATTCAAAACACACACACCAACAAATACTGATAAGGATGTGGAGAAGTGGAAGCTCTACTACATTATTGGTGAGATTGCAATTTAGTGCAACCACTTTCAAAAACAGGATTGAGAATCCTCAGAAGAATGGAATGAACTTACTATATGATCCAGCAATACCACTTCTGGGTATCTACCCAAAAGAAAGGAAGCCAAACTACCAATCTAATGCATGTGTATCTATGTTCATAGCTGCACAATTCACCATTGCCAAACTATGGAACCAACCAAGATGTCCATCAACAGATGAATAGATTACAAAACTGTGGGATATGTACACAATGGAATTTTACTTAGCCATAAAGAAAAACACAATTAGTTCATTATGCTAAGTGAGATTAGTCAGTCACAAAAAAATAAAAATTATGCTCTCCCTAATATGTGAAAGCTAGGGAGAAAATCGGTCATAGGAGGAACTCTAGACAAAGGAGATCTTATATATGAGCAAATAAGGCAACCAATTGAGGGGATTGGGGGGGGAAAGAGGTAAAATCTCTAATGCATATGATGTACTTTAACAAACATATTAATATCAATCACTAAGCTAAACCTGAGAAGGAGGGAGGGGGAAAGAGGTAAAATCTCTAATGCATATGATGTACTTTAACAAACATATCAATATCAATCACTAAGCTAAACCTAAGAAGGAGGGATAGGGAGGAAATGGGGTGGGAACTGGGTAAGGGATACTTGAGTGATGTGTGCATTTACGTCTTCATCATCTTGCATCCCCTTAAAATGTATAAATAAATACAATGCACCAATAAAAAAAAGAAAAAAGAATAAAACTACATCCCTATCTTTTCTAATTAAAAAAAACCCTCAAAATATATTTACTTTAAATAAAAGATCTCAAAGTATGAAACATGGAAAGTATTTTGAGACACTGGAATTGGTAAGGATTTTTAGATAAGACCCCAAAGTCACAGGAAACAAAACAAAAGTAGATAAATGGTATTATATCAAACTACAAACTTCAGCATAACAAAGAGAACATCAACAAAGAGATCACTTACAGAATATAATAATATATTTGCAAAATGTTCAACTTACAAGGGACTGATATACAGAATATATAAGTAACTATAAAGAACACCATAGCAAACACTGAATAACCTAATTAAAATTTGTCAACATATCTCAGAAGAAGATAAACAAATGGATAACAGATATATAAAATGTTGTTCACCATTACTGATTCTGGAGAAGCAAATTAAAACTACAATATGATATTATATATTTCAATAAGAATGCCTCATCAAAAAGACTTAAAATAACACAGGTAAGCCGGGCGTGGTGGCGCACACTTGTAATCCTGCGCTTGGGAGGCTGAGACAGGAGGATCGCACAGGTTCGAAGCCAGCCTCAGCTACTTAGTGAAACTCTCAGCAACTTAGTGAGACCCTGTTTTCAAATAAAATATAAAATAGGTCTGGGAGTATATCGCGGAGGTAGAAAGCCTCTGGGTTCCACCCCCAGTACCACCAAAAAATAAAAAAATAAAAAATAACACAGGTAAAAAACTTTCCCAACAAGATCCCAAAGGCACAAAAAATTAAAAGGTGGATCAGTACATGGGATTGCATTAAAGTGAACAGCTTCTGTAACAGCAAAGGAAACTATCAAGAACATCAACCGAGAGCTAACAGAATGGGAGAGAAATTTTGCCAACTAATCCTTTCATAGAGGACTAATTTCTAGAATATATAAAGAACTCAAAATGCAGCTATGAAAACAAATAACCCAATAAAAATGGACAAAAGAAATGGACAAAATTCATAAAAGAATACATTCATATGGCAATAAACATATAAAAATGGGTCATAGGAGAAACTCTAGATGAAGAAAAGCCTTAGATGAGCAAATATGGTGACATAACTGAGGGGGATGGGGGGAGAAAGAGGGTTATTTTCTAATGCACATGATGTACATACACAAACTTATCAAAGTCAATCACTAAGCCAAACATCAGAAGGAGGAAATGGGGAGGGAAGAGGGTGGGAATTGGGGAAGGGCTAAATGAGTGATGTGTGCATTTATTCCTCTACTATCTTTTACCTCATTAAGATGTATGACTACAATGTACCAAAAATTAAGAAAAATTAAAAATTAAAAATGACTTAAGATAATAAATCCTGGAATGAATGCAGAAAAGGGTTAACTCTTGCACATTATTGGTAGAAATGTAAATTACTACACTGTTAGAGAAAACAGTATGTAGGTTAACCAAATTAAAAAAAAACTACTTTATGATACAGAAATTCCACAAGAATAAATTCAAGGGTAGTATAATTAGTATGTCATAGATATATATTCACTCCCAATATTATTTTAACACTGTTCACAACAGTCAAAAAATATAAACAGCTTTAGTGTCCATCAACTGAAGAACAGATAAAAATGTATTACATGTACACCAAGGAATACTACTCAATCATAAAAAATATGAGATTCTGTCACTTACAAAAGCATTGGTCAAATTGGCTATCAATATGCTAAGTGAAATAAATGGCACAGAGAGAGAGATGTGCCATATGATCTGACTCATATATAGAATATAAATAGTGTATATCACCAAAATTAAAGTAGACTAAGTGTTCCCAGAGGCTGGAGAGAGTAGAGAGGAGGGAGTAATAAGAAAATACTGATCGGCTGGGCATGGTGACACACACTTGTAATCCCAGTATTTAGGAGGCTGAAAAAGGAGATCACAGTTCACATACAGCCTCAGCTACTTAGTGAGACCCTTTGCAACTCAGTGAGACCCTATTTCAAAAATAAATGAATACAAAATAGGGCAGGGATATATCTTGGAGGTAAACTGCCCCTGTGTTCCATCCTCAGTACCACAAAAAAAAAAAGTTTATCAACATGAGAAAGGTGTAAGAAGTTCTGGTAGGCTATTACCCAGTAGGTCTTGTAATGTTTAGTCTGGATTGCCAACTTGACTGGATTATGAAATATCTAAGATTATTCAACTTTGGGTGTGTTGTGATGACTGGTTTATGTAGTGACAGATTGAAGGGTTAGCCCTGCCCTCAAAGTAGGCAGCACAGTTTTGACAGGTGCTGAACCTGAATAAGAAAAAATTATCTTATGAATGTGTGTGTCCTTTTTCCTGAAGAAAGCACAACTGCACTCATCTGAGATGTCAGCCTTCAGATCTTCTAACTGGACCTTCACCTTCATTTTCCTGGAGAGATTCCTAGCCTTTTCATTTTGAACTGAGACTGAATTAATAGTCATTCCTATTCTGAGACTCCAACTCTTGTACCAATCAACCAGCTGCTGTTTCTTTTGGCTTTCAAATCTCCTTTTGCTATATAAATGTTCAATGAGTTCTGGTATGCCAGTGAACCCTGCCCAAAACAGGTGTTTATAGACAGCAATATGTGGCATACATTTCAAGCTAAAAGGGAGGAATTTGAAACACCATCCTATCCCATTTGCACATACAGTTTACATATTTTGTGTATTTATTAAAAATGTTAAACTATAACAAAATATATTTGAAAATGTGTTCATTAATTTTTATTAAAATAAAGCCTTTTAAGTAAGGCTTTAGATAGTTTCCTGCTCAAACAAGATGCAGACTTATGTAGTATTTTTTGAGATATTTCAAAGGAGAGAGGAGTTTGGGCTGTTCAGACAATCATATTTTGATCATTTGTCTTTATCTAAGATGTATGCTGTTTAGTTGTAGCATTAACTCAAAATGGTAAATCTGCAATTTAACAACTTGAAATACTAGGTAAAATAAAGAAATCCTGCTTTAAAAATTTCTCCAAAACTACTCATTGGATTTTTCTTGAAAAACAAAATCTTTAATATAAATATGGCTAACATGATTAAAAAGTGCTCTTTATTCACTTAAAGTTTTAGGGAGTTCTCCCTAAGTATAACATACTGTACAATGATAAAAGAGATGTGTGTATGTGTGAACATTTGTCTCAAAATCACATGTATAGTTGTCATAAAAGTCACAGCATTTCATCAGTGTTGGAATAATTAGTATTCAGTTCTTTGTATTATCAGTTTTTATTTAAGACAAAATATTTATCTCAGCTTCTTCTTCAGTAAAATTGTAATGATTCGTATCACACCATTCTAGTTAACTAAATTAGCAATTCAAAGTTCTTAGAATTCAAACTACTATGCAAACACTAACTCTAATTCTTGGTACTCTTGAGATATTTCCAAATCTGAATTAATTGAAATCCCCTCCAATGCAATTCACTTTTTAAATTTCTTTTATTTCTATGTGGAACATATTAAAAATGAAATACATCCAGACTGTGCTTGATGCCCTTGCCCTTGTTCCCCCTTCCCCTCTCCTAACAATGAATGTCCAGGTTAACCATGCTACATTCATACTTTTACACATATTCAGATGTAGCTCCTCCATTAATCAAACTCAGCCTTCTTTGTCTCCTATCCTTCCATTCTAATTTTGCTGAGATTTTCCCTTCATTATCTGGAGTCCCTCTGGTATTCCTAACACTCCCTACTTTGAGCATATTAGAGAAAACCTATGACCCTTCTCTTTCTTTCCCTGGCTGATCTCACTTAACATAATGTTTTCCAGTCTTTCCATCTTCTTGCAAATGACATGATTTTGTTCTTCTTCATAGCTGAGTAGAGTTTCATTGTATGTATTTTCCATAATTTTGGAATACATTCATCTGTTGATGGAGAACTAAATAGACACTTCACAAAAGAAAAGATAAAACTGGCCAATAGACACATGAAAAGATTTTCAACATCATTAGGAGATGCAAATCAAAACTATGCTGAGATTCTATCTATCTATCCCCAATCAGAGTGGCAAGCATAAAGAAATCAAATAACAACAAATGCTGGTGAGAATGTGGGGAAAGAAGAACTCTTTTACACTGTTGCAGGGATTGCAAACTAGTTCAGCCTCTATGGAGATTGGTGTGGAGATTCCTTAGAAAACTGGGAATAGCTTCACCATATGATCCGGCTACACCACTCCTGGGTATTTTTACAAAGGGGATGAAATCAGAGAACTACAGTAACATATGCATACCCATGTTCATACCCATACCAATAGCAGCACAATTTGTAATAGCCAAAATATGAAATTCACCTTTTTTTTTTTTTTTGGTGGTGGCGGTACTGGAGTTCCTGGAAACCATTCTACCTCTGGGCTACAGCCCCAGACCCATTATTTATTATATTTTTTATTTGGAAAAAGGGTCTCTTAAACCAGCAAGGCTGGCTTCGAACCAGTGCAATCCTCCTATCTCTGCCTCCCAAGTGTGGGGATTACAAGTGTGCACCACCACACCCGGCTTATGAAATTCACTTTTTATGAAAGAATCCTTTATAGCCACAGTCTTTGCTATTTGTCTTCAATTTCTCCTGTATCAATTGAAAAGGAAAGGATCACCCTTCAGAATTTTTATTCTAGCTAATAAATGGAGAAATTTTGGCTTTGGCAATTTTCTTCTTTCGGTGTTTAATTTGATGAATAGGGCAGACGCTTATGTGGGAGTACTGTTTAACTCTATGTTCAAAATAATCTTTTAATATATTTTCCTTCTAACAAAGTATATGTTTGACTTAAACACATTTGTTAGACTTTAACTTATATGAAAGTTAAGAGAGAAAGGAAAAGTTAATATATCAACTTTCTGACCACTTACATAATATAATAGAAATGAATCATCATCACAAAAGATATATACAGTTTTCTTAACTAATGTGTGTGTGTGCAAGATAACACTATTTACTAAAAATAAAAGAATATTAATGGTCTATTCAAACTACTCTAATACTTGAAACTTTTAACTGAGTTGTTTTTTTTGAAGTCAAGAAATTAAAGCATCTTAAGATGACTGGCATTTCTTATGATTGTTAATAACTTATATTGACTTTGATCAGTTTGGTTTCTGATCTGAAGGTGGTGAACTAATATGTCACGGTCCATCACACTACTGAATGTAATGTTTTAAAATCAATTTAAAGGTGATAAGATAGAAGATGGCAATTTGTTCTCTTGGAGAAGAAAAAAATAGAGAGATGGTAGATGAAAAGATTTAAGTCCAAGAATAAGGGTCATTTTTCTCTATGAGAAAATTTTACTAATTTGCAAGTGGTAACTAGAAGTTAGAAAACATGAAATTCATTGCAGTTTCTCAGAGCCAAGGACACAAATTTGGATTTAGTAGTTCAATTCTAGGTAAAGTCCGATAATAATTATGTCAAATTTTCCTTTAGGGAATTTAATGGATGGTTAAATAAGGAAAAAGAAAAAACTTACAAGCCAAACAAATCTTAGCTTGGGCTAAAATTTACTATCCAAAGCCTAATGTAAAAACTCAGTAGAAAAAGTGACAATATGCAGATCCTCAAATTATGTCAAGAATTCTTTTGAATATAGCATGGTTCACTTTCAATCAGAATACATCATAATTAGGAAAATCAAAGTACATTAAAAAATCAAAATTAAAAATAATAACCAATGAAATATAATAGAAATGTATAACATAAAAATATTCACATACATAGGGCCAAAAATTTTCAAGATAAACTTGAAATAAAGTTAAAGAGCTGTTCCTATTAGATTTTTTGCTTTATTTTAATGCTCTAATATTTAAAATAATGTGTATACTGGCACAGTGAAAATCAAGTAACTAATAAATTATAATAGTTTCCTGAACATCTACATGAGCACTTGACTTATGCTAAAGGTCTCTGGAAAAGTAGTGGAGAATTAACTTTTACAATAAATGTTATATATACTGATCAACCATATGTAAAATATAATATTTGACCCATAACTATGCACAAAATATTAATACCATTATACACAAAAATATTAATACCATTATATTTAGATCTAAAATGAAAGAAACATAAACTTTTACTAGTTAGTAGAACAATATTGTCTTTGTCTTAATGGTATTATTAAATAATTTATAAATAAGACATAAAATATATAAGCTATAAAATATGTGTTGAATCACAATTTTTAAATACAATGTACTCAATGTATGAGATAAAATTGCAAGCCACAGGCCAGAAGAAAGTATTTGCAATTCATGTATCTGACAAAAAAATTTTTAATATATTTTTATTGGTGCATTGTAGTCAAACATCTCAATGGAATATAAGACTTGTGAGGATATTTAAGCACACATCATCAAATTAGCTTTATATCCAATCCCCATCCAATTCCCTCCCCCTCCCTCTATCCCATGCTTGATTTAGTGATTGACTTTGATATATCTGTTTAAGTCATCGTGTGCTTTAAAGAGATTCCATCTTTCCCCCTCCCATCCCCTCTAATAGGTCACCTTAAATGCTCCTCCATAAGGCCCTTTCTTCAACTAGATTTTCTCCTATTACCCATTTCTTCCTAGTTTTTGCATATTGGGGAAAAGATCTGATTTTTTTTTTCTGTGATATTTCCCTGTGGCTGCCGCATTGCAGACTCTGATCCCACTCTCAAAGGCCCTGGCACTGGCCTTGCCACATGGCAGGCTCTGATTCTGACTCGCAGGCCCGCCACCGGCCTCAACACACTGCAGGCTTCAATACCGACCTCACTGGCCCTGCAACTGGCCTCACCTCATGGCAGGCTTTAATCCTGGCCTTGCAGGCCTTGGCACCAGCCTTGCCACTCAGCATTCTCCTATCCTTGCCTTGCAAGCCCCAGCACCGGCCTCACCTCATGGCAGGCTCTGATCCTGGCATCTAAGGCCCCAGCACTGGCCTCGCTTCATGAAAGTCTCCTATCCCAGCCTCACTGGTCCTGGCACCAGTCTTGCCACCTGGTAGGCTCCTATCCTGGCCTCAGAGGCCCTGACACCAGCCTTGCTGTGCAGCAGGCTCTGATCTCTGTCACTGTGAGCAGGTCACCTACAGATGTTCCCTTTTTTCTTTCTTTCTTTTTTTTTTTTTTTTTGTGGTAATGGGGTTCCTGGAAACCCTTTGACCACTGGGCTAAACTCCTAGACCTATTTTATATTTTTATTTGGAAACAGTGTCTCTTTAAGCCAGCAAGGGTGGCTTTGAACCTGTGCAATCCTCCTGTCTCCGCCTCCCAAGTGCAGGGAGCCAAGCATTTGCCACCACGCCCTGCTTCCATTTTTTTTTTTTTTATTTATGAGAAAGCAGTATTTGTCTTTTGCAAAAGCTGGGAGTCCAAATCCCTAGTGACAATGAATTTTCTCTCCCCTCCAAAGGCAGATGTCCACAGCTTCGCTACAGAGAGCAGGCTTTGCTGCCCCACATGCACCCTGGCCTCCTGAGCTATGCAGAGAAGCATGGTGGCCATGAGGGCTGATGTTTCCCAGAACACACAGCATGGCAGCCCAACCTGGCTTTGCGGGGCTTTCCCTGATACACCCCAAATAGTTTTACCACTTAGCATGTTGTACAGAATTCCAGAGCATGTGGGTCAGGAGCAATCTACTTTCGGGGAGATTTACTCAAAAGTTCAAGATGGATTGTACTGGATCTGTCTGCCCTCCCAAACATTGGTCACTGCTGAGCTGCCACCGCCACCACCACTGCCGCCACCACCATCTCGGTTCTCTCCTGAACACCTTTCCCAAACAGCATGTTTTCGAGAATTCCCGAGCATGTATGGCAGTAGCAATCTACATTTGGGGAGTTCTTCAAAAGTTGAAGGTGGATTGGATTGGATCTCTCCCTCTCCCAAATACTGGCCACTGCTGCTGCTGCCATGGCAATCTTGGTTCTCTTCTGAGCACCTTTCTCACACAGCATGTTGTCCCAAATTCCCAAGCATGTGTGGCAGTAGCATTCTACTTTTGGGGAGATTTCTTCAAAAGATCAACGTGGATTGGATCAGATCTCTGCCTCTCCCAAATACTGGCCACCTCCACCCCTGCCACTGCCACCATCCTCTTGGTTCTCCTCTGAGCACCTTTCTTACATGATATGATGTCCAGAATTCCTAAGCCTGTGCAGCAGGAGCAGTCTCCCTTCGAGGAGATTTTTTTCAAAGTCCAATGTCATTGGATAGGATTTGTCTGCCGCTGCCACCGCCATCTTGATCCCTCCTCAATATTTCTTAATAAAAGAAGACAGTATGTGTGTTTTGAAAAGGTTGTGAGATCGAGCACTCAGCAGCAATGAATTTAATATCCCCTCCAAGAGCAGAGGACCACAGCTGAAAGTTTGAAAATAGAGTTAGGACCGGGCATGGTGGCGCACGCTTGTAATACCGGTGCTTGGGAGGCAGAGACAGGAGGATCACGCAGGTTCGAAGCCAGCCTTGCTGGCTTAAGAGACCCTGTTTCCAAATAAAAATATAAAATAGGTCTGGGAATGTAGCCTGGAGGTAGAAGGGTTTCCAGGAACCCCAGTACCACCAAAAAGAAAGAAAGAAGGATAGAAAGAAAGAAAGAAAGTGAGAGAGAAAGAAAGAAAGAAAGAGAGTTAGGAAGTTTAGGAGGGATGTAAAAACACCAACCGGTTTATCAGAAACCGCCTTTTTATTAGGACATGGCAGCCTCCAGAGAGTCAGCTGGCTGTGGGGGAAGGGACCAATTGGCTGTGTGTTTGGAGAATTGCGCATAGTCTTGATTGGCTGGCTGAGTCACATGGTGGATTGGAGACACTGATGTTTTATAGGCATGCCGATTCTCTCGTGTCATCTGCAGTCTCGCGACCTCTGGAGTCTGTCTCACGATGTTTGGAATCTCGAGCACCTAGATTCTCATGATATCACCACTTCTGGCTTTTTGGGTTTCGCCTCCTGTTTCTGCTGCTGAGATCTCATGGGAAAGGGACCCAACTTATCAACAGCCTAACTGTGTAGAGTAGGATCTGCTGTTCTGAGTGCACCATGGCCCCCAGAGCAGCATAGAGGAGCACAGCGGCCAGGTGTACTGAGTTCCCTGGGACGAGCGGCTGGGCTTCCCATCTGACACTGCTGGGCTCCCTCCACCATGGCCGGATTATTTTTATTACAAGGTATGTTGTTAAGAGTTCTCAAAAATGCGCAGCTGAACTGATCAACAAATTCAGCAAAGTATCTGGATACAAAATCAATCTTAAAAAATCAGAAGCTTTTCTGTACACCAATCATAAATCCACTGAAAAAGAAATTCAGAAAACACTTCTGCTCAGGATCTCCCACAAAAAAAAAAAAAAAAAATACCTAGGAATAAACTTGACCAAGGAGGTAAAAGATCTCTACAAAGAAAATTATAAAACACTGAAAAAAGAAATCGAAGATCTTAGAAGATGGAAGAACCTTCCATGTTCATGGATTGGCAGAATAAATATGATTAAAATGGCCATCCTCCCAAAAGTGATCTACAAATTTAATGCAACGCCCATTAAACTACCAAGATCATTCCTCACAGACATAGAAAAATCAGTCCTTAAATTTATCTGGAATAACAAAAAGCCCAGAATAGCCAAGCTAATTCTCAGCAACAAAAACCACGCAGGAAGAATCACAATACCTGACTTTATACTACAAAGCCATTGTAATAAAAACAGCATGGTACTGGCAAAAGAACATATATATAGACCAATGGAGCAGAATAAAAGACCCAGAAACAAGTCCACACACTTTCAGCCAATTGATTTTTGACAAATGGGCCAAAAACATACACTGAAAAAGAGATAGCCTCTTAAACAAATGGTGTTGGCAAAACTGGTTAACCAGATGCAGAAAATTGGAAATTAATCCCACTTTTTCACCCTGTACAAAAGTCAACTCACGATGGATCAAAGACTTGGAAATTAAACCAGAGACCTTGAAGCTCCTTGAAGAGGGCATCGGTCCAACACTGTAACACATAGGCACAGATAAACATCTCCTCAACAAGACCCCAAAGGCAGAACAAATTAAAAGGAGAATCAATACATGGGATTGCATGAAACTGAAGAGCTTCTGTTCAGCAAAGGAAACTATCAAGAACCTCAATCAAGAGCCAACAGAATGGGAGAAGATTCTTGCCACCTACACCACCAATAAAGGACTAATATATAGAATATACAGAGAACTCAAGAAACTCAACACTAAGAAAACAAAGCATCCAATAACAAAATGGGCAAATGAACTAAATAGACACTTCACAAAAGAAGAAATTCAAATGGCCAATAAATGCATGAAAAAATGCTCAACATCACTGGCAATCAGAGAGATGCAAATCAAAACTACCCTGAGATTTCACCTAACTCCAACTAGAATGGCAATCATTCAAAACACAAACAACAACAGATGCAGGTGAGGATGTGGAGAAGTGGGAACTCTAAGACATTGTTGGTGGGATTGCAAATTAGTGCAACCACTTTGGAAAACAGTATGGAGAATCCTCAGAAGAATGGGAACAAATCTACCATTTGATCCAGCAATACCACTTCTGGATATCTACCCAAAAGAGGAAGCCAAACTTCCAAACTAATGCATGTGTATCTATGTTCAAAGCTACACAATTCACCATAGCCAAACTATGGAACCAGCCAAGATGTCCATCAACAGATGAATGGATTACAAAACTGTGGTATATGTACACAATGGAATTTTACTCAGCCATCAAAAAAAAAAAAACTCAACTGCATCGTTTTCAGGGAAATGGATGGAACTGGAGGACATTATGCTAAGTGAGATTAGTCAGTCACAAAAAATAAGAAATCAGATGCTTTCCCTAATATGTGAGAGTTAGGGAGAAATGGGTCATAGGAGGAACTCTTGAAAAAGGAAATCCTATAGAGGAGCAAACAAGACAACCTAAAGGAGGAGAAAGGAGCGGGGAAGAGGAAAATCTCTAAAACACACAATGTACTTAAACATATCGAAGTCAATCACTAAGCCAAGCAAGGGAAGGAGGGATGGGGAGGGAATGGGGTGGGAATTGGGTAGGGGTTAAATCAGCGATGTGTACATGTTTGTACACACAAGTTTTTTACCCCAATATGATGTTTGAATATAATGCACCAATAAAAAATTTAAAAATTTAAAAGGAAAAAATAAATAAATAAAAAAATTTAAAATTTAAAAGGAAAAAAAATCTCTTCTGAGATGTTCTATCAAAAATAACTTTTCTTGCATGACGGGCACATTGTTGTCATCTTGCTTCTAATTCCACCATTATCCACTATCTCCACTATATTCTAGATAGAAAGTCATGGCTGGAAATGTCTCCTTAAGTTGTCTTGATCAGATATTAAACTAAAATCTGGTGTCTAGGGCTTCTCAGAAGAATGCTTGTCATTTTTGGCGGCCATGGTCACCACTGGAACCGTGGCTGCCATCATCTTGCCCCCAAAATTTTGTTTTAAATAAATAAGTTGATTAAATAGAGATTTTTGTTCCAACAAGTCATAAACAAGGAGCTAACAAGCTATTCCTCAAGAATGTTATAAAATAAATTTCTGTTATATTAACCACTCAGTTTGTGGTAGTTTCTTTTAGCAGTATTAATAAATAACACAGATATAAACTGTAAACACTATAAATATTCATCAACCACATATTAGATAAATATATACTTTCAGAAATTATAAAACAAAATACTATACCTTGTAATAAACTCCCCCCAAAAAATGAATGGTTATAGGCAACAATTAAATAACACCAAGTGCATATATGATGTAGAACTCCATTTTTATATAAGCAAACACAAGCAAACCTAATTGCTAAAATTAAACTTGGAATAAAAATCATTCATGAAAATGAATA